>NC_135235.1:282979163-283316663 GCF_051348905.1 Ranitomeya variabilis
GTGAGACGGGGCCTTAAGGCTAGGGAAGAAGTGTGGCTTAATCTTTTTTTCTACTGCAGACAGGGAAAAGGGGGGAGGCTCCTGCTGCAGAAGTGGTCTTAAGGTACCGTCACACTCAGCAACTTTCCAACGAGAACGACAACAATCCGTGACGTTGCAGTGTCCTGGATAGCGATCTCGTTGTGTTTGACACGCAGCAGCGATCTGGATCCTGCTGTGATATCGCTGGTCGTAGCTAGAAGTCCAGAACTTTATTTGGTCGTCAGATCGGCGTGTATCGTCGTGTTTGACATCAAAAGCAACGAAGCCAGCAATGTTTTACATGGAGCTAACAACCAGAGAGAACGAGAAGTGAGTCGCCGTTACGTCACTGGATCGCTCCTGCATCGTTCTGGAGCTGCTGTGTTTGACATCTCTACAGCGACCTAAACAGCGACGCTCCAGCGATCTAGTTTAGGTCGGCTCGTTGTCTATATCGCCGCAGCGTCGCTGAGTGTGACGGTACCTTAAGAACCACACACAGAATAAAGAGAAGGAGGAGGGGGAACGTGGCTAATCTCCTGGGACATAGGGAAGAGTTAATATATTTCTCAGTTTAAATTGGAATATCAGACAGAATGGAATGAAAGGGTAGAATAAGGGGGAGTGCAGGGAAATTCTTTTTATTTTAGAGCACTTTCTAGGTTTAGTGTTAAAAAAATATATATATATTAAGAATGTGTTTATACCGCTCTACCGATGTGCTTCTTTATTCGTAGGTACAGCACCGGTAAGATCAGGTACGCCAGGATCTCCCAGGCCTTCCCCGTTAGAAGCATCCATATCAGCTTGTCTTTAGCTTCTATGTTGATCCAACACCAACCGACCGACACGTAGGATGCGTCATAACCGATCTTCTGGAGGCACACCGCAGCCACAGTGATCACCAGCGGAACCCCCCAGCTGTGCACAGAGAACACCATGTTATACAACCAATAATGTAACCAACACAATGAGAATATCCAACAATAGGCACTTATACAAGGACAGTATATAACGTACATGACCAGGAGTTGGTTCTTTCCCGGTCTTGTTGCATGCAGTTTAGACTTTACTGCCCAGACGTGATGCAGCACAAACCCAACTACTGAAGTTATTTTGTCCCTGACACCATCAAGTACGTAGAAGACGGTGTATAAACTGCTGTCACTAGTTAGCTCTGCCTTGTACTTCCAGATATACTACATACAGTCATATGAAAAAGTTTGGGCACCCCTATTAATCTTAAGCTTAATGTTTTATAAAAATGGGGTTTTTTGCAACAGCTATTTCAGTTTCATATATCTAATAACTGTTGGACACAGTAATGTTTCTGCCTTGAAATGAGGTTTATTGTACTAACAGAAAATGTGCAATCTGCATTCAAACAAAATTTGACAGGTGCATAAGTATGGGCACCCTTATCATTTTCTTGTTTTAAATACTCCTACCTACTTTTTACTGACTTACTAAAGCACTTTTTTTGGTTTTGTAACCTCATTGAGCTTTGAACTTCATAGCTAGGTGTATGCAATCATGAGAAAAGCTACTTAAAGTGGCCACTTGCAAGTTGTTCTCCTGTTTGAATCTCCTCCGAAGAGTGGCATCATGGGCTCCTCAAAACAACTGTCAAATGATCTGAAAACAAAGATTATTCAACATAGTTGTTCAGGGGAAGGATACAAAAAGCTGTCTCAGAGATTTAACCTGTCAATTTCCACTGTGAGGAACATAGTAAGGAAATGGAAGAACACAGGTACAGTTCTTGTTAAGGCCAGAAGTGGCAGGCCAAGAAAAACATCAGAAAGGCAGAGAAGAAGAATGGTGAGATCAGTCAAGGACAGTCCTCAGACCACCTCCAGAGAGCTGCAGCATCAACTTGCTGCAGATGGTGTCACTGTGCATCGGTCAACTATACAACGCACTTTGCACAAGGAGAAGCTGTATGGGAGAGTGATGCAAAAGAAGCCGTTTCTGCAAGCACGCCACAAACAGAGTCGGCTGAGGTATGCAAAAGCACATTTGGAGAAGCCAATTTCTTTTTGGAAGAAGGTCCTGTGGACTCAAGAAATCAAGATTGAGTTGTTTGGTAATCCAAAAAGGCGTTATGCATGGCGGCAAAAAAACAAAGTGCGTTGTATAGTTGACCGATGCACAGTGACACCATCTGCAGCAAGTTGATGCTGCAGCTCTCTGGAGATGGTCTGAGGATTGTCCTTGACTGATTTCACCATTCTTCTCCTCTGCCTTTCTGATGTTTTTCTTGTCCTGCCACTTCTGGCCTTAACAAGAACTGTACCTGTGTTCTTCCATTTCCTTACTATGTTCCTCACAGTGGAAATTGACAGGTTAAACCTCTGAGACAGCTTTATGTATTCTTCCCCTGAACAACTATGTTGAATAATCTTTGTTTTCAGATCATTTGACAGTTGTTTTGAGGAGCCCATGATGCCACTCTTCAGAGGAGATTCAAACAGGAGAACAACTTGCAAGTGGCCACTTTAAGTAGCTTTTCTCATGATTGCATACACCTAGCTATGAAGTTCAAAACTCAATGAGGTTACAAAACCAAAAAAAGTGCTTTAGTAAGTCAGTAAAAAGTAGGTAGGAGTATTTAAAACAAGAAAATGATAAGGGTGCCCATACTTATGCACCTGTCAAATTTTGTTTGAATGCAGATTGCACATTTTCTGTTAGTACAATAAACCTCATTTCAAGGCAGAAACATTACTGTGTCCAACAGTTATTAGATATATGAAACTGAAATAGCTGTTGCAAAAAAAACAATTTTTATACAACATTAAGCTTAAGATTAATAGGGGTGCCCAAACTTTTTCATATGACTGTATATCTTCAATTTGATTGAATCATCTGACTCCTCCGTGGTGTAACCTTTTAAACCCAATGAGATAGAGAAGCATGGCTTTCCTTTTCAGTATTCAAGTAGGCCCCTGAAAAAGCTGGGATGGCAAAACCCAGTATCTGACAAAGAACTTGCCATCCTGTTTGAAAAATGTTTAAGCCAGGAGGACAAGCTACTGTGACTGAATGACGTTTGGGTTGTAAGCTAATAAGTGAGAATTTCACTTAAGGATGCGAGTTTTCAATTTATTTGTTTTTATGTAAAAGGGGTATTCTCAACTCAGCAAGTTGTCCGATGATGGGGATCCGCCACTGGTGACCACGAGAAAGGGTTCTGTCCTATAGATAAGACTCTTCTCAATTCTAATGGCGCATTTCACAGCCACATTGCACGGATCGGTGGGGGTCCCAGTGCTCTGACCCCCTCCCATATTATGTGCCCAGTTGGGAGTAACCCTAATAATCAATATGCCAAGATGAAGTTGCAGATCAAGATGGGGATTGATCCACCAAATGTCAGCTAGGTATGTTATTAACTTCCATCACTATGGTCAGTTTTTTATCTGGAATTAAACCTCATTCAGACATTGTACGTGAAATAGTCTAATTTTCATCAGTGTTTTTTTCCCGGGAGTCAGTTTTTACCATCAGTGATTTTTTTTTGTATGCAAAAAATAACTAAGGAAGGTTTCTTAAGCTTCTAATAGCAAAGTCAATGAAAAGCGGACATCACACGGAGGCAACTAGATGTGAATAAACAATTCTGATCTGTGACTTGGATGAAAATAGGACATTTTTTAATTTTTTTTATAAAGACACTTTGTCCACAAAAAAGAACACAGACATGTGAGCAGCCATATAAACTAAGGGATACATGTTCGATCCATGAAAAAAACAAAAAACAAAAGCAGATTGATATTTTATTTAATGAAATTAAAAAATAAAAAAAATGTTCATTTCTGTAGAATTTGGAAAGGAAAAATCCAAAAGCAAAAAAAAAAAAAAAATGACTTGACACTATAATAACAAGGAGAAGCCAAGGTAAGTGCCTGACCGATGCAACATGCTATAAATAATCCCCTCTGAGTGGCCAGAACTTCTCAGATTGCGGCTCGTGATACTGATGATACCGTCTGTTTACATTTTGTCCGACCTCTCGGGAGACGCTCAGTGCCAGGTCTGGCCCCAATCTTACACAGAAGACCAGGCTTGCACCTTCTTCAGCACAAAGCTCCAGACACAAGAGGATTTAGCTGTACAGTTCATGCCATTGTGTAGGAACGAAGGCACAGAAAAATGCACAGAAAACCAAATGTCATCTGTATAATTCTAGAGGACAAAAAGAGGTCATATAACTCAAGAAAAAAATTATACCTGAATAACAGTAATAAAAAAAGCCCAGATGAGGACTACTCATTTTTATCCTTCTGATGTTTTTCATTTATTATTTTACAGGTCTGTAAATAATTTTTTTCTGATCTGAGAAAGTGATGTCATATTGGTGGGATCAACTGCCGGGACCCACACCAATCCTAAGAATAAAGAAAAAGAGGCCCTTTATCAATATAACCATAAGTCATGACTTTCTGTAATTTATTTATGATGCTTTTCTCATACAGCACCATCATATTCCACAGCACTTTACAGACATCATCATCAATGTGCTGCAAGGCTGCAGTGCTAACCACTGAGCCATAGTAATAACTCATTCTTAAGGGCATGTGCACACTATGTCCTTAACATACTATTGAGAGGCTTCCAAGTTAAAAAAAAAAAAAAATGATGAAAAAACAGTCGGGTCACTTATTTTTAGCGGCTTGGTGGCATTGGAAACCTGAAGCGGTTAAAAGAACATGAACATATGAATGGCAAATGGTTTTAAATATTACAAATCACATGTTCATTCTTTTTAGCGTTTATTTAGTGCTTTTTCAGGCAGTATACAGAACTGAAAAAAGTCATGTGCACAAGCCCTAAGGATATATCCCACATCAAAAGCATTTTTTTATTGCTTTAATACATCGGAAATTTTAAAAAAAAAACTTTTCATAATAGTCTTCATTGAAAAGCTTATTAATGAGTATACAGCTCCTCTGCAGACTTATGTGTCTCCTCAATGATAAGAAACTAAGACGAGGACTATACTGTAGTCAGTCTACTGGGTTAGGTTCAGACGTCACAGCCTCCCGTTTTCTTCCTTTTTCCTTCTTTTGTTTTCTTTATATCATTTTGTATTGTATTTGTACATAGAACCAGTCAGCTTCTAAAGGATACAACCAAGATTATACGCTGTTGCTACATTGTGCAGATTACTCAGATCTATGACAGAGAACGGAGGCAATTTTCAATGTCTACAAGGGATAAAAAAAAAAAATGGAATTGACCTTATCGTGCTCACAGCTTTGGTTTGTTACAATGTATCACTGTAGGCATGGGATTTCTACTCTGCGTTCACACAAGAAAAGATTTGGGTTTATGTTGTTTCTAGCTCAATTCATAAACTGATATTTGTTGCAGCTGCTTATTTAGGATAATATTTTAGTTTGTTTTTTTTTGTATAAACTAGATTTCCGTTTTCTGACAAGAGGTTTTAAAATGAAGACTGATACTTTTTAAACCATGCCATGGTGAAACCAACCTGATAAAATAAAGAAATGAGGACCTGATTCATTACTACAGTTGCTCCTTTTTCTCTATTTTTTTGATTGTTTTTAATTTGCACCTTATTCTTCTCTTGATTATTGACTTTTTTTTTTTAAAGTCTATCATAGGGTATGTGCACACCGTCTTTTTCAGGCAAATTCCGCCTCAGACCCACTTGAAAAAGCGCTCGAAAAGCATGAACATAATACACAGCAATGTAAAAACGACCGGCTGTGCTCATGTTAGTCTCTTATTTTAACTGCTTTAGGTTTCAAAAGAAGGGAAGCCATTAAATTACATAACCTGCTCATTCTTTGGCGGCTTCTGCTTCAAAACTGCTCACTATTTACATGTTAAAAGACGGAAAAAAAAAAAAGATTACAGATGTTTTGACTCCTCTATTATCATTTGCAACTTATTAAAAAGTCACTATATTTTTGAGCAAACATACTCCAGTTTTCCCCCGGAATGCTTTTATGTAGATCTGGAATTTATGGACAGATTTTGCAACATTTTATCAGAACACGTGACTTTTTATGCTACAAAGTTGCAAACAGGTTAAAAGGCAAAAAAAAAAAGTAAACCTTTTTTTAGATTTTTGTGCAAACTTCAAGCACCATTTCGAAAAATGTGGCGCAAAAACCATCACCGAATACCGCAAAAGAAAAAAGAAAAGCGATTTAAAAAAACCCAAAAACCTGTAAATGATGAACCGGGGTTTAAGTGATACTGCGGCTCCAGTGCCGCCATTCTCCACTTCGCCTCGGTGGCGAGGGCACTAAATGGATGGGATGTCCCTGCGGAGACACTGGAGCGCCGAATGTCTAGAATGGGAAGCAGAAATTATTTCTATATTCTATATCACTCCCTTCATCCTGGTAAATATTGAATAGTAAAAATCCATTTAATATGACATATTGGTAAAAATATTTATGGGGATAAAAGCAACAAAAATAAAAGATAAATTAGACAGGGAAATGTTTCATGCAATTGTATTGGTTCTATGACTTTTTTTCCCAGTCTATCACTGGAGAAAACAAGCTTTCCATGTAATAATAACCCTATTACCAGGGGCTTTAGCCAATTCCTGCAGGATAAAGTCCACCGACTTACAGGACTAATCCGCTCTGCTTAAATTGGGTATTATTCAAAACATACATTACACCAATATATCCATAGAAACAATGACTATAAGATCATACGGACGAATTCCCAAAATAATCCCCCGAGACATACACCCTATTGCAGACTAGCGGCTCTTGTATCCGAACCAGGATAGAAAATACTGCGGGACAATGCAGTGGGTGGTACAGATACCAGACCCCCTTGTGAATATTTTTATATCCCATCATTCTGTGTGTGCAGCTTCTTTGCAGATTTAGGAAATTTTCCCACATGCGGTTTTTCCACCAAAATAGTCAATCTGCTCTGTTTATTGCAGATCTGATGCGGCATTTTGCAATGCATTTTTTAATTCACTTAAATACACAATTGCCTTTTTGTTTTCCAGGCTGCCTGTAGAAATATAATGAAAAAATGCACCAAAAATGCACAATTCTGCAGCATCTTCAAAGACATCGCGGGAAGGAGTTCTCATGAAATTACATCCACTTTGTTTAAACGAAATGAAAACATTTTTTTTTTTCCACTTTAAATTCCAAATGCCACACTTTAGTTAAGCATATTCAGAAAAGTGTATAATTGCTGCAACTGACCCTGAAAGTGAGACGCACTTGAAGGGTTCACGGAGAACATAGCAGATAAGGTTCGCACAGAAGACTTCAAGTCATAAGTGACAGCAGGGAATTAATTTCCAGCAAAATTTTTTAAAAAAAATCACGCTGAGCCCTGTTCTTGTGCAGTATCTCTATCAGTAATACAACTAAAAAGTCGAGAAAAACTTTGGCGCCCTTTTGGAAACTATTTAAGCCTGTGTTGCATCTGTGTGTCGTCTGAATTAATGACAGTCCGTATTCAGCCTTAAATGGGTTGTACACCTCTTTTGACATTCTTCTTTACTTAAATGCATGTATTTGGGGGTAAAAAATAAAATTCTGCCATTCAATACCATTACAAAATTTTGCGCCGTTTGGCTTTTAGAGGCTTTTTGTTACCCTGAAAATGTAACTTTAATGTGATCTGTGGTCATAAATCAGCTGAGAGGAGACAAATAAAAGAATTATAAACTTTCCCATTGGGTCATCAGAACAAGCTCACTGACAGATTCTCAGTTAACTCACTGCGATAATCAGTCCAGCACACAGGCTATAAATGGCAAACGGTGCAACATTTTTAATGAAACCCAATTGCAAAAATGACTTTTAGCCACAAATACATACATTTAAAAATAAATAAATAATTCTTCCTATTAATCAGAACTTTGTATATTTATAGATCTATTTTGTGCCCCAAATCACAATGTTAATGGTTAGTGATGAGCGAGTGTGCTCGGATAAGGTGTTATCTGAGCATGCTCGAGTGATAAGAGTATCTTCGATGTGCTCTAACACTATGTTCTAGTCCCGGCGGCTGCATGTCTCGCGGCTGTTCGATGGCCGCAACACATGCAGGGATTACCTAACAAACAGACAATAGACCCCACGCACATGCCCTTTGTGACATAATCGGCAATGCCACAGGATTTAATATAACGGCTACATCAGGTCATGCTGCTGTGTCCTGTCGTTAACAGTAGTCATGGAGCAATTGTGCAATCACTTTTCCCTTTTGCAAAGTTTCTCAACTCAAACCCCATGACACCAGATCTCAAGAAACCCCACTGGTCTGTAGAAGATATTAATTATTGCAATGGTATCAAACATTGAGCACATTGGAGACATTAACTGCCTAAGCCAAATGTATCAACGTTTTACATCATTTAGAATCTGCGACAAAACGGAAACATGGCGAGAAAAGGAAGCAAGTTTAAGCTTTTGGTATGAAGTTCTGAAAATATTTACTATTGCATTTTTGCAAAAAAAAGTTGCATATTCAAGACTGGAAGACATGCATTACATTCTGCAACCATTTTTTGAACATGCAATGTGTGCAAAATCTGCACTGACGTGCGACATTTGGCACATCAGTCTCAGACTTAACATTAGGAAGTGCACTAAACATACCGTATCTAAAAAGTTGCACTTGCGGAATTTGCAGTTTACCATAAAGATGCCACATATGATAAATATTGGGCGTGACGTTTGTGCACCAAATACCGTTTTTGATAAATGTGTGATTTGTGCCTGCAGCGGACTCTGCAGCAATAAGGGCTGTCCCACACGTCCAGATAATTCCGGTACCGGAATAAATCGGTACCGGAGTTATCCGTGTCCGTGTGCCTGGGAACTCACGTAGGCCATACGTGCGGCACACGTGTGCCGCCCGTATGGCGAGTTGGTACCACACGGAGCGTGTGGTACCCACGCGTGAGGTACCCTGCATCGTGCTGAATCCGCGATTCATATGTTCCCTGCAGCAGCGGTTGCTGCAGAGAAAATATGAATAACAGTGTTTAAAATAAAGATCTATCTGTCCGCAGGCCCCCCACCCCCTGTGCGCCCCCCCCCCCCCCGCTGTTCAGAAAATACTTACCCGCCTCCCTCGCTGCTTCCTGGTCTGGCCGCGGCTTCTAGTGTATGCGGTCACGTGGGGCCGATCATTTACAGTCATGAATATGTGGCTCCACCTCCCATAGGGGTGGAGCCGACTATTCATGATTGTAAATGAGCGGCCCCACGTGACCGCATACAGTAGGAGGCGCGGGGCAGAGAGGAAGGAGTGACAGCCAACGTGGGAGCGGGTGAGTATTTTCAGAACAGCGGGGGGGCGCACAGGGGGTGGGGGGGCGGCGGACACATAGATCTTTATTTTAAACACTAATATTCATATTTTCTCTGCAGCAAACGCTGCTGCAGGGAACATATGAATCGCGGATTCAGCACCACGTGGGGGGGACAGCGCTTACTGTAGCGCTGTCTCCTGCACGCACACGGACCCCAGACGGAGAACCTCCGTGTGAGGTCCGTGTTTTACACGGACCCATTGACTATATTGGGTCCGTGTAATACGTGCGCTCCCACGAACACTGACATGTCTCCGTGTTTGGCACACGGAGACACGGTCCGCAAAAAATCAATGACATCTGAACAGATGCATTGATTTTTATGGGTCTACGTGTGTCAGTGTCTCCGGTACGTGAGGAAACTGTCACCTCACGTACCGGAGCCACTGACGTGTGAAACCGGCCTAATAAAATCATGATCGTATTGTGGGCGGCTGCTGAGCTGGAGCAGCTTATTCTAAGGGCCAATTTGTGTGAAGGTTTCGCCCGATGTAGCAGAGCTAGTTTGCAAAACCAGTCAGGCTGCGGGGACTATTTTTAGTGCTTTGCTCTGCTTGACGTTTCTTTCTGCAATGCTTTCATGAGGTTTATTCTCGCAGTGTCCCTTATGTTAAGTTACGATTTGTGCAATCTTGGCCTGGTTTCCCGATTCAGACCAACTGTTCAATGTAATAAGTCCGATGATTAGTCTGAAGGCAGGGAGAGGGAAGCTAGGGATGATTAGCCGCAGGGATTGCATAACAATGTCATGGGATCCCTGGGAAAGCCGCTGTAGACACTGTTTGCAAGGCGCCGGAGGGGAGTATAAATATTATTTTACAAGGTGGATACATAGGCATCGAAAAGGGGTTGTCTGAGTAGTGGAGAACCCCTTTAAAAATATACAG
Organism: Ranitomeya variabilis; assembly: GCF_051348905.1. NCBI lineage: Eukaryota > Metazoa > Chordata > Amphibia > Anura > Dendrobatidae > Ranitomeya > Ranitomeya variabilis. Next base: position 282,989,415 of record NC_135235.1, read on the forward strand.
GAAAATAAAATGAAGGGTTTCATTGGGGTCAGCAGTCCAATGTGTATGTGGGTCCCCCCACCAGGACCATCGGCCAAACAGGTAGGGTTCACGTGGACCTATTTCATGGTCCATATATATATATGGACCACAATGCACGGATGACCGCGAGTCTTCCAACCTGATCTTACAGCCTCATAGACACACAAAAGGCTGTATGTTCACATCAGGAGATCCGTGGCCAGTCCGGGCTTGTGGTATAGACAGTGAAATACACCCATGTGAACCCGGTCTTAAGGTGACACGTTGTATGTTAGCTAACCATATGGGACGGAAAGTCTGCCACCACTAAGGCCAATTGTTGCACAGTTGGGTGATCCTCGGAAGTGCGGCCAGTCGCATTGTATAGCATCAGTCTTAAACTCACTGACAATTTTCAGTTAACTCATTCTACAGCTAGTCACACCTCCGTTCACAAACCCACAAATCGGGGGTCTTCAAGATAGATGCCGTTCCTGTGGATGTGCCCCAAATGTCAGAGATGAGACTCTCCCTACAACCACCTCTACGGACAGCAGCGAGCGATGGTCAGTCCTGCTCATGTGTCAGACAAGTGGTTATTGTTCGCGCTCGCAGATAGAAATGTGCGGAGTAAATCTATAGCCGGGGTCACATGAAATCTTGTTTACTCCGATGATAGAAGATGAGCGGAGGTCTCGGAGCGTTCATCAACTAAACAGTAAAACCCCAGAACGAACCCGTGACATTAGAAACATCAACAAAGTCCGCACCGGTGACATTACAGAAGCGTGAACGCTCCGCGCAGACGAAGGCCGGCCTGTAAAGAAGAGCGACGGCTCCGAAGACATTACAGAAGTGTGAACGCTCCGCGCAGACGAAGACCGGCCTGTAAAGAAGAGCGACGGCTCCGGAGACATTACAGAAGCAGGAACGCTCCACGCAGATGAAGGCCAGCCTGTAAAGATGAGCGACGGCTCCGGAGACATTACAGAAGTGTGAACGCTCCGCGCAGACGAAGGCCGGCCTGTAAATATGAGCGACGGCTCCGGAGACATTACAGAAGTGTGAACACTCCGCGCAGATGAAGGCCGGCCTGTAAAGATGAGCGACGGCTCCGGAGACATTACAGAAGTGTGAACGCTCCGCGCAGATGAAGGCCAGCCTGTAAAGATGAGCGACAGCTCCGGAGACATTACAGAAGTGTGAACGCTCCGCGCAGATGAAGGCCAGCCTGTAAAGATGAGCGACGGCTCCGAAGACATTACAGAAGCGCGAATGCTCTGCGCAGATGAAGGCCGGCCTGTAAAGAAGAGCGACGGCTCCGGAGACATTACAGAAGTGTGAACGCTCTGCGCAGACGAAGGCCGGCCTGTAAAGACGAGCGACTGCTCCGGAGACATTACAGAAGTGTGAACGCTCCTCGCAGACTAAGGCCAGCCTGTAAAGACGAGCAACGGATCCGGAGACATTACAGAAGCGTGAACGCTCTGCGCAGATGAAGGCCAGCCTGTAAAGATGAGCGACGGCTCCGGAGACATTACAGAAGTGTGAACGCTCCGCGCAGACGAAGACCGGCCTGTAAAGAAGAGCGATGGCTCCGGAGACATTACAGAAGTGTGAACGCTCCGCGCAGACGAAGGCCGGCCTGTAAATATGAGCGACGGCTCCGGAGACATTACAGAAGTGTGAACGCTCCGCGCAGACGAAGACCGGCCTGTAAAGATGAGCGACGGCTCCGGAGACATTACAGAAGTGTGAACGCTCCGCGCAGACGAAGACCGGCCTGTAAAGAAGAGCGATGGCTCCGGAGACATTACAGAAGTGTGAACGCTCCGCGCAGACGAAGGCCGGCCTGTAAATATGAGCGACGGCTCCGGAGACATTACAGAAGTGTGAACGCTCTGCGCAGACGAAGGCCGGCCTGTAAAGATGAGCGACGGCTCCGGAGACATTACAGAAGTGTGAACGCTCCGCGCAGATGAAGGCCAGCCTGTAAAGATGAGCGACGGCTCCGAAGACATTACAGAAGCGCGAATGCTCTGCGCAGATGAAGGCCAGCCTGTAAAGATGAGCGACGGCTCCGAAGACATTACAGAAGCGCGAATGCTCTGCGCAGATGAAGGCCGGCCTGTAAAGAAGAGCGACGGCTCCGGAGACATTACAGAAGTGTGAACGCTCTGCGCAGACGAAGGCCGGCCTGTAAAGACGAGCAACGGATCCGGAGACATTACAGAAGCGTGAACGCTCCTCGCAGACTAAGGCCAGCCTGTAAAGACGAGCAACGGATCCGGAGACATTACAGAAGCGTGAACGCTCCGCGCAGATGAAGGCCGGCCTGTAAAGATCACTCGGCCACTAGGGAGAATAAACGTGTGTTCATATCTTGTGTATTTGCTGCAGATCTGAAAATTCAGAGTAAAACAACACTGCCAAGGAGACACGATCTCAAAAAATCTGTTATGTGTGAACACAGCCTTCAGGAGCATATGACATCCTGCCTCTCCCCATCCCTTCCCAGATTATACCATCCAGCCCCTCGCCCCCCCAATACATACCATCTGGCCGCTCACCACCCCCGAGGGCATATATCATCTGGCCCCCCAGTGTATAGCCTTTCCATCAGCACAAACACTGCACCCCCACCAGGAGCTTCATGGCTGAACTGCTGCATGCAGCCATACATCACCAAGCACAATGCTGAACAGCGGAAGGAGTGCTGTAAAGTCGCCTCCACTGGACTCTGGAGGAAACATGTTCTGTGCAGTGACGGATCACACTACTCTGGCATCTGATGGACGAGTCTGGGTTTGGTGAATGCCAGGAGAACGTGACCATCCATGAACATACTCCAATGCTGACTACTGCGTACAGAACCACCTGAGTGTTCCCAGACAGCGGATATGAGGGGGACGCATAATCAGATATATTGGATTCTAACATCCTTTATCCCTTTTTCTCAGGGGAGACCGATGTCTTCCTCGCCTCTACGTGCTGTAAATCCATGCACGTTCCCCCTGAGCCCGGCACACGACCCACACGCTGCAGTCTGTCCTGCCGTCTCCTCTCCTGGGCCATCGCCACCGTCCTGCTCACCAACATGGAATGATCTAAATAACTTCCACCGGATTATATTATCGATGACGCCTATGGATTGTTATTGTCCTATGAAGAATCTCAGCCCCGTCACTGCCACCGAAACTAATGCTGGTTTCAGTAACACTTTTTCAGAATAGAAAGGGGAAGGAAGGCAACATTTTATTTTTGTCTTTGGCTCAAAGTTACAATAGATTTTCAGTAAATAATATAGATGTTGTGTATCAGCTTCCCACTTGTCACATTGCCCCACCGGAATATCCTCGGCAGCCATTGCCCATTATTACACATGGCATGAAATGGTTGGGATGTTCTAAATGTGGAAAAGTATTAAAAAAAGGTTATACTGAAAGAGGAAACAGTCAGCAAGCCGAGTAATTGCTGACAGTTTCCTGACAGTAGAGCTTACCAAGTAAAGGCTGCCTCCACTGTGGGCATGTGAGGAGCATTGGGCATCATGGCAGGAATGAGGCCAGCGGGCAATGCTCATTGTCCGCCATGTTTCCTGGCAGTGGATGAACGTTCACGTTGCCATTTGTACCAACCTGATGAGATGGAACCAGTATACCATGTGCTCGGCAAGACTCTGCTGGGACTGGACGATGGTGATATAGAGGTACAGGGCCACGGCCACCGTCCAGAAGAACGAGCTGGTGTTGGAGAAGGTAGAGAGGGCCCCCTGGGCAACGCAGTCCCAGCTTGTGCCCTGGAAATCTCGCAGGACTCCATAGAAGTAGGAGGCGGCCGAGATCATGTCCGCCACCGACAGGAAGAGAAGCAGCTGGCGAGGACGACTCCGGAGCTCGGGCCAACGGACATGGGTGAAGATGATGAGCAGAGATCCGAGAAAAGAGAGCGCACAGGACAAGAGGACGGTCACCTGCTCCGACAGGTATAGGGTCTGCTGGGGAACGTCTGTCCAAGCCATCGGGGTATGCCCAAACCTGCGGAGAAGGAAGCAACCAGTTACTGGCAGCCCGAAACATCACCGGCAACATCAGGTGCACGCTCCGTGTAACCCGGAGTTATCACTACAGTCAGATCTGAGGCGTCCACCATCAGACATGGCCAATGCAGAGCATCACTGCACGGATGACAATGAGCCGGCGGAACGGAAATGGGAGGACGCGGTAACCGCACATCAGCTGCTCTGCACATACAGGGGCCGCAGAGGTCCGGTGTAACCATGACATGCGGCACTTGATAGAAAAACAGCATAACATGAGTGCGGCGGCGGCTCACCGACCCACGACAGGAGCGCGGCGGCGGCTCACCGACACACGACAGGAGCGCGGCGGCGGCTCACCGACACACGACAGGAGCGCGGCGGCGGCGGCTCACCGGCACACGACAGGAGCGCGGCGGCGGCTCACCGGCACTCGACAGGAGCGCGGCGGCGGCTCACCGGCACACGACAGGAGCGCGGCGGCGGCTCACCGACACACGACAGGAGCGCGGCGGCGGCGGCTCACCGACACACGACAGGAGCGCGGCGGCGGCGGCTCACCGACACACGACAGGAGCGCGGCGGCGGCGGCTCACCGACACACGACAGGAGCGCGGCGGCGGCGGCTCACCGACACACGACAGGAGCGCGGCGGCGGCTCACCGACACACGACAGGAGCGCGGCGGCGGCGGCTCACCGACACACGACAGGAGCGCGGCGGCGGCTCACCGACACACGACAGGAGCGCGGCGGCGGCTCACCGGCACACGACAGGAGCGCGGCGGCGGCTCACCGACACACGACAGGAGCGCGGCGGCGGCGGCTCACCGACACAGGAGCATAGAGAACACCGATATAACAGGTGGATAGCTCAATGACACGCAGCTGGGACCCCCAGCACTACTCCCCCAGTCTCCACTATTACAGCAGAGAACGTCCCACGTGTGACAATAATTCATAGTGACATTTACAGAACAGCGCGGGCCGGGAAACTGCACCAAGGTCAAGAAGAACAAGCGACCTTAGTGATCACAGCCCCATGTAAACGACCACAGCCCCATGTAAACAACACACTACACCAGTTCCCTGCAGGCTGCGCTCACATGCCCAGGAATCCTCTGTATGAACAGAACCAGTAAACAAAACAATGGATCGTTTTCATAGCAGAAACACAGACGGTGAAGTCACGGATCCATTTTCCAGTTGCAATCAGTCTTGTTTTTTTTTCGCCGGACAGAACTTCTGTAGAACTTTCCTTGTGCTCCCTGGACGTGTGAACTGAGCCCAAACAGACAGAGGTTTGTGGTTTGGAACTTGGAAGTGAATAGTAGAAATCACTTCCCAGGTATCCCCGAGAGTCAATAGTTAGATACCTGGTGATACACAGTGCGGTGCAGACGTTACATACAGAGGGACACTATCGCACGGTGGATACTCCGCGGCGCCGCCTGTTCACTCACCCGGAGCCGCGCTCTCCTCTCCCCGATCTCCTGCCCGGATCTCAGGATCTCGCTGCCAGCGGAGCACAGGGAGGAGCCTCTGCCCGGGACATCCGGGGAGGAATGTCGGGAGCCCGGTTCAACCTCGGGCTCTTCTCTGCACTGTGGGAGTGAGCGCCGCCGCCTCCGTCCTGCCGCCGCCAGAGGGCGCTGTGCTCCGTCCAGCAGCCGCCGACTGTTCGCTGTGCTCCTCCGTCCTGCCGCCAGTGGGCGCTGTGCTCCTCCGTCCTGTAGCCGAGAAATAGAACTGTGCTCCTCCGTCCTGCAACCACCAGGGGCGCTGTACTGAGCTATAGTTCTTCCGACCCCAAAGTTCCCCGCTTCTGGAGACCTCATATACCATAATAATATTACCTTGTGCACGCCTAATACTAGATAGTAGCATGACTCGGAGGGGTTTTGGAAATAAGAATTAAAAACTCGTAATTATTTATATATTTGTTTTGCAAAGCACAGCGCCCCTCCTGGTCCTAGGATGTATGTGGCATTGCAGTTTTTTTCCATTCACTTAAAGGGCACAATCAGATTTTACAGAGCTAGGACAGGTATCCCACAATGTCCGGACTGACCGGGGGTCTCCCATCCAGGCCTTCTTGCCTTGTAGACACATGAAGCTGTAAATATGGGTCATTAGACCCCCAGAGAGTCCGTATTGGGGCGGTGAAATGCACCTGTCTGATCCCGGCCATCATCTCCCAGCAGCGGAGTCTGTAGTCTCGCCATTACGTAGATCAGCGGCCGCGCGGAGCTCTTGGACGTTTATTATATCGTTATAAGGCCGGGTTCGCATGTTGCATTTTTGGTGCCCATTTTACACATGTAAAATCCATGTCTTTTTACACCACCAGGAAAGTGGATAACATTCAACTTACCGTAATATCATCCACATGCAGCGCTTTATTTGGGACACGAAATCAGCACAAAAATAGTTTTGGGGGCATTTTTGAAAACTACAACATGTAAAATCCTGTAGTGGAAAAGTTTCCATTTCAACAAGGACCCTGAATCCTCGAATCACCGCTGGCGCTGTATCGGTGCGACTTTTTGGTGCCTTTTCCACAACAAAAAACATACATAAAAATGTAAGAATAAGTGCAGAAAATATGGGCAGATTTTTGTTCCCAAAATTATGGAGATTTCAGTTTAGAGATAAACTTGGAAGAAAAAAAAGAAATCAACTTGTAAAATCTGCACCAAACACACAGTGTGTGAACAAAGCCTTTCTGCAACTGAAATTGACAAACCCCAGAATTACAAAACACAAAAAAACTCATTTCTGCAGATTCCACCCCCAAAAAAGCATGTGGATGACATTACGTGAAAACTCATCCAAATATCGGTGCTGTAAATTGCTGAGAATTTTCTGCAGCATTTTAAAATGAGCGGCGCCTGAACCCGGCCGTCCTGTTGTGGAAATGCGCCACTGTGGTGCGGATTTTACCCATCCATTCCAATGGGCGCAGGGTGAACAACCAGCCTGACATTGTTTTCTCAAGCACAATAAAGGGGTTTTCCCAAAATTGCAAGTTATCCCATCTATAGGTGGGAATAATATGCTGATCGATTTGTTTCTGAGCGTTGGGACCCGAAAATAGGGATCTGAAGAGTCTTGGATGGAGCGGAGATGCTCATGCTCGGCCTCGGCTCCTTTCATTGTAAGTTGGACTGTCAGAAATAGCTGAGCGTTGTACTTGATTTTTCCAGCAGTGCCATAGACCATGAATGGGGGTCAAGCATGTGCATCTCTGCTACATAGCACCGACCTCGGGATCGCTGGAGGTAATGCCCTATTTCCTATCCTATGGCTATCCTCATTATTTGAATCACCAGGTTCCGAGGCTTTTAACTGCAGGATCTCAGGGGTTAAATCTGGGATTGGGGGTCTGATCTCAGCTGTTAGTACCAGAGCTGAGTTATCATTAGACCTGCTCCACCTTACATTTAGCCATTCGGGGTCTTTTCCACAATACCATAAACAGCCCTAAGGAATTCAGTAGTTAAAAGCCTCTAGTGCTGCTCCTTGGTCTCCCAGAACTTGTGTCTCCATAGGATGCAGCTTCATTTCCTTATACAAAGTTATTTGAGCACCATATGAATATATTATTTGGGCGCCATGTAGTAAATCTCATGGGACTGTGCTCCAGCCAACACAAGGCCAAATATTCTATAATTGTATAGTTAATACACCACCACCTTACGTTCTAGCGTTGAGATGCAGTTGTGTGGTTCGCTGGAGTCCCAAAGCATTAGAAATGGCTTTATAACCTTTTCCAGACTGATAGATCTCAATTACTTTGTTTCTCATTTGTTCCAGAATTTCTAAACTTTATGTATATCTGAACTTCGGGTCTATTTGAGGGCTGTCCCACACGTCCAGATAATTCCGGTACTGGAATAAATCGGTACCGGAGTTATCCGTGTCCGTGTGCCTGGGAACTCACGTAGGCCATACGTGCGGCACACGTGTGCCGCCCGTATGGCGAGTGGGTACCACACGGAGCGTGTGGTACCCACGCGTGTGGTACCCTGCATCGTGCTGAAGCCGCGATTCATATGTTCCCTGCAGCAGCGTTTGCTGCAGAGAAAATATGAATAACAGTCTTTAAAATAAAGATCTATGTGTCCGCCGCCCTCCCACCCCCTGTGCGCCCCCCCTGTTCTCAAAAATACTTACCCGCCTCCCTCGCTGCTTCCTGGTCTGGCCGCGGCTTCTAGTGTATGCGGTCACGTGGGGCCGATCATTTACAGTCATGAATATGTGGCTCCACCTCCCATAGGGGCGGAGCCGACTATTCATGATTGTAAATGAGCGGCCCCACGTGACCGCATACAGTAGGAGGCGCGGGGCAGAGAGGAAGGAGTGACAGCCAACGAGGGACCGGGTGAGTATTTTCAGGACAGCGGGGGGGCGCACAGGGGGTGGGGGGGGCGGTGGACACATAGATCTTTATTTTAAACACTATTATTCATATTTTCTCTGCAGCAAACGCTGCTGCAGGGAACATATGAATCGCGGCTTCAGCACCATGTGGGGGGGACAGCGCTTACTGTAGCGCTGTCTCCTGCACGCACACGGACCCCAGACGGAGAACGTCCGTGTGAGGTCCGTGTTTTACACGGACCCATTGACTCTATTGGGTCCGTGTAATACGTGCGCTCCCACGAACACTGACATGTCTCCGTGTTTGGCACACAGAGACACGGTCCGCAAAAAATCAATGACATCTGAACAGATGCATTGATTTTTATGGGTCTACGTGTGTCAGTGTCTCCGGTACGTGAGGAAACTGTCACCTCACGTACCGGAGCCACTGACGTGTGAAACCGGCCTCACTTTGCCAGGCATGTCCTATTTAAGTGATTTCTTGATTGAGAACATGTGCAGCAATAATCAGGCCTGGGTGTTGTTTGAGAATTTGAACTCGGTCTACAAACAGAGAGTTCACATACTGCGCTCCAAAAACAACAAATGTGAATATCTCTGCAATGGAGTGTCGCATCACAAAACGGGAAAGAGCGGCAGAATCAGGGGAGCTCAGGGATTTTTTTCAAGTTACTTAATAATACTGAGCAAATGATAGGTCTTCTTCAAATTCTACCAGATGAATATCTGTATAGAAATTGTGCTTTTTCCCTCGTTATGTTAGTTTTCTACTACACACAAAAAAACCTAATAAGTGTTTAATTGTCTTACATGTGAAATAGGAAAATTTAATGATGAGTCCCACTAAGGTCACCATAGACCATAGAGCCTGAAGAAGGCCAAAGATCTCTACAAAACGAGAAGACCCCTTTATTTTCTATGGTAAGTAGGGCCCAGGATACACATTAGGCATTACACCTCTGACCTAGTGGATGAGTAATTTTTTGGGTGGTTTTTTTGTTCCTTTTTAGAACAACTGTTCCTAATTATGTTGTTCAGATATGAATGCAAACAAATCTATTTTATTGTATGACCACAGTCAGTGATAGGGGCATGAAGCCTTCCTCACCCCTCCAGCCCCTGGAAACCGGAAAGTAAAGTCCATTGTGGGGGTGAGTCACAAACCTCATGTCATTCCTTAGGAAAGGAAAGTGATGGTCTTCATTAAATGCAGGAAACATTTGGAAGCGCGCTCAGTTTATGTGAATGATGTAAAGGACTTTGTAGGTGGCGTCGTCTACTGGAAGAGCCATTCATGTGCCCGGAATGTATTCCTTGTTTATCCTGTGGTTTTCAGAAGATAGTTATTATAATACATAGCCTGAAACAGCACAACACATCATATAGTTCCAAATTGAATTATCAATGGCCGCTTAGTTTTGCCAAGTCTGCAATTTACCTGCAAAATGTGGCGTTTGTTAAGGATCTGTTCCATTCTGCATGCACAATCAATTTGCAAACCGGGTGCAAGTTAATAAAAGTTTCCAAATGCCGCATGGCAGCATCTGGACCAACCAGGACATGAGCCATCTAACCAAACCCAAAGAGTTCTTGTGACCCTATTTTTGACCATGAAGGTTTCTTAGGAGGATGCAGCCTACTCAACCCGATGCACGTCTGAACTTGTCTCTAACTATGTCCCAACTTGTCATATGTATCATCTTAAAATTATTTCTAGAGGCTGAAACATCCACATACATACTTTTACTGGACACAGCCAGCCCAACCCAAGCTCTGTCTGGACATGTCTCTAAATATACCTTAAATAACACTTTCAGAGGTTGTTCTTTAAAAAAAAAGTGTATCAGTATGCAGTATATCAAGTATCAATATATCAAACTTTCAGAAAGTTAAGCATATGTCCTGTCAAAAGATCGTGTCTGGTAGTGAGGGTTATAAATGGGTACATTAAATTAGTGGCATATCATGGGGGTGGGTAACAGAGGCAATTGCCCAGGGTGTCAAAATTTTATGTAGCAAAAGTTTACCAACCCTGCCCCCATTTAGCCAGAACTCTGCAACACTGAGTTGCTGCTTTTTGGACCGGCGCCCAGGGAGTGTTTCGCTCCCTTCTCCTGGGTATACTGCCTTCTCTTGTGATCCACATTGGGTTTTGCAGGTTGCAGGAGTGGATCCGTAATAATCTCCCTAGATCTATTAAACATCCATTGATACATACATCTGTGTCTTGGGAATAAGACTCTCGTCCAATGATTGCTTCTTTCCCTCCTGGATTCCACTTCATCTGTCCTGCTGATCGTGCCTAGTCCTCTGGTTAAACACACTCTTTCACCGGGTTTTTGCCACCTAATCTGAGAGCAGTATAATGTAGAGACAGAGAATGTGATTCCAGCGATGTGTCACTTACTGGGCTGCTTGCTTCCTATAGCACCTCCTTTTGCAAGTATCACAGCTTATAAATGCCTTTTGTAGCCAGACAAGAGTACGTGTATTATATGTATAAAACACAGTTACAAACTTTTCTGCACTAAAAAAATACTATTTGAAATCTGCACCGAAAATGCATCAAAAGAGGGGAAAATGCAGGAAAAAAAAGTCTGCAAAAATCAGAACAGATTGGTATTGTTGTGGATTTTGATAAGGACAAAAATCAGAAAAAAAACAGTTTTTTTTTTGCATATGGGAACAAGGCCTACAAGTCAAAAGTACAGTTCAGAACAGAAGTAACGAAACAGAAGTTAAAAGTAACTTACTAGCCAAGCCATCTTTGGGTCAGTCTGACAAAGTCTGTATGTAATTTTATATTTGCTTCTTTTTCTATTATGTAAATGACACATGTATGCAATAATGACATAATAATTAGCAGTACAGAAGACTGTGTGTTACTCTGTTTTACTCCCTTGTTATTGGGAGTTCACACAACACATACCAAGCTCATGAAATGCCCCTATACTTTTCCCTCCCTCCGCCTGTTGAACGATCACTGCCGGTGACAGGTTTTTAGTGGCTCCAAATAACCAGGGATGTGGCCGAGTTTCTGTGACACACCTCAGCCTGTCCGCTTTCTGGAATGTACATATACTTCTACTGCATCAACACGGTCTAGAAGATTATAGCGTTGGGTAACCTTTTACATTTGGGAGTAACCACAAGAAAAATATACTGTACAGCCTGGTGACAGGAGACCCATATATGAGGCTTCTTCACTGTACCTTGGATGTAATGTGAAGGAGTAAGTGGATGTTCCCCATGCTACAATTTTATTGTTAAAGGGGTTGACCACTACTAGGACAACCCCTTCTTGATCTAAATATTTGGCCCCGATAAAATAAAAAAAGCCTATACTCACCTCCGGTCCTGTTCCTGGGACTCACAAGCATTTTTTGTGACATCTGAGCTGGCGTCAATGTCCCCACCTCCTGTCGAATTGAACATGAACAGGAAGTCCGGCCTCCAGCTGATCTCTGACTTCCTCTTCAGGGTCAATTCGACAGGAGGCGGGGACAGTGACGCCAGCTCTGATTGTGCGACGAGGTCATGTGTCACAACAACCGCTCGAGAGTTCCAGAGAGCGCGAATGCCGATACCGCCGGTACGCTGCCGACACAGGAGGTGAGTATAAGCTTTATTATTTTATCGGGGCAGAGTGAGAGGTATGACCAGGAGTTGAACACTTAGTGGATTACTTCTTTAATGTCATGGAGAAAGAACACACAGAGTATTATCAGAAAAAAAGAAACATTTCAAATATGTCTAAACACATCCAAATTTTCCAAAGTGAAAATCTACAATGTATTACTTTACCCGCAAAGTGGCTGAAATTTTGACAAATCCCATTTACACCCAGGAAAAAAAAAGTAGTTTTTATGGAAATTTATTCTATGGCTTTTGCCATTTGCGGTGAACAGTCTGAAACCCGAAGCAAAATTCTTGAGAAATGCACATGTATAACTCATGCAGATTTTGATGTGGATTCATTACACCTCTTGTGTTACTGTAAACTGTAGATTGCAAAACGGAATACTTTGACTTTGCAGAAACACTACGATTCCACCCTGAGGCCATGTAGGAATTACTCTGACTGCAGACCTATAGATCTTCACAACGTGGCCATATCACATATTTGTGGTCTCAAAACTGCCCACTGCCGGCACCGGAGAATCCTGACAGCGAGCACTGTGCGCGCTGTGAGGATTCACAAGTCTGCAGTCACATAGAGTGACAAAGCTGGACAACCTCTTTAACGATCCAAGCAAAGTGGATGTGAGTTTATGAAAACTAATGAGCTGTGCATTACTTGGTGTATTTTTTTCTGTATAGGCTTATGTGAGGAACCTCAAATAAAACACAGCTATGTTGTTTAAATGCAGAATGAAAACAAAATAAAATGCATTAAAAAAAAACGCTGCTTCAAATCTGCTGCAGGAGTCATATATCGCTGTTGCATATTTGTTTTGCAGGCAGATATAAAAAACATGGATGAAATGCAGCCAATAAAACACTGTATTTACGCAACAGGTGATCAAGGTAATAAAAATGCAGTTTTCATCCCCACACCTACTTAGCTTGAACTGTGATTTTCTGCACAAAAAAAATGCAACATTTATGCTATGTGAGAACATGGCCTAAAGTTGACAAAAATGGACAATTTTGAACATTTGTTGGGCGAAATTTAACCACAAACTATCAATTTATGGCAGACTGTTAGGGTATGTGTCCACGGTCAGGTTTGCTTCAGGCTTTGGTCAGGATTTTATGCAGGTAAAATCCTGACCAAAAATGCACCTGAGGTCACTGGCAGGTCACCTGCGGTGTTCCTGCGTGTTTTGCTCATTGTAGCAATATGCTGCGTTCTTAAAAAATGCAACGCATGTGCGTTTTTGCGGTAAAAACGCATGCGTTTTTTAATGCACAGTGGAGACGGGATTTCATTAAATCCCCTCCACTATGCTGTAACATCTGGACGCTGCGTTTTTGACGCGTCAAAAACGCAGCGTTTCCTGAACGTGGACACATACCCTTATAGTCTGGAAAGACGTGAATGTATCTACAGTACAGACCAAAAGTTTGGACACACCTTCTCATTCAAAGATTTTTTTGTATTTTCATGACTATGAAAATTGTGCATTCACACTCTTAGCATTCTCTTGATGAGCTTCAAGAGGTAGTCACTGAGAATCAGGGCCGGTTTTAGGCAAAGTGGGGCCCTAGGCAAAGTTTAAAATGGGGCCCCAAATGCTAACATATTGCACATCATACAGAAGCATTTCTGCTGTATTTACATGCGCTGATCTCAGGCCGCTAAACGAGTGTGATCGACAATACTGAAGTCGTTGGACGCTTGTTTCCCGGCTTCTTTCCACCATCTCAGAAAGAATGAAGGGGACAGAACGATCACTAACAGATCACTAACAGATCACCATACAGTATCATGTTATCAGCAGCACATCTACAGTTTACACCGGCGATGTGCTGCTGAGAACAAGGATTTTTATTCCGGCATAAACAATCCAATCACCCAATGAATATGCAGCATTTTGCTTGTTTAGTATAATACATCCCATAGTCCTCCATATAATATAATGTGCCCCATAGTCCTCCATATAGTATAATACACTCCTCATAGTCTTCCATATATTAAAATATACTCCTCAGTCCTCCATATAGCATAATACACTCCTCACAGTGCTCCATATAGTATAATGCACCGCCATAGTCACCCATGTAGTACAATTCACTTCCCATAGTATAATGCACCCCATAGTTCTTCATATAGTATACTGTATTCCCCATAGTCCTCGATACAGTATAATTCAGCCCACATATAGTATAATGCAGCCACCACCCCACAGAGTATAATGCAGCCACCCCAGAGTATAATGTAACCCCCCACAGAGTATAATGTAACCTCCCCATAGAATATAATACAGCCCCTCATTAGGATAATGTAGCCCCCTCATAGAGTATGATGCAATCACCCCTCATAGAATATAAATATAATACAGCCCCCCCCCCATAGAATATAATGTAGCCCCGAACAGGATATAATACAGCCCACCTCCCCATAGAATATACTGTAGCCCCATCAATGGGTATGATGCAATCATCCCTCATAAAATCTAATAAAGCCTCCCTGACCTGTTTACCTGAATACACCTGTCTATTCTACAGTCGATTACTAAGCTACTCTTCTTTTCTTTTCGTGTTCTAATTCTATATTTCTTTTCTTGAGCCCCGCCTACTTGGGCTCCCCCCTCTATTTCTTCCTCTTTCTATCTCCTTCCACCAGTTCGGTGTGATAGGTCTGTACCATGATTTACCAGTTACTTATATAATGATACTATTTGCGTGCATGTCTCGCTCTAGGGGACATGAACGAACTGATTTTAGGTATGCTTTCTTTTATTCACGGTAATGAATGTCCTCGCCTGTTGCGGGGGCAAGGAGTTATTGCTTATATGTTTAAGTTACTGTGGTCATTCTAGAGGGTTTACTCCCTCTAAATTTTTTTTTTTTTTCTCTTTCTTTTCTTTCTCTCTTTTATGTAAGATTTATGCAAGGTTTGTGAACGAGTGTTTTTTGTGTTACTCTTCTCGAATTGTATATTATAAGGAAAAGTACTTTGATCATTGTCGTAGTTTTCAACTACTGTTTTTCTTGTAAAATTCTCTTCTCTTTAATAAAAATTATATTTACCCAAAATCTAATAAAGCCCCACACAGAATATCATGCAGCCCCCTCCATAGAATATAATGTATAATGTACCCCCCAAATATATAACACAGCCACAAAGTATATAACACAGCCTCCCCCATAGAATATAATATACCCCCATAGTATATAGCACAGCCCACATAGTAGTATATAGCACAGCCACGTAGTATATAGCACAGCCCACACAGTAGTATACAGCACAGCCCACAAAGTTGTATACAGCACTGCCCACAGTAGTATACAGCACTGCCCACAGTAGTATACAGCACAGCCCACAGTAGTATACAGCACAGCCCACAGTAGTATACAGCACAGCCCACAGTAGTATACAGCACTGCCCACAGTAGTATACAGCAGAGCCCACAGTAGTATACCGCAGAGCCCACAGTAGTATACCGCAGAGCCCACAGTAGTATACCGCAGAGCCCACAGTAGTATACAGCAGAGCCCACAGTAGTATACAGCAGAGCACACAGGAGTATACAGCAGAGCACACAGGAGTATACAGCACAGCACACAGGAGTATACAGCACAGCACACAGGAGTATACAGCGCAGCTCACATCCCCTCTTCCCTCCTCGCCTCTCTCCTCCCGAGAAAGGCTGCACAGTCCAGTAAAAAAAACAAAAAAAACCACAAGCTCCTTACCTCTCTCCGAGCCCGCGCTGCTCCCTGCTCCTGTGTCGGCGGCTGCCGCCGCACTGCCTGACACACAGTGAGTACGGGATGACGCGCACCCGCTGTGTCAGAGGCAGAGCGGGGAATGATGGGAGAGGGAACGTCACGTGACGGTCTCTCCTCCATCATTGCTTTGAACTGTACCGGCAGACGCCGGTATAGTTCAGTGTGGCGGGGGAGTCGGCGCTGCCTCACAGGGGCCCCATAGTGGCTGCGTGACTTGCCGCTAGCTGGGGGCCCCTGGGGGAGCGGGGGCCCCAGGCAGCTGCCTGGTCTGCCTGCCCCTAACGCTGGCCCTGCCGAGAATGGTCTTCCAACAATCTTGAAGGAGTTCCCAGAGATGCTTAGCACTTGTTGGCCCTTTTGCCTTCACTCTGTGGTCCAGCTCACCCCAAACCATCTCGATTGGGTTCAGGTCTGGTGACTGTGGAGGCCAGGTCATTTGGCGTAGCACCCCATCACTCTCCTTCTTGGTCAAATAGCCCTTACACAGCCTGGAGGTGTGTTCGGGGTCATTGTCCTGTTGAAAAATAAATGATGGTCCAACTAAACGCAAACCGGATGGAATAGCATGCCGCTGCAAGATGCTGTGGTAGCCATGCTGGTTCAGTATGACTTCAATTTTGAATAAATCCCCAACATTGTCACCAGCAAAGCACATCTCCTCCATGCTTCATTGTGGGAACCAGGCATGTAGAGTCTATCCATTCACCATTTCTGCGTCGCACAAAGACACGGTGATTGGAACCAAACATCTCAAATTTGGACTCATCAGACCAAAGCATAGATTTCCACTGGTCTAATGTCCATTCCTTGTGTTCTTTAACCCAAACAAGTATCTTCTGCTTTTTTCCTGTCCTTAGCAGTGGTTTCCTAGCAGCTATTTTACCATGAAGGCCTGCTGCACAAAGTCTCCTCTTAACAGTTGTTGTAGAGATGTGTCTTCTGCTAGAACTCTGTGTGGCATTGACCTGGTCTCTAATCTGAGCTGCTGTTAACCTGCGATTTCTGAGGCTGGTGACTCAGGTATACTTAGGGTACTGTCACACAGTGCAATTTTGATCGCTACGACGGTACGATTCGTGACGTTCTAGCGATATCGTTACGATATCGCAGTGTCTGACACGCAGCAGCGATCAGGGACCCTGCTGAGAATCGTACGTCGTAGCAGATCGTTTGGAACTTTCTTTCGTCGCTTGATCTCCCGCTGACATCGCTGGATCGTTGTGTGTGACAGCGATCCAGCGATGTGTTCGCTTGTAACCAGGGTAAACATCGGGTAACTAAGCGCAGGGCCGCGCTTAGTAACCCGATGTTTACCCTGGTTACCAGCGTAAACGTAAAAAAAACAAACAGTACATACTCACATTCCGGTGTCTGTCCTCCGGCGTCTCAGCTTCTCTGCACTGTGAGCGCCGGCCAGCCAGAAAGCGAGCACAGCGGTGACGTCTGACGTCACCGCTGTGCTTTCCGGCCGCTGTGCTTACACAGTGCAGAGAAGCTGAGACGCCGGGGGACAGACACCGGAATGTGGGTATGTACTGTTTGTTTTTTTTACGTTTACGCTGGTAACCAGGGTAAACATCGGGTTACTAAGCGCGGCCCTGCGCTTAGTAACCCGATGTTTACCCTGGTTACCCGGGGACTTCGGCATCGCTCCAGCGCCGTGATTGCAACGTGTGACCGCAGTCTACGACGCTAGCGAGCGATAATCATACGATCGCTGCGACGTCACGGATCGTGCCGTCGTAGCGATCAAAATGGCACTGTGTGACAGTACCCTTATCCTCAGAAGCAGAGGTGACTCTTGGTCTTCCTTTCCTGGGGCAGTCCTTATGTGAGCCAGTTTCTTTGTAGCGCTTGATGGTTTTTGCCACTGCACTTGGGGACACTTTTCAAAGTTTTCCCAATTTTTCGGACTGACTGACCTACCTTCATTTCTTAAAGTAATGATGGCCACTCATTTTTCTTTACTTAGAATTTGTATTATGGCAAGAAAAAAGCAGCTAACAGTCTATTCAGTAGGACTATCAGCTGTGTGGCCACCAAACTTCTGCACAACACAACTGATGGTCCCAACCCCATTTATAAGGCAAGAAATCCCACTTATTAAACCTGACAGGGCACACCTGTGAAGTGAAAACCATTCCCGGTGACTACCTCTTGAAGCTCATCAAGAGAATGGCAAGAGTGTGCAAAGCAGTCATCAGAGCAAGAGGTGGCTACTTTGAAGAACCTAGAATATAATACATAATTTCAGTTGTTTCACACTTATTTGTTAAGTATATAATTCCACATGTGTTAGTTAATAGTTTTGATGCCTTCAGTTTGAATGTACAATTTTCAGTCATGAAAATACAGAAAAATCGTTAAATGAGAAGGTGTGTCCAAACTTTTGGTCTGTACTGTATATACCTGCGATCAGTGGCATACCGCAGGCCAAGCAGCCACTATCGGGCCCATGGGGCACCAACCCCCCCACCCGTCATCTTAAGTTTAACTGTATTGGCATCCTAAAGCTGATACTCCCTCCCCCATCAGTTTTCTCGGTGTCTTGACATCTCAGCTCAGTGGGCACGATGAAGTAACTATGTTGCGCCCGCTGTGCTGAGAAGTGCGGCGCTTCAGGATGCTCGATGCAGGGACTGGAGCAGCGAGGGAATGAGGAGTAGAGGCGAATATTGCATTTTCTTTTTTTTTAAATCAGTGAGAACATTGTGATGGCCAGAATACTGTATGGAGGACTATGTGGTGCATTATACTATATGGAGCATTATGGGGGTGCTTTATAATTTGTAGATTGTGAGCCCTCGCGGGCATGGTCCTCTCTCCTCCTGTACCAGCTGTGACTTGTAGTGTTCAAGATTATTGTACTTGTTTTTATTATGTATACCCCTCCTTACATGTAAAGTGCCATGGAATAAATGGCGCTATAATAATAAATAATATGGAGGACTATGGATTGCGCATTATACTATATGGAGGACTATGAGGTGCATTATACTATATGTAAGACTATGGGGGGTGCATTATACTATGGAGGACTATGGGGAGTGCATTATACTATATGGAGGACTATGGGATGCATTATCCTATATGGAGGACTATGGGAGTGCATTATACTATATGGAGGACTATGGGGAGTGCATTATATTGTATGAAGGACTATGAGAAGTGCATTATGCTATATGGAGGACTATGGGATTCATTATACTATATGAAGGATTATGGATTCATAATACTATATGGAGGACTATGAAGTGCATTATGCTATATGGAGGACTATGGGATTCATTATACTATATGAAGGATTATGGATTCATAATACTATATGGAGGACTATGGGGAGTGCATTATACTATATGGAGGACTATGGGATACATTATGCTATATGGAGGAATATGGGAGTGCATTATACTATATGGAGGACTATGGGGAGTGCATTATACTATATGGAGGACTATGGGAAGTGCATTATGCTATATGGAGGACTATGGGATTCATTATACTATATGAAGGATTATGGGATTCATTATACTATATGGAGGACTATGGGGAGTGTACTATACTACATGGAGGCCAATATGGGGAGTGCAGTATACTATATGGAGGACTATGGGGAGTGTACTATACTACATGGAGGCCAATATGGGGAGTGCAGTATACTATATGGAGGACTATGGGGCCCATTATACTATAAGGAAGGCTACGTGGGTGCTATTATAATATTTGGAGGGCTATGTGGGAGCCTTTATACTGTATGCAAGGAATTATACAGTGTCAAGGTTTGTGTGGGGTCCATCATACTGAGTGGGCCCATTATACTGCATTCAGGGCTGTGCTGGGTTTACAGTTGGGGATTATGCTGTGTTGGAGTCACCTTACTTTTCCGGGGCAGTTGAAGGCTGGGGTACTGTGGAGGAATTCACCGTGGGCGGTTTTGTTGACATCATACTGTATGAGTGCAATGAAAGGGGGCTTCAGTAGGAGGAAAACTGCTTTGAAAAGGTTGCAATGTTGTGAGATATGCCCTTCTGTGACCCCGTCAATTTTTTTTTTCTTTTGAGGAGGAGGGGCAAATTAGAACTTCTATTATGGGGCCGCATGATTTCTATGTACACCTCTGCTTACGATGTGTTTGTAAACATCACATGCCATCACCCATGATCTGTGGACCACAACAGTAGTCACCTCAGTGATCATTCTCATGGTACATTTGGTGGAAAGCAAACATGGGGCAAGAATATCAGAATGGTTCTCTGGATTTTTCTTGGAATGCAACATTGTATCTCCTCTTATTATAGACTTTGCTACTGTAGAACAAAGTAAGGCAGAACATTTATTTAAGAAAAACAATTTTATTTCTTCAGATCAGAGTAAAGCAACAGACGGAAGATCTGTTTCATTATATCACACAGTAGTTTCAATAATGACAAATGTAGTGTGTAGACATGAGTACTCATTGTACATTGCCTCCAATTTCTGTGCCCGGACGGGTGTATGCGAAATCGTCTGCTTTTCATCCTGAAAAAAAACTGACGTTATTACATCATGTTCCTTGTATCCGTTTTCAAGCCACAAGTCCTTTTTTATGTCTGTGTGCCATCTCATCCGTACGATTCTTATCATCTTCACGGGATCCGTTTTTTACATGAATTAATTCATATATAATAAAAGATCAAATACAGTTTTCTGTGTTAATAATTGGAATGATCTTTGATAGAAGAAGGTAGTGATGAAAGCAGCGGAGAATGCCTCACATTTTACAGCAGTGAGAGCTTTTTTTATCCAGGTTTTAATGGCACCGTTGATAAGTGAAAACGAAAAAAAAAAAAGTTTAGAAAACTTGCCTGATTCACTTTTTAGAAACAGAGGAGAAAAAAAAAAAAAGGAAGCAAAAGAGATGCCATGTTGTAAACTGAAACTGATGTGAGACTGTGCGCTTGTCATCACGCTTTCAGCAAATGATCGTTAAATTGTATTTTTATAGTCACTTTATGTTCCACTAACTTCTGAATTATCGGACGCTTATCATCAATGTTTCTGACTATTACCCAGTTACATCTTCTTGCCTTCTTAGAAGTGCGCTCTTGAATATTGCAGGACGCTTTTTCACCCTCTGTCATCTTCCATTGCAGATTTATGCTTCTTACAAAAGTTATACAGCAGCGTCAGTGAATAATTCTTTATTATCTTTAAGTGACAGTAGCACATTAAATATTATCGTACAAGTTATTTTACAATAAACGCCTTTGAAGAAGTCATATGCAATAACCAAGACACAGGAAAACCCTGATGCCGTCTACGAGTTGTGTTACTGCTACAATTTTACATCAACATATTCAACATTAAAGTAACTAAAGAAGGTTCCCATTCAATGACTGCAAGCTGAGATAATGACAAGGATCGTGATGTTGTATTGAAAATATTTATATTTTTTTTTATTGTGCAATGAATAAGTAACATTTGCAGGATATATAATACCTTTTAAATGTAAATTACGTTTTTTTCAAACCTATTAGTTATTTCTAAATATGTGCAAACGTCTATGCTAAGTCATTTCATATCGTGACTTTAAACACAGGTCGAAGGTGCGAAATCCTCAAGTCCATGGATTGTGATGAGCAGTGATGGGAAACGTAAAAGTGACTTTTCTGTTTGTTATCACAAGTGTCTAGAGATATAGTGGAGGAACAGACGAAGGATCTAAGAGGAAGCACTGACTATTGACTACTTATATGTCTGAAGGTGGGGACAGTGATGCCAGCGCTGACTGGGAGCAGGGATGGTGTGACGTAATGTCATGAGAGCCCAGGGATTGCGAGCGCCGATGCCACTGGAACGGGCCGGCACCGGAGGCGAGTATAAGGCTGCCGTCACACTCAGTATTTGGTCAGTATTTTACATCAGTATTTGTAAGCCAAAACCAGGAGTGGGTGATAAATGCAGAAGTGGTGCATATGTTTCTATTATACTTTTCCTCTAATTCTTCCACACCTGGTTTTGGCTACAAATACTGATGTAAAATACTGACCAAATTCTGAGTGTGACGGCAGCCTAAGACAACCCCGTCTCAATCTAAATGTTTGCCCCCGTTAATATAAAAACACTTAGGCTGCCGTCACACTAGCAGTATTTGGTCAGTATTTTACATCAGTATTTGTAAGCCAAAACCAGGTGTGGAACAATCAGAGGAAAAGTATAATAGAAACATATGAACAACTTCTGCATTTATCACCCACTCCTGGTTTTGGCTTACAAATACTGATGTAAAATACTGACCAAATACTTAACATGTGAACGTGGCTTTATACAGATCCTACGGATCATAAAAAAAAAAAATATATAAGAAAAATAGATATAAATATTTAAAATAAATATATTTATTTAAAAAGTGTACAAGGGAATATATACAGTATATATCTATACGAATGTAGATATTCACATATATACTCTACTCACATACACATATGGATGATAAATAGATATTTATAAATGCTAACACACGGTAACATGTATTTATCCAAACGTTACCTGTAGGAGTTTTTGCTCAGTACTGATGATACTTCTGCAGAACTTCTTTGTCTAAAATGTGCAGAACTTCTAGGGCGGTATATTTGCTGATTGCTAATTCAACACCACAACAACCAGCTAAGACACTGCCAAAGAAACACTCACAGAAAAGAACCAAACCTGGCAGAAGGCCGACGCGTGTTATCCTTTCCAGAATCACCCCTAAAACAAAAAGAAAAAAAAAACAAGAGACTCAAAGCCTGCGACCTTCACATGGCGACCAGAAGTGATTCACGTTACATTGTGGTTTACAATTAAAGAATGATTGATTATGGTGAAAAAAATGCACGGCGGCGGAGAAGAAAAACAGCAGATAATGGAGAAAATATGTGACAGTGAATCACTGCAATGATCTGGTTAAGGGAGAAAAACAACACTAAATAATAAAGGTTTTTTTTTCCTTTACTAGAATATCAGTGACATAACTATAGGATGGGTCATTACAATCAGATCGCTCTTGTGATTCCGCACTTACAACATTTTCAAGAATCCCATCTGTGAGTAGGTTCGCAGAGTTTTTTTTTCTCACTTAGGCTATGTTCACACAGGGCATTTTTACTGCTTTTTTTCCGCAGCAAACCTGATCTCTTGGCAGGAAAGAAGCTGTGGCAAAAACGCAGGTTTTGCTGTGGTCTCTGTGTGTTTTTTGCCTGCAGTTTCGGCATGCTACATATGTCTCTTCTGCATGCTGATAAAGTTCAGTGGAAAAAAAAAAATCTCATTCTATTTAATCAGGTTTTGGCACAAAAAATGCTGCAAAACCTGATACCTGCATTTTTTTTGGTGCGGATCTTGAGTGTTTTTTCACCACTCATTACTTTGAATGGGTGAAAAACGCTGAAAGAAGAAGTGACATGCTCCATTGTGCAAAAAAAAAGCAAAGCACAAAATAGACTCTGCTGGTACTGTAAAACAGAGATGAAAATTTGCATAAAGGAGCATTACAAAAAAAAAAAATGAAAAAACCCTAGTGTGAACATAGCCTAAGATTTTGAAGCAAATAACCTTCAAAATAAAATCGATAAAAATACACTCTGTGAAAAACGCAAGCTATGACCAGAAAGCTGCAGCGGAAATTATGTGCATATTTTCTTTTTCCTTTTTTAAATTTGTGGTTTTTGGATCCAGCCATTTCATCTCTACTGCAATAAACTGCAGCAAAACCGCTGAAAGAGTTGACATGCTGTGTTTTTTGGTAAAAAAAAAAAATGCACCACAGAATGCAAGGAACAAAAAAGAATGCACTGATTTTAGAAATCTCATTCATTTTGCTGTTACTGTAAAACATTGTCTCTTTTTCCAGTACAAAAAAAAAAAACATCAAAAATGCAACGTGTGAACACGCCCCAAGGGCTCAAACGTCCATGGAAAAAATGGTGTCATCGAGTGTTATGCGTCAGCAACGTGTCCGTTTTTACAATCTGTTACATGTACTGTACCTCATCATCCGTGCTGCTGAAAAAAAGTGGACAGATCTCCGTACGTTTTGGAAAAAACATGGACATGTGAACAGCAGCATAGATTATACTGTGTACGTGTTGTATCCGAGAAAACACTTATGTGCAACATGTCCATCTGTATGACACCTAAGGCACATACAGTTCTCCCGACATTTTCTGCAGCCACGCCGGGTAATTATTGAAACTTTCCTGCAGTAAAAGAAAGGCAATTTTGGTTGCTGATAATATTTATCAGTAGTTCTGAAATCCTCTTATAAGGCGAGATAATCCTATAAGACAATAGCAATGATGGATTTTCTAGTTCTGCAGTTCTGGTGTGACAGACTATTATTGTTTCCTTGTCGGGTGTCATTGAGCAGATCAGTCATGATTATACGCCGTTCACCTCCCCACCCTCATACTCACCTGTTGTTACTGCAGTTTCTGTACATCAGTTTATAGACCGGCCTTGTGCTAATTTATGGTTCTGTTGTGCAATATCCGGATCTCTGCTTGTCACTAAACACCGACTGCTGAACTACAATACCCATCCCATTCTAATAAAGAAATCTGGAACAGGTCACTTGATTTCATTACATTTGAATGCTGTATAGTCAGATGGGGATTTAAAAAGAACCTGTCACTGGGTCAAGAAAGTTTAGTTTAGTACTTTGTAAAAATGCCTGAGCTCCCCTGATTCTGATGCTTTTTTCCGTTTTGTGCTGCGCCGCTCAATTGCAGAGATATTTACATTTGTTGCTTTGCAGTGCAGTATGTGAAATCTCTGCTTTGCAGTCAACTAGGCATTTCTTCACAGTCTTCTCTGGGAGTGTGCACTTTTATTCCTCTCTCCTAGATGCTATCAATCACAGCTCGGCAGCTGATCTAGTGATCACAGATGCTGTCAAACTGTGTTTGGCAGCGTCTGGGAGGGAGTGATGAAAGTGCACACCCCAAGAGAAGAATGTAAAGAAATGCCCAGTTGGTTGCAAAGCAGAGATTTCACATACTGCGCTCCAAAAGCAACAAGTATCAGTGTGTCATCCGTGTGTCAGTTTTTCCCCCATCGGTGTTTTTCCAGTATTGATAAATAAATTACAAAGCTTCTCGGATGGCACAATTACTGCCAACACAGACATGTGGATGCGGCTTAAATCATGGTTAAAGGGATATTCTAGGTCATTTATATAGACTATGTAGTATTCCTCCATTCTGCCGAATTTGATAGGGTACCATATATTATAGTGTTCACGGTTTTTCAATAGAGATACAGATGAGCCAAGTAATGGTGATACACAATTTGCATATTGCATTATGTCAGCCCCATATGCAGATTCATGGATATATTCTATATTTATAGTCTTACCAGTAATGATCGGTCCGACCTTCCCACAATCCATGACGCCATCTGATCATCTATAGTGATGCAAGGTATAGATCTGTGGATACAAATGGCAGAACAGGTCAATATGATCAGATTAGTCAGGACACCGATCAGCCATCTTGCTCCTCTAATTATGGAACCACAACCCCCAGCATGCTCTGGCAGGCCTGTAACAACAGCTCCTGGATGTTTAGCCTGGGTCGGCCACTCTTCTCAGGACTTCATGCTAAGTATGAGATGTAGCCGAGTCAACATCGTTAGGACAATGACACATTTTACAGAAGCCTTCACACCCAGGGTGTGCATCTAAAAGCTGTTTGTATATGCGAGCTGCCTTCCTTCATTTATCTGCATTGTATCCATGAATCATGTGTTCCTCAAGGAGGAGAAACAGAACCACTAATGTCTGAGAAAAGTGGTTGGATGATAATCCTCCGTTCCCCCAGACTCCCCATAAATATGCACGCTCGGTAAAGCTCGGTGCGCATGTCTTTTCAATGAAAATTGCAGAAAAACTGCAACTAAAAAAACACATAGAAAAAAAAAATAAATACACAACATGGTGGATTTGAAAGACATCACATTTTCCACGGATACAAATGTCCTGCAAATCTGTAACTCTTCCACATCGAAATCTGTAGCGATATTTACTAGCGTGGATTTTGCCACTATGTAAATTTTCCATGGGATCTTTTCACTGAAAAACTTCCTGCAGTGAAAATTTTTTCTGCTAAAACCACTAGCGATTTCTGAGTGAAGATGCATCGGTGTTTTTGCACATCTCACATTTTTGCATTGCAAATGTTTAAATGCTATACTTAATATTGTTGCACAAAAATGGCGCCATTAAACCGAAATACCGGATATACTAAGCAGCGGGAGTATGACATTTCTTAAAATCTCATACATATTACTTTAATTATAAAAAAAAAAAATCTGATCTGCTGTATTTGCACCCAATTGCAATCACAAATTCTGAAAGAGCCAAAGAAACTTGTAGAAAAGTTCTGGCTGTGTATACGGCAACAATGTATTTTATAGTGGAAACAGAGCCCCTGGTGGTCAAAACAAGCAAAAGCATGTTGGGTAAACACCTGCCAATGAGTTACTATGTGTATTAAAGTGTCTGTCAATATAATAAATATGTATTTATAACATGGAACAATGTTTCCTTTAGGCAGATTATAAAAAAAAAAGTTTTAGCTCCAACTTCATACATTCTAAAAAAGCAAAACGCAGTATCATGCACATGAGGACTCCCACATAATTAGCATCGTTATCAGTTTTTTTAATGAGTAAGTAGATTATTTATCGATTCCCACTGGTGACGTCATTATCTCGATACCAAAGTGCAGGGTACAGTCTGAACCTTTCCAGGAATTTGCAATGCAAAATAGACCTTGTGATAAATACAAGGAGGGGACAATCCCCTCGTGTTGCGGCTGTCGAGCAGCCACGAGACATGCAACCGCGGGGACTGCAATATATTTTTTAAGCACACCGTAGACCCTCTGTTAACACCCGAGCATGCTCAGATAACACCTTATCCCAGCACCGTCGCTCATCACTATCCATAAACATTGTAATGTTCGGGCACAAAATAGTTCTATAGATACAGACTATTGATTAATGCAACAATTATTTATTTTTAAATGTATGCATTTGTGGCTAAAAGTCATGTTTGCAATTGGGTTTCATTAAAAATGTTGCACTGTTTTGTGTTTTTTTCACACGTAAAGAATGACAGAGGTCTGAAGGATGTTTTCCTTTATTGGATGCTGCCCTTCCCGTGGTTGTTCCTTCCCGGGGAAAGACCTGGCTATTCATTGCTTGCGTTGAGAAACACGTGATGGTGTCTCCGTGGCTTTTCTACATGCATTTGCAGATTTCCCATTAGGGATGGGGGCAGTGTTCTGGATCACTGCGTTGAGAAACACTTGATGGTGTCTCCGCGGTGTTGGATGTTTTGGTCTCCCCGAGGCCAATCATCTGTGCCTTTACAGAGGTCTGAATGAGGCGTCCTGCTGATGAATGACGGCTCCATCACGATCCAGCCATGGCTAGGTTACTTAGCTGAACTGCTCATATTCTATTTATGGGGATATTGATTATTGGGACACTGGAGACGTGCTCCAGACTCCGGCTTTACAGCTTGTATACTCGGCTCAGCTCTTACATTCTGACATTTTGATAATTGGGCGATTATAGTTGACGATCTCCAGTCTCAGAACCTTTGACACAACTCGGATGTCTACTTTTTATTTACCTGCTCACAGCTCCTCAGAAATAGTTTTTTTTTTAAATTTGCATTAAACAGGGGGTTTTCTTGGACCCTTACATAAATGACTAACCTACCCTTAGTGTAGACCACTGGCCAGACTCCTGTGGAGCACAGCCGGGACCATACAGTATGTCCGCTGCTGTGACAAGCGGAGGGATGTTCTTCATTCTGCTCCTTGGCAGAGGTTCTGGGATCAAATTGTCACATTCCAAGAAGTTGAAGGAAATTTTAATGGGGCGTGGATTTTTTCTTCTATGATTCTCTGGTCATTGGGCCAAGTCGGGAATTGCACATTGGCCCTATTCTTTTAACTGTGACTCATCTGTACTACCAGGCACAACCCATGGATAGGACTGGCACCATTTGGCAAAATAACCAGACCTTTATTCTAATTTTATATGGCCCCTTTAAGGGGTTTTCTCCCCTTGTTTTTTATCACGCATGGTTTAATAAAGGCATACTCCCCTACCGATCCCTCGCTGCTCCCCCTTATCCCAACCTGGGTCCTCCACGAGTTTTGGGATGAGCATGTGCCCAGTGCAGTTAATTACTGGGTTCAGAAGTGTTTAACTCACCCAGTGATTGGCGGCTTGACTTATATGTTGGTGCATGCTGCAAGGTTTTAATTAAAAATCAGGGGTGGAAAAACTTGTTAATATCAGTGGAAAAGGTTACGCAGTTGGAATATGCATTTTACAAAAAACCCAAGTCCATTTATCGAGGATAATGATAGAGGAAGCATATTACCCAAATATGTCATCACTGCATGTCCCTGATAGCTGCTGAGAATAAAGAGGCTGCGATGTTGCAGCCGTTCCTTTCACAGTTTTTCCTTGCACAGCGGCACTGACGGCCACCTGGCTGCGGAGGAAACTGCAGTCAGCTCCCAATCACTGCGGCGGGCGTCTAGGAACGCCGCTGTGCAGAGATAAAAATTGTCATGGGTACAAGGTAATAAAGCAGCAGAGCTGTCGCCCCTTCATTCTCAGGATCAGTGAAATGTCCTAGAGGTTACCTCCTCCCCAAAGATCGTTACACAGGACCATTGACAGGATTTTTTTTCTAATTGATACCAAGTACTTTTTACAATTGAAGCAGCGTCAATTGGACTAAAGGTACCTTCACACTAAGCGACTTTGCAGCGAGAACGACGACGATCCGTGACGTTGCAGCGTCCTGGATAGCAATCTCGTTGTGTTTGACACGCAGCAGCGATCTGGATCCCGCTGTGATATCGCTGGTCGGAGCTAGAAGTCCAGAACTTTATTTCGTCGCTGATCACCCGCTGTCATCGCTGGATCGGTGTGTGTGACGCCGATCCAGCGATGTGTTCACTTGTAACCAGGGTAAATATCGGGTTACTAAGCGCAGGGCTGCGCTTAGTAACCCGATATTTACCCTGGCTACCATTGTAAAAGTAAAAAAAAAAACACTACATACTCACCTTCTGATGTCTGTCACGTCCCCCGCCGGCGGCTTCCCTGCACTGAATGTGTCAGCGCCGGCCGGCCGTAAAGCAGAGCACAGCGGTGACGTCACCACTGCTGCCGGCGCTGACACATTCAGTCAGTGCAGGAAGCTCTCGGCAGCAGCGCATAACCCTGTGGATGGCGGGGGACGTGACAGACATCAGAAGGTGAGTATGTAGTGTTTTTTTTTTTACTTTTACAATGGTAGCCAGGGTAAATATCGGGTTACTAAGCGCAGCCCTGCACTTAGTAACCCGATGTTTACCCTGGTTACCCGGGTGCTGCAGGGGGACTTCGGCATCGTTGAAGACAGTTTCAACGATGCCGAAGTCGTTCCCCTGATCGTTGGTCGCTGGAGAGAGCTGTCTGTGTGACAGCTCCCCAGCGACCACACAACGACTTACCAATGATCACATCGCTTGTCGTGATCGTTGGTAAGTCGTTTAGTGTAACGGTACCTTAAAAGGTCCTCTTTAAGTGATGGCATACCCTATTGATACATGAATACCCCTTTAAAGGTCCATATATACAAGCCTATAATCTGATGTCATGCTGTGACGGTCTTCGGAAAGGAACAGGGATCTCAAAACTGTCCCTGGAACTGGGACCCTAACTATCCATGTCCCAGGGGTACTCTTGAAGGTAGAGAGGCCTGGGTCTCCGACCTTGCTATGCTCCTGTTAAACTCCCATCTGTCCCCTACTCCACCCCATGACACAAGGGACAGAAAAGTGAGGTAAACAATACATAAAAGACAAATCACACAAAAGCACAAACCAACAATAGGGAGGGGGATAGGGACAAGGAGGAAAAAACTAAATGGGAACAGGGATCAGGAGATAAACACTCAAGTACAAGAGAAAATCACAGAATACTACTACAATTCCCACTCCATCCACTCAGCTTTAGCAATCAGCACAGGAAGACGAATCTTTCACCGGCAGGGACTAAACGCCCAGAACCAGTATATATAGAGGGAGTAAATCATAAGCAATTGCAGCTGAGAACAAATTGGCTGTATGGTCTCACCCAGCATGGAAAGAGTCCTTAATCCTCTCTGCACAGAAGGAAACCAAGTTCATTTAAAATAGGACATGAATCACACCATCTCTAAAGAGCTGTGATTCATTACACGACATGACCGTCTAACTCCAGGTCTTCCAGGGGGACGTGACACCCTCGTGACATCTGAGAATTGAGCATTCTCAAGAGCAGTCGGTCATTCACGATCATCAGCCTTTGTGACAACCCAAATAAATGAGTAACGTTCAGGTAATTTATGCCAGGATGGAAAATCATAATTATCGACAGCACATTACTATGATGTGCTGCCGAGAACATGATGTGGTATGGGGACAGGATCATCGTATTGTTCGGTTCCCATCAGTCTTTATCGATGCTTGTAAAAAGCCACCAAAATGATCCCATCTTAAATTAGATTTAGGTAAAACAAACTATTTGACTGCCCGGAATGAAGACAACCTTTAGAAAGAAGGCTGTGTTGATGTCCATGAAGTCGCCATGACTTGAGATTGAGCCAAAGCCCGTTAAATAAATAAATAATAATATATGAAGGACTAATCTTATCTAATCTTATCTTTTTACAACCATATTTGGAATAAAGGTGACTCTTAAAAACAAACTACTTTAGATGTTATGTCCACAAATGGCGGAGAAGGGACTGCGAGCGAATGAGTTACAGGGAGTGGAAAGCACAAGTCTGTACAGTAACCTCAACATTTATTTTGGGAGATCCCAGGAGCACAGGGGAAATACTGAAATGAGCCGACGTCAGTGAGAAGGAGGATGACTACTATTTGTTACTTTAGTTGAAATGTGCCAAGTTGTCATGTACAATAATGATGCAATCCCCAAAATACCGTCATTTCCAGAGGACCTGTCATATCTTCCGACATGTCTGATTCAGTAACTACCTGTATCATTCATGAAATGAAGCAGATTTTCTTAGAAGTTTTTCCTGGTAATCCTCCTAGAAATCTATGAATAACCTGATATCTGATGGTATTGGCGTGGGGGAGTTCCCAAATACTCAGACATTGTCCAATCAATGCTGGAGGTATCAGACCGTGTAGCGATGCGCCCTCTCGAAAAAGGTAACAGTAACACCCAGTTATCAATTTATTCATATATTTCCAAGAGGAAGAACAGAGTGCAGGGTCATAACAAATGGCGTAACTGAATTGGAATATCGTGCTCCAGAATGGATATGGAATGGAAAATGGAAGTATTTTGTAAAACTGACGTCAGGGGTGGTTATGTCCTCAGTACTTATAAGCTCCAAAATTATAAGAATTAAGGTGTTTTGTGCTCCAAATTCCATCTATACAAAAATGTCAATAAAGGACTTAACGCCACTCGTTTTGATACAGAATTTCCCTTTAACTTTGTCCTTGCCACAAATAATGTTAGTGTTGCATATTCACTTCAGTGCTACAATAGACTTTGTTACCTTTTTCTATTACCACCAATGATATATTCCAAGATATGGTCAGGAAAAACATGGTGCCTTTTTATTTTCTAAAAACAGTGCCACACCTGTCCACAGGTTGTGTGTGGTATTGCAGTTCATCTCTATACATGTGTAATAAAAATTATCTTTACTAAATAACTGCCTTTTTTCTGGGGGGGGAGGGTGTTTCATTTATTTTAATTACATTTTCGAAATATATATTATAATATATACGATTATTATTATGAAACTTGGACGTAATCAATTTGCAGGACCCGTTTCATTTGGTAAGACAAAAATCCTGAGAGCCAACTCCACCTGGCTCTTATCTTGGCTGCGGATACCTTCATATACAAGGTGGTCCTTTGGGCCAGGGGTGTAACAATCACAGAAGGTGCCACCGTGCCATGATGGAGGAGGCCCACCAATACCAGAGCCTATTTTCAGCTGGTTGTGCGTCCGTGAATGTATATTCAGCTGAAATGTATTGTGGTGCAGAGACCCGCCAGCTCCCTGCACTGCAATATACACCACCAGCCAATCAGAGGGCATCCATAGGAGCTCCAGTTATAGGAAAAACCGCTTCCAATAGTCATTGGCAAAGCTGATCTAGGTGATCCACTGGCAATCACCAGGATTAATAGAATTGCCAGTGCTTCTTTTCAATATGTAGCGCTCATTGAGTGCTATGTAGATGGCAAAGGAGAAGACAGAAGTGGTAATAAACTGCTTCTGTCTTCAGTTCCCGGCTGCCGACCGTGGGACACCCAACCTGTTCTTGCTAGATTGCAGGGTGGTAGGCAGTTGCAAAAGGGTTAACGATGAAGAGTTATTTGGAAATTGTCTGGAAAGCTGTGTGTAGTGTGGTGTATATGCTTCTTTACAATATTTGACGTATTCACACACATCGTATAAATTCCTACAGTAACTTGTTCCATTTAATCGTTTTCTGACCTTTTCCTCGGTGAAATCATTCTCACTTATTTCTATACAGTAATTATGACTTTCCAGCTCAAAATTACGTGATAGGATTTTCCCAGGAAGTTATACATTACATACCGGGCAGATTCTAATACAAAATTACATTTAGTGGATAGATGGATACAATGTTGACATTCTACAATGATACTACGAGATTTTAATGCTCCGGTAATATCATTTCATTAAAGCTCAACCTCGGAACTTCTGAAATGTTACATTAGTGAATTGCAATTTACTAATATATGTATTTATTACACGGATCTCTCCTTTTTAATGTCTGGGGGGCAAATCAGGTAATAGAGCTGGGAAGTGGCGGGAATCAAATTACTCTCCGCAGCCTGGTGGGCACAGTTGGAAGGATACAGTCATCATTTACCGCAGACTATATTTTGCTTAGGGCTCCTTCACAAATTTTTTTTCTCACTTTTTTGGCCATTTTTACAATTGTTATAGCAAAGCCTATGGGAAAACAATAATCAGAGCATGGTTTCTTTAAAAAAAAAAAAAAAGCCAAAAATTCTAAATCCCTTTCAAGGTATGTAGTGTTTTAGATTTTACTCCAGACTTTAAAGTAACATCTGTCTGCAAAAAGAAAAAAAAAAAAAGTCAACTGATTTAAAGGGATTGTGCAGTCGAACACTAGAGCCGAACAAACCCGAACTTAAAAGTTTGGACTGTTAGTGTCTAGTACTAAACGC
Organism: Ranitomeya variabilis; assembly: GCF_051348905.1. Lineage (NCBI taxonomy): Eukaryota > Metazoa > Chordata > Amphibia > Anura > Dendrobatidae > Ranitomeya > Ranitomeya variabilis. Next base: position 283,022,525 of record NC_135235.1, read on the forward strand.
CAAACTTCTCTCAGAAGTCCTTTGCAATGTTTGGAGTTCCGGGGAAGTCCACTGCAGAGAGAGGGAGAGAGCGAGCAATTTTTTTTCGAGCAAAATTCAGATCCCTATTGTTTTCAATGAGAAACCCAAACTTTCACAGGTACGCTCATCCCTAGTTATCACCTGTCCACAGGATATTTGGTAACTTGCTGATTGTTGTCTGTCTGATATCTAGGACCAACATTGATGGGATTGATTGGCAGAATGGGACGTTTTACCCCCAACATGGAACAATTATCTGCGTTACAAAAAGGTGTGGCAAGTCGAATGATCACCAGCTGCTCCATTCATTTCCTGTGAGGCTGATGGGGAAAAAAAAAAAAAAAGAGCGCACTGCTCAGCAGCAGCATAGGGAGTGAATGGGCACTACTGCTCCATTCTAACATGGATAAAAGTGTCCATTCTGGCAATCAGTGCGGATAGGTGATAACTTGACAACCCTTTTATGCATGCCGACACAAAAAAAAAAAAAAAAGAAAAATACTGTGTGTGAATCCTGCTAATCAACGTCCCCTCAACCCATGCAAAACCAACTACAACTCCCAGCATGTTGCAGTTTTGTAACAGCTGGAGAGAAAGAAGTTAGGAGCCACTTAATGTAGTGAACAGAGGAGTTGATCAAATATAATGCCATTGCTCCCTACGGTAGATAAGGTTGTCTACTTTTGAAGCCTTTTTTGCTAGAAAAATCCCGATATGCTGATTGCAGGATGGGCGAATCTTGTAACAAGTGTGCATTTCTCCTGCAGCGCCCCCACAGGGGGCATTCTATGAAGCGGCTCTCCATTCCAGCTAATCAATGAGGATCCAGGATGGAGGTCGTCCTCTATTAACGCAGAATTCCATAACGCTTTTTTTTTAATGGATTTTCCAATAAAGACATTCATTTATACAATTAATAGTAACATATTAAGCACAAAAGTCACATATCTAATGAAAGTATTGGTAAACTGTACCTGGAGCCCGATGTATAGTAAGCACCTGCTGGAGCACCGGCTGCTAGTGTCACCTTTCTCGTCCGGGCAGACACTGTTTTGACAAAGCAAGAGAACCTATATATAACCTGACTGTACATACCCAGGCAGGCAGGTCACCGAGCCGCGGACACACCTAAGTGAGCGCTTTACACCCCTAGGTGAATAGTGAAGTCATCTGTGCTGCTGACTCACCTGACAGCGAGCAGCCAGCGCTTATCAGCAGGTGCAGAGAGATAGATGCTCCATAAAACAAGGGAAACTGCGCTACGGTCAGGAGTCGGTCCGCGATCAGCATTCCCGGCTGTCACTGCCGCACTCACACCAGTGACCTATGACTCTCCCTCGTTCACACACGTAGACTTTATTTGGTTCTACTTCCTATGATGATGCACAAGAAATATGTTAATGACATGGACTTACACTAATATTGCACCAAAAGTCGGCAGAAGTTGTACATTCTTTTGTGCAAATAAATTTCTATTAATGTAGGACTTTCCAGGGGCGGACATACTAAGAGGTGAAGGAGACCACTTCCACCTCCAAAGCAGTCTCTCTGTCTCAGACACATAAGGGGGGGCTTTATGATGAGCGACTGGACTGCCGAGGGCCCCATATACTGTTCTATCATAGGGACCCTCTTCTGCCCATGTTCTCTGTCCGCCCCCCTAGTACTTTCCATTATCTGGACCATGAGTGGACAGAGACAGAAGAAGGCCCATGTGCAAGAACAGTATATGGGGCCCTTTGCTGTCCATTAGTTTATAATAATGCACCTTTCGAGGTGGAATGGGCCCCTCTATCTCTACGGCGGCACCAATGGTATGTCCGCCTTTGATCCTAGGTGGCATCCCTCCGGATCTGCACGTCGCCACGTCTCCGGTCCTTGGCACTCCTCACTGGTCAGCCAGCCACATCTTCAGTCCTCAGTTTTGCTTCTCCAGGAATTTCCAATGTCAGTCGCTAGTCCGTCATCCACTCTCTGGGTTGAGTATGCCACGTTTCTATCGTTTTGTTGCCTCTACAGTCATTGGCACGGTATCGCCAGTCCTCAGCACTCCTCGTGAGCCGCATCGCTCTGGACGCCAGTCAGTCTGCCGCATCGCCAGTCTGTGGCACTCTTGTCATCTGGATCTCCAGTCCTGGTACCTTACCAGTAGCAGAAAGGTAGTTTTCGATTTCTATTATGCAGTGTGAGGATGACTGTCATCTGCATAATGGAAAAGTATCTCAATTTAGTATTGATTTGGCTAGAAAATAAGAGAAGTTGGATTCTCGTTAGACGCTTTCTAAAAGGGTCTAGAAAAGTGAGATGCGAATTTGCCAGGTCAAAAACTGTTCCATATTTATTATTTATGGGGCAAATTAGTAGACAAACTTAATTTTGGCATAAAGGTCTAAATGGCCAAATTTCACAGTCCGTATATGGACCACAATGCCCAGAATGACCAACATACAAGCCCATATATATGCCTGTGAGGCTGTACCTTCATGTTGGGAGACCTGCGGGCAGCACAGATATTATTGCAGTCAATATGTGAACTGTGACATCTGAACCCAACCTATATCCATGCAAGATGCTCCAATGGTAACCTTCATATTCCTGAACTAATTTTGCACTGTCTAATTAGACTGTATTAGTAATTTCGGGCCATTGTTTCCGTCAGACTATTCTCATATATTTGTTTTGCCATTTTTTATATCTAACATAAATTACAGGTGCTTATTCCAAATCATCCTTCCCCAAAATTGAATAAGTCAGGTAATTATCAATCCTGATTTATAGCTGTTAATTATATTCAGCCTGATTATAGATGTTCCTTGGAAAAAGAAAAGGGGTGTTAGCCACTAATTACACCATTATTGCTCCTGTAGAAGTGATCACTCCCATAGAAGTTAACACTCACATTATTGGAGTCACGACTCACATTATTGGAGTCACGGATAAAAGCAGATTTGGCATCCAGGTGTCTTAGGATTTAAGAAGTTGTCAGTTTATACATCATAGCTACTAATGTTATGGACATTAAATAACAAAGACCAGACCAGGTGAAGCCATATTGTTGGAAGTTTACTGTCCTTTTTGCTGGTGTGCACAGCGCATATACTTAAAAGGAATCTGTCAGGAGGTTTTTGCTATGTAATCTGAGCTCACCATGATCTAGCAGCAGAGACCCCAATTCCAGCGATGTGTCACTTACTAGGCTGCATTTTGCTGTTTCACTTAACTCAGTGGTTTATTAGCAGGAGATCATCACTACAGGACTAGGTGTTCCATGCCACCTGGTCCAACCACGCCCCCACCACTGATTAGCTGCTAATTTGTGATGTGGGCGGGGTTATACTCAGCTCAACATTCCAAGTTCTGCTAGCTCTCCAGCAGAGAAAACTGCGATTCTATCAAAACTGTTGCACCCAGTAAACTCAGTGATACATCACTGGAATCAGAGTGCCTGACCCTACAGGGTGTCTGGTGCTATCAGATTTCATAGTAAAAACCTGCTGGCAGAATCCCATTAAGTTGAACACACACAAGGGCTTAGAGAATTGGTTGCTGAATGTTTTTTTTTGCACATCGCTAACTCTCCAAACTCTCTAACCTCAGCCAAGCATTTATGTGTTTTCAATACGACGAGCGGAGAAAGTTGCAGCCAGACAGATCTGATGGCGACTTACTTCCCAGAGAACATGAGGGTTGACCATTTCATTTCACGAGGGGGATGATGTCGGGGAGGTGTTGGGAGGCCCCCATTAGATGTTTGCCAATCCAATATCGTCTGGGCTGGATCATCTAATGTGTCTGGGGAAGGGGGTCTTAAAGGCTCAGTAAATAAATATATTATGGCTTCATACAACCTCCGAGTTATACAGCACATTGAAGTCTAAGTCTTTGTAGTTCTGTTGCCTTAAATGTCATCCACGCTGTATTACAGAAGTGTTCTTGCCTAGAAGCAATGGCTTTAGGGGGCACTAACTATATAATCTGATCCTGAATGCAGGCACCATATGATGTACATGGATGACCTCCAGCACCGACCTGTACTGGACAGACAGGATGCGGTGCCGGATCGGGAGAGAAATGAGACGAGCGCTCATTACCGACTGACGAGACTGCTGCAATTGGTGGATGCCTTGGTTATATCGGGATATCAATGACTGATCTCCGGAGCATGGCCAATGATAATTCTGTTTTTAGCCACCTGAACCGACATCACTTCCCGCAACATAACAATTAACGTAACATTCTGAATGTGCCTGAAGCTTTACAATATCTCATTAGGTGTAAAAAGCATTCTGGCCTTAATGATATCTGTAAAATAGAAATCACTAATTGATTCATGCTCCATGGAAATGGCCTGAAGAGCTTATGAACACGGCCATTTTGCATAAAGCTGTCCAAAAACAGCCACAGAAGTCTATGGGGCCTCTACTGGGCCTTCACATTTATTCAGAGGGACATGGAGATTTTTCTCTATCGGTTTTGCAAAAAAATATAGTGTAATGCTCGTTAGGATTCAATATGTATAATGGTATCAGGAGAATATCTCAATACAAAAGACTAGTGTGTGCCCTCAAGTTGGACCTAACCAGCTGCAACATCCTTCTTCGTGCCCCAATCTAGCACTCCTTCACACTTCCATTCCATTTGTACCTCTGCCAATTGCTTCATCCATCTCTCCCCTTGTTAATCCTCTTCCGCTCCCCTATGTCAATCTCTTTGTTACACATCTGTCCCAGGTATCCCGAGCTCTGCTTCCTTCATCTCAGTCCACTGCCCTCTGTTGTGCTCCACGTTGGATTTTGCAAGTTGTCTGGCATGGATCAGTGACATCTCCCTAGGTCTTTTAATGCCTATTAGGACACACACCTATGTCTTAGGATTGAGATTAAAGGCTTTACTTTGGTGTACCACACCTTCTGTGCACACCATGCGGTAACTTGCTTCAATCTTCGCTGAATTCCACTTCATCCTTCCTGCTTATCCCAAAATTCCTGAGTGTTCCACATCCTCGCTTCCCACGTGCCATCCTGCACCAGTGCCCATGGTCCGTGTACCCACCAGGGGCTTAGTGGGCCCACGTCACAAGGTGAGCCTAACACTCTTCACTGCCTGCTCATTGCTTATCATATTCAGTTCCAAACACAAGTGATCTTCCACTCTCTCCCAAAACGTAAAGTCCAGTCCATTTCCTATCCTATCCATCCCGAACCAAATCTCCCATTACTTTCTATCCTTCTTTGTTCTCTTCTTGTCTGCTCTTCACAAAGTCAACTCCAAAACTTCTCTTGTGTTTCCCACCTACAACAGCAGACTCTCTCCACCTCCAAAACCAACCTAAAAATCAACTTCTTCAGTAAAAGCTCAAAACCTACAATTCCCGTGCTGCCACCACAGTGCCTTATGAGGCACTTCCACCCTCATCTACTGTGTCCTTGTCCTTCGTAAGCCCTCGGGAGCCAGGTCCACTCACTCTGCACTAGAGTTGGTACAAATCGATTCATAAGATCTGGTCCAGCGACCAAGTCAGTGACAACTGGACGGGAGCCCTCAGGACCGCTCATCTCCATCCATCTCTTTTCTCTTGATTACCCAGGTTGTCACGACATCATCCTAGGTTGGCTAATCAAGAGGACAACTGCAGAAGCCGTTGAGTAAAAGGCGATTTTCAGGGCTCCCGTTGAGCGGTCACATATTACCGACGTGGCTGGTGGGCTAGGTCTGGCAAAACAACTTGTACCTCCTCTACTCTGCACCCATCTAGTTCATGTATAGTTTACTTGTTTGTTTTTGGTCTTGATATATATATATATATATATATATATATATATATATATATCCATAATAACCAGCAATTTTGGAGGCAAAATAACTATCAATATGAAGCCAAAAAGGACAGTGCGCGGGAGCTTTATTGGCGCCATTTACAGGAGACTAATGAACAGAACAGTCATCGGTCATATGGGGTAAAGTTGTAAAGTTGAGTTGCATATGTCAGAGCGGGGAGACGTGCACAGATATAAATGGATTATATTTCGTGGGAGTGTATAGCAGAGAGGAAGAGAAAATACATAAGATTTTATTTTCACGGAAGGATAATCAGGGTCAGATTCCTCAGATGTCACATGGCGTCCCCTCCCTGGAGCTATTATCAGCCGTTTAGCTCATCGAAGAGTCACAAACACACAAGTATGAGGAAGTATTACAGTGACCTGTCACGGCGTGGGTGTGTGTATATCATCACCAGGTAACAGGGTACAGCCCAAATCGCTCAAGCCAGCAAAAACATAGCAGGTGCACGAACAAATTCAGACCTCCCTATAATAGCAGAGGACGACTGGTATTAAGATGACAGAGTTCATTATAGCAAGGAAAATGTATGAAAAGGAATATACTGTGCATGCTGAACGTAAAGCATATGTTAGCCGTCATGTGTGACGACGAGGAATTTCTGGCCATTACAGGACTTTACATTTTCCCCAGTTACCCCCTCTGCAAACTATCTGTAATTTTCAGTTGTCTGAGCTAGTGGGTGGACACTAGCTGTTATGATGTCTCCAATATACAGCAGACACAGACATGAGGGATTCCTACTCTTCCTCTATGTAGAACAAGTTCAGAAGCAGCAGCAAGGAGGACATTAAACAGCAGTACTGAGCAGTGTAACTGTGAATCCAGTGCTGGATGGGATAAAACACTTACTAGAAAGCAGTAGGTGTGATAAGCTGAGACCTTTTTAAAGGCTGTGAAATAGGAACACTGCTATAGCCATCTTTCCTCTTACAAGTGCCATGGATGGAACAAGTTGGTCATCATTGAATACACTTTAAAGAAGCCCTTCTCTCATCAAAGTTGGTATCCTCTTAATATATTGCAGCGTGCACTTCCAACTGCTCATTTTGCCCTTCTACCCAGTAAATTCTTCTCTTTTCCATTAAGTTTAAGACATCAAGTGATTAAAAACAGACTAATTGAATCCTTCTAAGGTTTATGTAGAAACAAGAATTCACTTTCCCTGTTAGAATCATCATGAGAACTACAATTCTACCTCACTGCAAAGTCCCAGGCAGGAAAAAAAGAGCAGAACTGTGGGGTCAGTAGTTGAAGAGGAGGTGGAGCTGGGCTGCCAGGGACTTAGCAGTGATGTAGAATTGTAGCTCTAATGATGACTCATGCAGGGAAAGAAACTTCTTGTTTCTACATAGAGCTTAGAGGGATTTATACAGGGAAAATTGACCTCCTATTTCTACATAAAGCTTAGTAGGATTCAGTTAGTCGGTTTTAATCATGTGTTGTCATAGACCTAATGGGAAAGAGAAGAATTAATTGGGTAGAAAAGAAAAATGAGCAAATGTAAGTACACAGTGCTATATAATATGATGACTGCAATATATTACGAGGATAAAAACTTTGATGGGAAGACTTCTTTAATAACACAATATAGTGTAATAAAAAAAAAAGAAATGAAAATAATAAAACATTTCTCACCCAACATAGTATGATTTTGATACAAAAAAAAAAAAATCAGTAGTGATCTTGGTCTCTTCATGTAACACGACAGCAAAGTTTCCAGACTGAGGTTTCCACCAAACATCCACCCATATCGCATCCGCATGAATCTGTAAAGGAGCCCAAAATCATATAATTAATGACAAAGTAAGAAAAAAAAAAGTTTGTTAACTTTCTTCGCTGTCGCTACATATTATACTTTTACAAGAGCAAATTCTAATCAGTTTTCTCTTATGAGAACAAATCCTCTTATGGAGCTTTTACATAAAATCCCATTTTTATTGAAAAGGATGGTCATTTTACAGACACTTACAGACCGTAAATGGTCCCTGTACTTTCAGACAACTTAATATACTCTATCATATAATACACATATAGAGCTGGCACGTTCTGTTAATATTTTCCTCACTACGACCTAGAACTCACCTGACATTAATATGATGAATATCTCCTATGAAATTCGAAGATCACACAACGCCTTTGGCTAACAGCGGGTTCTAGGTCTTTCTTCGGTCAGTTTACTTATTGCATTAGCTTTCACTTGGTGACATTCTTAACTTCATTTGCAAACTTCTTCCAATTGTTCTTCATATAACAATGGTTTATAGCCCGAACACCTAAGGCCAAGAAGTTTGCATAATGTTTTTTTGTTTTAAAATTTTGCCTTTGAATTTAGCAGCAAAAGTCTGCAACAAAGTACAGTAAATTAAAAAAAAAAAAAAAAAGATAACTATTCCCTTCCCCATTCACATACAGCCTAAAATCATATTGTGGTTTTTAAAAATCTGTAGCTGTGGATTTTCATGTCATATTTTATTCATATTTTCATTTTCCATTCTAGAAATATTGGACATGATGCTAAATATACTAGGTGTCCTCCAGACGTAGAGTTCCAACTCTTGCTTTGCCAGATTTAGCCGTTTATGGATTACATATTCAGCCACTCATTTTAATGGCCCAGCAACAGTTGATCGTTGGGGTTTCTGATTATTCTATTATTTATGACATTTTCTCAGCAAATTAAGGGGGACTGTAGCCTCCTGAAACATTATAGGCCACTGTGTGCAACTAACTCACATAATACTGCCTCAGTCAGGCATTGCCCCTTCGGGTGCCCACTTGGGGTTGAGCCCCATGAGAATCCTTAGGCTAGGCTCACACTGCATCTGTACATGTAGCCTACACTGTATGTTGGGAGCGTTTCTAGACTAATACTGAAATGTCACCATAAGTAACCATTCACCAAATGGAAGACAAAGTGTGTTCTTTTGGCCTCCGGCCAGTCGGTGTGCGACTGTGCCTTCCTATACAGCGAGTTACTGCAAAGAGACATATCCCATGTAGTATACTTTCCTTTACAATGGGTCCTGATGGTGGATGGATGTCTTGGCCTTAATGGACCCATACACATTAGACCAATGTCGGCCAAACCCGTAGATATTGATGGGTTTAATGTGTATTGGGGCCAGCTGACTGATTGTAGGGAGAGATGTTGATCGCTCACGTTCCATTTCTGACTGATGATCATATTGTTCTTTCTGACATAAGCCACCGACTGATAGAGATCAGAAAGGCTCAGTCAAATGAGCCTTCCTGTGTATGGCAGAGTCAGCTGAGATGGCCGAATGATCAGCCGAAGCATGGTTTGGTGACAGCAATCTAATGGGTATGGCCGGCTTTAGGCACCAAAGCTCAGATGCCATCAACTTTGCCTCTGTGATAATAAATTCATCACAGATTTATCCTACTGGGACACAAAGGGATCAGTTGTACTCTGAGGGTCCGCAAATGCCTGGTAGATGTAGGTACCACCATTTGGACACTAACATACAAGTGAAGCATTTGCATGGTCACCTCTACAATCCTGGCACTGTTATCAAGACCTGCATCTATGAGACATTTTATGATGTAAATGCATGGGATGGGTTGGCTACCAACTATCTGATGTTTAGGGCCTACATTGGTGGCCCGTAATTAAACGGAGAGGTTATCCTGATTTAAAGCATCAATAGACGGTGACTACACGTGGACTTCAACAACGATGTAGGTCAAAGATTGTGGCATAGTATAAGTGAATGGGATTATATGGTTGCGCGACAAGCACACTGCAGAAAGATGAAATCGGTAGGACTTTTTGCAACTTGCATTTTGTAGGTGCAATCCCATTTACTTGCAGTATGATGCAATGTACCAGTGAGGTATACCAACCTCTGTTGCCATGAAGTCCCAGACTTAAGGCCCCCATACTGATTAGACTAATGTCGGCTAAACCTGACGATATCAATGGGTTTGACTGATGGTCTAATGTAGTGGTCCCCAACCTTTCTGACCTTGAGAGCCACAGTCAGCTCTGAGAGAGGGTCACAAGCCACATTCATCTGAGAGAGGATCGTGAGCCACATCCAGCTCAGAGAGGGTCGCAAGCCACATTCATCTCTGAGAGAGGGTCACGAGCCACATTCACCTCTGAGAGAAGGTTGCGAGCCACATTCACCTCTGAGAGGGTCGTGAGCCACAGTCTCCTCAGAGAGAGGGTCACGAGCCACATTCACCTCTGAGAGAAGGTTGCGAGCCACATTCACCTCTGAGAGGGTCGTGAGCCACAGTCTCCTCAGAGAGAGGGTCGCAAGCCACAATCACCTCTGAGAGAAGGTTGCAAACCACATCCAGCTCCCACATTAGTGGCAACCAAAGCCCCCATTACCGGTATAATGATAACCAAAGCTTTTTCACAGAAATCACCCTGAAGCAGTATACCAAGATCCAGGGGTTCTCACAATCCCCCCATTCAGTATTCACCCATCAAGCACTCCCAACACATTGTCACATCCAACTTCAAGCACCTCCTCTGACTGGTAGTATCATCCTGTCTCCAGCTTACAATACTTAAATTATCTCTAAAACCCTAAGACCAGTAAATGTGCATCCATGTGCTCTTCTATGCAGGGCTACTCACAAAATTCACCATTTTTTGAGATGTGCTCTTCATACCTGTTTGCTAGCCCCGGAGCTAACGCACCAAGCTGGCAGACACTCGCGAGCCACAATTCATTGGATTGCGAGCCACATGTGGCTCCCGAGCTACAGGTTGGGGACCCCTGGTCTAATGTTTATAGTGGCACCAGCCGACTGATGGTTGTGAGAGATGTTGATTGCACCATTCTCCGAGATAAGCCGCCGGATGAAGTGTCAGTTGACAGCTTTCTCATAGAGAATGCAAGAGCACTCGTCTGAGCGAGCATTTCTTTGTATCGGAGTGCTTCCTTGAGATGGCGGTCTGGCAAACGGGCAAACATCATTCAGCCGACAGCCATCTAATGTGTATGGCCGGCTGTAGACTACAGATAATGCATTATGTTAATAGCACGGTGTGTCTCACGGCCATTCTCATTCACCTTTAAATAAGAATCATGATGACCAAGAAGTGATGGAGTGCTGAGCTATCGCCAACAACAGGATGCAGTGGCCATGTTGGTGTCTGCTCGATCTGACAGTGCACCCTTTCCCCTATGGTTTTAAAAGTTTGCTGCAAAAAAAAAAAAAGGAAAAAAAAAAAGGACATTAAAATTTAGAGGTTTTTTTTGGCCAGGTTGAAAGTGGAAGCTAAATGGTGTAATTTATTGCTTTTCCCAATGAATTCAAATGGATGGAAAATCACATTCACGCTGCACTTATACAGAAGGTACGATATGTCCGGGGGTCTGCACAAAGGGTTAATGGTGAATTGCACAAATATATATTTTTAGAAAAAAAATGTATGTGTAGCAGGCCCAAACTATAGTCTGAGCCGTTTTCTTAAATTTAAGGCCAGCTGCTAAATTGTTGGAATTAATTCTTGGCTTAGGTCATAAATAATGTAATAATGAAAAAAGAAAATCGTGAATGAATAGCATTGTAGTCGTCATATAGACCGTACGCTATTGCATCTTGCTACTTGGAGGCAGATGCTGGATTGCGGCTGCGATATGTAGGATGTATGGATCACCTCTTCCTTTTATATCACTGCAGGAGTGAAATGCAAGACGTCAAATGCTGCAAAACCCAGAAGGTTACAATTTTAGCGCAGCGCAGGTGGAGGACATCCAAGGGCTGCTGCACCCTCTTATAACACCCAAATGTCTTCTCTAAAGTGCAACTTCCGACGAGTTCTATTTTAAATCACGTGAAAGATGCCCACGTTGCAATCTTGCAAAAAAGCTGCATTGTGGTGCATTGAGTGACCTGATGCTGATGCTGTTTAAAAGGAGGGGTCAGCGGGTAAAAATAACAGGGCCCTATACCGAGCAAGAGGATCAATGCTGCATTTCAGCACATGAGTGCGAGGAGGAGTCATTGCAGGAACAGCACAAAATGCTTGCTGCAGTCCAAGCCTGTGGTGCATTGGCGAATGTGAGCGGGACTGGGGAGAAAAAAAAAAAAAGGGAAAAGCAACCTCATCAAGTCATCCTCAGCAATGCTGAGAGTGTATGTGAGCGTGGGGAAATCCTTAAGAGCCAGCCAGCTCCAGATGCATCCCTTCCCCCTAGACAGGCAGAGCAGGCAAGCCTGGACAAGCCCAGGCACATCATGGAAATCCCCATTTCTAATGACCATGGTCATGGGAAAAAGATGTGACTGCTGCCCTGACCTGCACCCAAAGTCACCTTGTTGTAGCTGCTCTGTACTCTGCAACTTCATAGGGACCATGCATATACTACCCTGCCCCCCCCCCCCACCATCTGCAATCTGCTTCTCTGCAGCAGAGGTCACAGTCTGAGACATCAATGTAAAGACTGTATAACCCCTTCTTCAAGGCCGTAAAATGTACCGCAGGGCTTGACGTCAAAGGTGATAACTAGAAATAGAGCCAAGGTGCCACAGTACAGCGCCACAGACTATGCTGGTGACATATAAATAATATTGATCACATTTCAAAACTAGTAGTTCTAAATATAATATATGAGAAGTTTTAGTGTACGCTGCCGCTCTGCGTGGGTGGCACGCTGACTCTCCCCACCATATACTAATCCCCGTAAGGAAGTGACCTCTGCACCCTACTCCGGCTGTAAACCAGGGGTACCAATAAAATTACAAATTACGATTGGTCATCTAGAAACCAACTGTGTGAATACAAGAATTAAAGGTCTTTTAATAACGCACCAATCCGCAATGCCGCCGATCACCGGATGCAAAGTGAAGTTTGTGTTCTATTCATTTATCATATTTTAGCAGATTGCTGATAAAATAATAGAAGGGCTGAGTTTTTAATGTGGCCCAACTTGTCCTGATATCACGAGGTGTCATCTGGGGCTTTACATAGGACTGCAGGTAAACCCACTGCAGAGAATTACATCACATGACAAACTCGACTCTGATACATTAGTTTTTTTTTTCTTTTACACTACTGGACAATTATCATCATATAACGTGTTTGATGGCTTAGATACCTGCAGTGGAACTGCAGCATTGTGCTGGGGGATTTTGCAAAAATGTGAAGTATATATATATATATATATATATATATATATATATATATATATATATATATATATATATATATATATATATATACACACACACACGATGCATATATTGTAACATGGCGGAATTTCAATAAATCTTAATTAATCCCCCCAAAAAGACTAAGAATCTTGGACGTTATCTCATCTGATCCCATGTTATGAATGAGTTCATCTAAAACAATTTCCAGGAGATTTCCATGATGCCCGTTGGTCGGAGCACTATTAACCCCTTTACTGCTGATACCTGGTAAAATTCTGGACAGGCCTCTCGCCAAGTTCTTTTTTGGACTTTTTTTTTTTTTTTTCTAACATGCGGTGTCTATATACTTGCTGCATTACACGCCATGCCTTCATCCCAGATAACTTATCAGACTAGACAATTCTCATTAAACATGCAGAAAAAAAAAATATATAAATAAAAATAAAAAGCTTAACTACATCCCATCAAAGTATATGGATCTATCTGCATAAACAAGATAGATAGATAAATAGATATTTTTTTTATATATATAGCATATTAGAAGACACTGGAAGATAAAATATCCAATTATGATCCTTGGGAAGAGTTAGCATAAACAATAAAGAAAAGAAAGAAGCAAATAAATAAACAAATAGAACACAAATGTATCAATAATATATCTCTTCCTTTTCGTATCGGAATTTGGAAGCTTAGCAGATATAAGACATAGAATAAATTCAGAGGGATGTATAAATGACAGGTGACGGAGAACTAAGCAGGCATTAGAAGTATGACATTGGGAGAAGAGACGAGCACATCTGAGGGTATGTGGCGGAGAATGCACAGTGCCACTGCAATATGACACAAGGAGGATCAACCGGACTGCTGAAACCCAGAGGAGTAAAGGGTTTGGGAAGAAGGGGGCAAAGACATGCATAAGGTCAGACTGTCACTTACTTGCAGTCAGGGGGCACAGGCCGGAGATTTGGGCATTAGTGAGGCAGACAGAATGGGACTTCCTTTCCAAGCAGTGAAAGTTGAGTGCTGCAGTGCCTTGTCACAGAGGAATGACATTGTTAAAAGGGATCTCCGGCAGCCCAAACTGCACAGATCAGCAGCCTCTCCCGGTTGTCGCAAGCAAGAGTCTGCATCAGATCCGCATGCTAGCATGTGTTGGGACTTTTAAAGGGGAAGCCAACCTCCAGTGGGAGGGCTGGAGAGGGGGGAACAGAAGGATGCTCAAGCCTTTGTACTGGATCTCACTTCACAGTTGAAGGGCAAAGGGTGATGATGGGGATGGTGGGGGGGATTTGAAGTGAATTTAGGGAAAATCACCTAGATATGCAAAATTATGTCAGGACCATGATCTGGAGAGGAGAGAAAAAGATTCCGCTGGCTATGTAGGATTATTTGATTTCCTAGACTCTCTAGCAAGGGAAGGGTTAAAGGCAGCGTTTTTTTTTTCCGTGAACTATGCGCTTAAACGATTTCTCCAAGGGGTCGAGGGGTTAACTGCAACCCCGGCTTATTCTCTGCTGATAAATGCAGTGCAGCAGCAATGCAGGAGGGAGAAGATGAATGTGTCACCTCAGCAGGACAAGAGAGGGAGAGCGGATACGTTAACCGCTTGGATGCCGATCGCTTTCAGTTCCACGGTGGATTTTACACCGCATTGGAAATGTTGCAGGTATAGGCTATTTTGTCGTCACAAGGTCAAAAAAAAAAAAAAATTACGAAGCAAATTGCATCAAATTGATCAAAACGTCAAAAGCGGCATGATAAAGTTAGCACGATTTTCCTTCTTTAACTACTTCATGGCCGGCGCGCATGTACGCTAATATTTTGCACCAAAAATTGGCACGCGTCCATCGCAAATTTGCCGCAATTTTCAGCCTTGACCGCTTCATGCACCATCTTCTAAAATTGATTTAGGTGTCAAAGAGTGCGCTAAAATGCTTACGAACATATTCCTCATATTTCAGGTGCATTTCTTTTGATTAATGAGCTCAACTGGGGGTAAAATGCATCACTGGACCACCAGGCGCGATTTAAATTTAAAAAAAAAAAATTTTGCAAGCTTTATCAGCCGTACAAAACTAAGTTACAAACAGGAGTAAGATCTTTGTATGCAGCCTAGGGATGCAGTTATCCATGGTCTAGGAATATTTCCTATAAGTGCAGTAATTAGTACACGGTTTTGCTGCTGCAGCACTCATTAGGCTTCCGGCGCTACCACGGAAGGTACGTGTGACCCTGAGATACCCCTGTGTAGACCAGTCTCATGGCTCCTATTCTCTATTACCTGAATCGGTCCCACTTAGTGCTCGTGCACATAACCATAAAAATCAGACAAGTGATATCCATTGTTTTGGTGTATAGCACTCGTCCCCATCTTATTCAATGAGGCTGTGCACATGTCCAATGTTTTCCCTGGACCGGCTTGGTCCGAGGAAAGAATGGCTCTATGCCCAAGTTTGATCTATTATTCAAATCACATTCGGCCATGCAAGTCTAGGAGTCCGTGGAAGCCATCTGCACTCGGATGACATCTGAGTGCAGTTTGATTTTCAGAGACTGACAGAATGGAGTCTCCGATTCTCATCCAAGAGACTTAGAGCACGCTACTGCACATCAGAGATTAATCAGAATGTGATAATGTAATTTCCATAATCGACCCGATCCTCTTGGTTGAGGAGAAGATGAAGAAAAAAATTCTCAATTCTGTCTGTGAAAATCGGACTGCACTCAGATGTCATCCGAGTGCAGTCCGATGGCTTCCACGGACTCATAGACTTGCATGGACGAATGCAATCCGAATATGGGATCAAACTCAGGCATGTGATATTTTCCTTATACCAGGTCCGTCCAAGGAAAAAAATCTGACATGTGGACGACCCCATTGACTAACATGGGGACGAGTGCGATCTGATGTTTTGTCAGATCGCACTCGGACTAAAAATACAGCCATGTGCACGAGTCCTTAGAAAGGAAACAATTCAAGTCTCAAGTCATAACACAATATCAGGGAAATTGTCATTGTGTAATCCTATGATCTACAAGTGATGGATTCCCAAGGTGAATATTTACATTAGGCCTCATTCACACATCCGTTTTTTTTTTATGTGCGAGAAAAAAAACGGACCATTTTTCATCAGTGTTCTGGATCCATTTTTTTTCTTTGTGCCTTTGTTTTCACCATCATCATGGCATCCGTTACATCATTGTGGATGGCATTGTGACCGGTCCGTTTTTATCATGAACCCATTGACTTGTATTGGCAAGTAAGATCTGTGACTCGGATGAAAAACAGTAATTTCCACTTTCTTTTTTTCTTGTGGACACACGGTCCACAGAAAAAAAAAGTCCCATGTGAATAGCCCTATAGACTACAATTAGTCCATGAGCCAAGAACCAAATTTGACGATATCGGTACCAAGCGGAGTGACTAATTCTCTTTGGTATTTTTAGGTAGATGCATGTCTGTAGTTTATTTTTTGATATGATAGCCCTTACATATACGTAGCTTATTAACCCCTTCAGCCCTAGGCCTATTTGTACCCAAGTGCCTAAGCCAATCTGACCTGTGCCACTTCATGGGCTAATAACTTTGGAACGCTTTCACCTATCCAAGCCATTCTGAGATTGTTTTCTCGTGACATATTGTACTTCACGTCAGTGCTAAATGGGAGTCAATATATTTTACCTTTCTATATAAAAAAATGCTAAATATTCGGAAATTTTGGAAAAATCGGCAATTTTTTAACTTTGAAATTCTCTGCTTTTTACAAAAATACTGATACCCCCCATAATAGTTATTAATTTACACTCCCCACATGTTTACTTCATATTGGCATCATTTTGAAAATGAAACCTTATTGTTTTACGACGTAATAGGGCTTATAGTTTTATGCGCAATTTTTCACATTTACAGCAAAACCCACTTTTCAAAGGACCAAGTCACTTCTGAAGTCACTTTAAGGGGCTTACATAACAGAAACCACCCATAAATTACCCCATTTTGCAAACTACACCCCTCAAGCTGTTCAAAACTCATTTTTAAAAACTGTTAACCCTTTAGGTGTTCCACAGGAATTTTAGCATGAGCCAAGAACCAAATATGACGATATCGGTACCACCCGGAGTGACTAGATGTAGTATTTGTAACAAAATTTTATCCAAGTTATGTAAATACACACTGAACATGTCATGTGCATATATATATATATATATATATATATATATATATATATATATATATATATATATATATATATATATATATATATATATATATATATATATATATATATATGTTACTCCATAATATCTTCAACATCGGACTCTGAATCTGACTGTTGTTCTACTGGCTCGTCTTCAGTACCCTTGTTCTGGCATGTCTGTAATCTGCACATGTCTGTGCACTTCAGGCCATTGCTGAGGCAAGTACACTGAGGAAGTTCACATGACCGCACACACTTGCAGGACAGTAGCTGTATAATAGCTTCTGGTGCTGGTGCCCCTTGCATCCACTTGACAACAAGCTTTCCGTCGTTATCTATCATCCAACCGCAGTCTGTTGGGTTTGCAACCCATGGCTGGCTCTGCAGACTTCTCCTCCAGATCGCAGCCTGGTAGTTTGCACGCAGTGCATGCATGAAAAGGCAGTCCTGGCAAGGAGGGAGTTGACTTGACTCTACCACTCCACGTCTGGCACAGAACAGCTGATAACGGAGCCTGTTTACCTCAGTTGTTTGGGTAGTTGGCAGGTACATGTGGCAGGTGATTTCCTGTAACTTCTCAAAAAGTTCGGTAGACACTTCCCATGAACGACCAACTTCCTGAAAGGCATCCTGGTATGTCTTGTTCATCTTCAACTGCTTGAGTGTCGTCATCTTCCCACGGCCAGCGAATGCACTGACGGTGTCACAGCCTGTAAATGCATGCATACCAATCAATGAATCACATACGCTGCCTCCCAATGTTCGGCTCAGAGTGGTGATATCCAGGAATCTTGTCCGGTTCTGTGTACCGCATTTCTGGAACAGGTGGGATGGGATTTTGTGGCACATGCCCAGACACAGGACCATGACATCAGTATCCTCCGAAGTGATGATGACCGACTTGTAACCAGATTCTGCTGCATGAAGAGCATGGAGAAGGAGGCGTGTGTCTGCTTCTTCTTGATTTGACTTAAGGTCAGCAGCCTCTTCCCACTGTTCTTTGGTGATCTTAAAGCAGAGCTGCTCACATGTGACATACAGCTCCTTCTCCTCAAGCTTCTCCCTGTGGTGTTTCGCCTTCCATTCTTCTACCAGAAACTTTATGAGACTTGCCTTGTTGGAGGAACTACTTAGAAGCTTTTTCCACTGCTGGATGTTGTGCCCATGTTGAATGTTCTTGAAATGGATCCCTGTGCCTTCATATCTGTTGACTCTTTCTGTATCTTTGATGGATGTCTCCTTGTAGACGTCAAAGACAATATCAATGCGCTTGCTCTTAGCACCCTCATGGATAGCGCGACTCATTGCTGTGCCTGCTAGCTGGCCAAATGTTGCATTGTTTCCCTTCAGTTTCTGAACCAGGCTCATCCCATCAATGATGGTTGCAGAGGGCTCGGGGATCACTTCTGCAGGACGAGCATTCCTCTCCAACTCCCTTGCGAGGGCAGCCTTGTTGGTCTTGCGGATAGACCCATCACCATTGGCAAGTGCCCATGGCAATGGACCCAGGGGATGAGTCAAGACATCACTCATTTGTAGCTTTCTGTTCTCAGCTACAAGTATCATCTGGCCAAATAGGTTTCTGTCAGCCTTCAAAATTACCTCCTTGCCAAGACCTTGTCTGCGTGTCTTCATTTGGATGTTAGAGAACGTTTTAAGTTTGTTCTTCGTCATCTTGTCATGAAACAATGTAGTTGGCTTATCGGTACCCAAACGCTCATCCTTGAATGTTTGATATGCATCCTCTCCTATACTGTATGCCCCTTGAAGGTCTTTGGCTACATCTGGTGGTGCTACAGTCGCTGTTGACAAACTGATAAGTTCACCATTATGCTCTTTGTTGAAGGGGTTCACCCAACCTGTCTCCAGCAGTTGAACGAAAGATTGGACATCGGCTTCATCTCTTCTAATCCTAGACACCTGTAGGTCTGAATGGCTGAAGTCAGTATATTGTTGGCCTACCAGGGCCCTCAGCTGCCTCAAGTACATACTGCGGTACTCTGATGTCAGGTAGAACCTGGAAACAGCTCCAACTTTGAGGCTGAAGCCTTTTGTGCCCCCTGGTGTCTGGGTGTCTTTGTTGATTGTCTCTTCAATGGTCTGGTCCACAGGAATTCGTCCAAAAGGATTCTTGCTACCGATCTGGACCGAAAAGCCACCTTGCATGAAGTATTCATGGACCTCTGGGTGTTCTATGGGCAGCCGAGACATTGTGGCATAGTAATAGGTTAGGTATCGGGCATAGTTGACCTTGTCATAGGCAAAACACCATGGTATCATCTGTCGGATTGCTCCTAGGTGAAGCATCCAGTTGCCTTCTCTTGAAGCTCGAACCAGGGCCAGCATGGTCTCGACCATGTCCAAGTATGACATCCAGAATGCTGAGAGTTGTTCATTTCTGAGGGTCTCAAGATAAACTTGAAAGAGCTTCAGGGTAAGTGTGCAAGATTCATTATCCAAGAGCTTTTCGAAGGATCCCTGCGACACACTGATGCGAAAGTTTGTGATGTTCTTCAGTGTTTCATCCAGATGGTGAAGGTCCCTTGCATGGTTTTCTTCTAGCCATGGAAGGAAGTTTTTCCATGCAAGCCTCATAAGTGCTTCATAGACCAGCTTGTGTAGTCTCACTGCTCTGTTGTACCTCCGGCCGTCCATCACTCCAGACACTGATCCTTCAGCGATTACACCGGATTCAACACACAGATCTCTAAGGCCTGCATCCTGAAATAGGTGTCAGCCTCTACAGAGGGAGATAGGAGCTCTGCAGAGAAGACCGGAGAGTCCTGTTCAGCACAGAACGTGTATGTGTCAGTGTGTGTGCGTGTGTTGGGGCACCTCAGGGTGTCTTCAAATGTGACATAGCCCCCTAGATTTCTTCCAGTAAAATTTGCACTCCAAAAGTCATTTGGCGCTCCTTCCCTTCCGAGGCCTGCCGTTCCCCAATACTGCAGTGTACGACAACATATCGGGTGTTGTTGTGTTCGGGAGAGATTGGTGAACAAATAGTGGGGTGCATTTTTTGCTGGTACACCTCTTAAAAATAAAAAAATGAGCCTAAAATGACACCTTCATGTAAAAAATGCACTTTTTCCATTTTCTCAACCAAGTGTTTCCAACTACTGTGAAACACTGGTTGGGTCAAAGTGGTCACTATACCCCCTAAAAGATTCCTTGGGGGTGTAGTTTCCAAAATAGGGTCACTTTTTGGGGTTTCCACTGTGGGGGTACCTCAGGCAGCCTTCAAATGTGACATGGCCCCCTAGATTTCTTCCAGTGAATCCGCCACCCAAAAACCACATAGCGCTCCTTCCGTGTTGAGCTGTGCTGTGTGCCCATACTTTAGTTTACGAGTACATGTGGGGTGTTTCTATAAACTGCAGAATTAGGGTAACCAAGTTTGGGTTTGCCGTTAACCCTTGCTAGGTTGCAGGTAAAATTGGATTACAATGTAATATCTGGAAAAAAAATGAAATTTTGAAATTTCGCCTTCATTCTGCTAAAATTCCTGTGGAACACCTAAAGGGTTAACAGTTTTTAAAAATGAGTTTTGAACAGCTTGAGGGGTGTAGTTTGCAAAATGGGGTAATTTATGGGTGGTTTCTGTTATGTAAGCCCCTTAAAGTGACTTCAGAAGTGACTTGGTCCTTTGAAAAGTGGGTTTTGCTGTAAATGTGAAAAATTGCGCATAAAACTATAAGCCCTATTACGTCGTAAAACAATAAGGTTTCATTTTCAAAATGATGCCAATATGAAGTAAACATGTGGGGAGTGTAAATTAATAACTATTATGGGGGGTATCAGTATTTTTGTAAAAAGCAGAGAATTTCAAAGTTAAAAAATTGCCGATTTTTCCAAAATTTCCGAATATTTAGCATTTTTTTATATAGAAAGGTAAAATATATTGACTCCCATTTAGCACTGACGTGAAGTACAATATGTCACGAGAAAACAATCTCAGAATGGCTTGGATAGGTGAAAGCGTTCCAAAGTTATTAGCCCATGAAGTGGCACAGGTCAGATTGGCTTAGGCACTTGGGTACAAATAGGCCTAGGGCTGAAGGGGTTAATAAGCTACGTATATGTAAGGGCTATCATATCAAAAAATAAACTACAGACATGCATCTACCTAAAAATACCAAAGAAAATTAGTCACTCCGGGTGGTACCGATATCTGGCCCGGCTCATGGACTAAATGGGTATAAATTTTATCCATGTTAAACAGACGTCAAAATGAGACTTTAAAAAAAGAAAACAGAAACCTAATTTTTTGGTGTTTTTTAATACTTTAAAAAAAACTGACTTGCATTTCAAGTGCTTTTCATTCTTTCTTTCTATCTTTATTTTTTTATTTATTTATTTTGTAGCATTAAAACATTTTTTTATGTGGGAGAAAAGGCTAAAGTACAGAGAAAAACAATAAACAAACAATAAACTTGATGTCTCAACTTTTCAATAAGTTGCTATAAACTTTAAACTAACATCTGGCCATGGTAATTTTTTACTCTCCCCCCCAAAAAATGCTATTTGAAATTACAGAGAAATACTGAAAATGCAACAAAACGCAGTGTGTGAATCCAATACAGTTTCTGGAGGAGCACGCCTGAGTTAACTGAGGATCCTTCAGCGAGTTTCTAACTCTTTATTTCCTTCTTCCGAGGTCCTCTCAGCTGAATTATGACCACAAAGTTCAGAAGCTGAGTGGAGCCTAAGGACCCCAAGTTTAGGACCGCCTTGACTGTCCCCTGACCCGAATGATCAGTCTCATATATATTTGTCATTGTGGCTGCCAGTTTAGAATGCGATTCCCTTGAAGGTGTGACTATAGTCAAAGGAAAAAATTGCTGCAAGAGATCGTAGTTTTGTTTCCACACTTGCAGTAAGAATAAATGCACAATGCTTGGATGCAGGCTAAGGCCTCATTCAGACGTCCGCGAGTCACTTGCGTGTTCTGTGACTTTCATGGATAAAACACAGTCTGTTTTTTTTCCTGGACGTCTGAGAGTTCTATACGCTCTCATCAGAACAAGCTCACTGATGGATTCTCAGTTAACTCATTCTCCAGCCAGCATGAGACAGTGCAACACAACGACTATAGAAGACAAACAGTGCAACATTTCTAATGAAAGGCAATTGCAAAAATGATTTTTAACCAAAAATACCTGCGTTTCAGTAAAAAAGACGTCCATATCCTCTAACTGCAGAAATCCCATTTGTGGCTAATGGTGGATATTACCATTTATCTGGCCAGGTTCACATGTGGCATTTTAGTGGTACCTTTTTGCAGATACAATATTCACAAAGTAAATATGAAAATATAATTTTCATAATACATTGGGTTTTTTATTCTATTTTTTTTGTTATGGTAATTATTACAGCATGCTCATTGAAAAAAGCTAATAAAAGAGCATAAAAAGCCTTATAAAAATGCATGTAAATCTTATGTGTTTGAATGAGTGTCGGTGCGGCTCCATAAATGTAGCACTCGGCACAAATGTAACATGTTTGATGCATTTACACCCAGAGACAGGAGTAAATATATTGATACATTTTCCCTATGTAGATACCTAGAGGAACTTTTCCATAACCATCAACTTTGTAAATACGTCTCGACTTTGATGAAAGATGCACTAAATATTGGTTCATTTGGTGGAAATTGTAGCATCCAGTTTTAGGGCTTGCACACACTGTCATATTTTTGGTCCGAGTGCGATCCGACAAAACATCAATGTTATTCTATGGGGCTGTGCACATTTCATTTTTCTTTTTCCTCGAACAGAGCCTATAATTGCAGCATGCTCAATATGTATCGGGTAATCGGATCACACTCGGCTATGCAAGTCAATAACTCTGTGGAAACATTGGACTGCACCCGGATACTCGGACCAATGTTATTCTATGGGGCCGTGCATATGTCAGATTTTTTCTTCGGACTGATCCGGTCCAAGGAAAATAATGCTGCATGCAAGAGTATGATCCAATATTAGGATCAAACTCAACCATGCAAGTCAGCCATGGAAACCATCGGGCTGCACTTGGATGACATCTGAGTGCAGTCCGATTTTCACAGACAGAATGGAGAATTTTTGTCTCCATCTTCTTGTCATCCGAGAAAATCTGATCAAACTCTGATCAGATCATTGTGATTGGCATAATTGACCCAATTCTCTCGGATGAGAGAATAAACCCTGGTGTGACCCCAGCTTTAGACCTATTCTGTATTTCATCTGCTGAAATGGCGTGTGGCTCTCTGTCGAGGGGTGAAGTTTGACTAGAATGGGGGTGTATCTGGCGTGCAACAATTTTCCGAAAATTGCGCTGAAATTTAGGAGCAAAAAAGTGGCGCAAACTAAGCAACACGACGTGGTGTAAAGTTAGACAAAAAGTGTCCGAAGATGCAACAAATGTATCATCCAGCGTGAGAAACCCTATAAGGCCGGTTTCACACGTCAGTGGCTCCGGTACGTGAGGTGACAGTTTCCTCACGTACCGGAGCCACTGACACAAGTAGACCCATAAAAATCAATGCATCTGTGCAGATGTCATTGATTTTTTGCGGACCGTGTCTCCGTGTGCCAAACACGGAGACATGTCAGTGTTCGTGGTAGCGCATGTATTACACGGACCCATTAAAGTCAATGGGTCCGTGTAAAACACGGACCACACACGAACCTTCTCCGTTTGCAGTCCGTGTGGCGTGCAGGAGACAGCGCTACAGTAAGCGCTGTCCCCCCCACATGGTGCTGAAGCCGCCATTCATATCTTCTCTGCAGCAGCGTTTGCTGCAGAGAAAATATGAATAATAGTGTTTAAAATAAAGATCTATGTGCCCGCCGCCCTCCCACCCCCTGTGCGCCCCCCCGCTGTTCTGAAAATACTCACCCGCCTCCCTCGCAGTGTCCTGTGCTGGCCGCCCCTTCTACTGTATGCGGTCACGTGGGGCCGCCGATTAGAGTCATGAATAGGTGGCTCCACCTCCCATAGGGGTGGAGCCGCCTATTCATGACTGTAAATGAGCGGCCCCACGTGACCGCATACAGTGGAAGCCGCGGCCAGACCAGGAAGCAGCGACAGCCAACGAGGGAGCGGGTGAGTATTTTCAGAACAGCGGGGGGGCGCACAGGGGGTGGGGGGTGCACAAAGGGTGGGAGGGCGGGGGACACATAGATCTTTATTTTAAACACTATTATTCATATTTTCTGCAGGGAACATATGAATTGCGGATTCAGCACCAGATGCTGGTAGTACGTGTGGTACCGAGCACGGTGCGTGTGGTACCCAGTGGGCACACGGGCGGCACACGTGTGCCACACTGATGTTCACCAGAAACGCAGGGGCACACGGACACGGATAATTCTGGTACTGATTGTTTCCGGTACCGGAATTATCTGGACGTGTGGGACAGCCCTAAAAGGGATGCATTAAAAACTAATTTTTATTAATTATTGTTTAAAAGATGACTTTTCAAACAGTAATAAACGTTAGTTTTTAATGTATCCCTTTTATAGGGGTTATTTACACTTTGGGTAATATGTTGTCTTGAATTTTTCATACCCTGAGGGTTGTTCACATTTTGGTTTGTTACTGTGTTGAATAAGACCCAAATTCAGGCTGTCTGAATACAGGGCAGGATTGGTAAGATGGCCACGTGTGGTACACGCAGAGTTAACAGAGATGTCATAAAGATGATTTTAAATATCTGGGGCAATTCCAAAGACTTTTTACAGAACTGATGACAAACCAGAAAAAAACAGAAGATGAGTTCATGGTCCATCATCCATTCATTCAGATAAATCCCTCTATGTTCGCACCTTCCATCCTGACAGCGATCAATGATCTTTAGAAATTCATAACCGGAGAGCAGACCCCAAAAGACGGTAACCCACCAGATGTATGGAGCAAGCAGCAATGTAAGGGGCAGGGTCTGCTGTCTGTAAATGATGTGTCTTGCAAAATGTGACCCTGCCAGGCTGCATTTAACTCTTGGAGTTCACCTTAGGCTAAACGTCGATCTTACAACAGTCCTGAATATCGTCCAATAGTAAAACGTGTTCTGCATAGCTGCAGTTTGCTAATGCTGTTTTATTCCTAGAATGACTGCCTTTACAAGAAGGAGGGGTTCAAATACATTTGCAAAACTGCTGGAAATGGATTCTAGCTTCTTTTTTTATAGTTGCATATCTTATATGGATATTACATGCATAAAATCCACCGAATTTTGCAGCAACAGCAACGTAGATGAGCTTAAAGTTAGTGGAATCTGTCATCAGAGACCCTGATTGCTGCAGTATTGATAAAATCCCTGTTTTCTCTGCTGCAGACTTAGCCGTTCTCTGAATGCTGAGCTGTGTATAACACCACCCACACCACTGATTGGCAGCTTCCTGTGTTCACTGTGCATAGGCAGAAAGCTGCCAATCAATGATGGGGGAGGGGTTATACAGAGCTCATGAATATTGGGGACTACATAGCAGCAGGTTTACTACTCCTCTAGTGATAATTTCCTGCTGAAAAACAGTGATTTTATCAAAACTACAGCAAGCAGTAATTGACATAGCTGGAATCAGGTTCTCTGCACCTACATTATGCTAGTCTCAGATTAGGTAGCAAAACACCTGGTGACAGATTCCGTTAATTTTCATTCACATGCTGCATTTTTTTTTGTGGGCAGAGTCTGTGCGAAAAAAAATAAAATAGTTGGGTTTATTAAATTTGTTGCATGTCAGTTTCGATTTATTTATTTTTTAAGCTTTGCTTATATAGCACCATCGTATTCCGCAGCATTGTACAGACATTATCGTCACTGTCCCCATTGGGGCTCACAATCTACATTCCCTATGTATGTCTTTGGAGTGTGGGAGGAAACTGGAGAACCCAGTGAAAATCCACGCAAACACGGGGAGAACATACAAACTCCTTGCAGATGTTGTCTTTGGTGGGATTTGATCCAATGACCCGAGTGCTGCAAAGTAACAGTGCTAACCACTGAGCCACCGTGCTGCTCAAAATTCACCTTTTGGGGGGTTTGTTGCATTTTTGGTGCATTTCTGCAGCACTAAATGAACATAAAAGAATGAATAAGTGCAGAAAATATGTGCAAATGTTATATATACAGTTGTGCTCAAAAGTTTACATATCGTGGCAGAATTTTTGCTTTCTTGGCCTTTTTCAGAGAATATAACACCAAAACTTTTCCTCCCCTCATGGTTAGTGGTTGGGTGAAGCCATTTATTGTCAAACTACTGTGTTTTCTCTTTTCAAATCATAATGACAACCCAAGACATCCAAAAAAACCCTAATCAAAAGTTCACATACCCTGGTGATTTTGGCCTGATAACATGGACAGAAGTTGACACAAATGGGTTTGAATGGCTACTAAAGGTAGCATCCTCACCTGTGACCGGTTTGCTTGTAATCAGTGAGTTTCTGGGATCCAGACAGACTCTTGCATCTTTCATCCAGCCACTGATGTTTCTGGATTGAGAATCATGGGGACAGCAACAGAATTGTCAATGAATATATGGGAAAAGGTAGTTGAACTGTATAAAACAGGAAATTGATACAAAAAGATATCCAAGGAATTGATAATACCAGTCAGCATGGTTCAAACTGTGATTAACAAATGGAAAATCAGGGGCTCTATAAAAACAAAACCACGGTCAGGTAGACCAACAAAAATTTCTGGCAGGAAAATTGTTCAAAGATGAGTGTGTGGGAAGCCCCTTTAACTGCACGGGCAGTGTATGTAGTCAGGCACCTTGGTACAGCACAACTGAGTGTTCAGATAGCATATTGGAACAGCACCTTGGAACCATAGAGTTGTGTAGACAGAGAGGTATACTGATACAGAACAGAGTGCATGGTCAGCACCTTAGAACAGCAGATGGGTGTAGACATTTTGATACGGCAGAGGTCAGACAGTCTCTTGGAACAGCAGAACCAAATTAATAGACATGTACCTTGGTAGGTATAGCAGAGGTCAATGTACCAGCAGCACCCTGGAACAGCAAAACTGAGTTGGCAGATTTATCAGAACCGAGTTGGGTTTATTGTGTGACTAGGCTAAGAGCAGGTAGGTGGTAGCAATGTATGAATACTACCTGAATACTCAGGTGATGTGCAGCCACGCATGCCTGCAATAAAAAAAAAGACCAAGGATCGTGACATCAGAGGTGCGCACCATATTACCATGGTAATCTGATGTGTAGAAGAGCACAGAGAGCTGGGAATGGAGACACGCAGATCAGTACCTGAGCCAGGACAGGTGAGCCACAGTGTTACTATCCTACAATATTCAGACCTACAGAAGTACAATTCAGCTGCATTTACACTCATCTTCTAATCATAATGAAATGACTTTGCTTACGTTGTTCCAATCTACACAGCAAAGCTGTCAAGTGAGCTACAGAAAGCAGAAAGTTTCGGCCTATTGAGACTTCTCTAGTGACTAGTGGTAAAAGCAAAATATTTCAACATTTTTGTTATGTGATTAGTCAACTTCTCACATTTAAAAAAAAAAATATTCAAAAATATGTAATTTTCTGTTTGTACAGTCATTAAATATCCTGAATTTTCGGAAATAATCTTGGAAACTTTAGGCTTGTCTAAGGCTGAAAAGGGGCAGATTATACGTTGTTATGAATTGATGTGGTGATATACAGAAGCTGGGTGCCGTGGTAAAGAGGTGGTCTATCCTACAAACATCTCAGAGGACCATGAGCTATGATTTTATAGCCATTCTTACACATGTAGCAGGCTTGCATGCACTGTCTGAAATGTACAACCGCTCTCTTACAGAAGAATCATCACAAATAATAAATAAAATATGGGGTAGGCATTGCAGAATAGACACTGACCCTGCAGCTGTGATAATTTACCTGCAAGAATCAGTATCTCCAGGATACCCGGCCTTTCCCAACATGAGCCTGTAAAAGTATGTATAACTTTCATCTCAGTTTTGGAGATTAAAAAGAAAAAAGTAATAAGGTTTTGTGAAAAACAAATGTCATATATTGTAACATATACAGTACAGACCTAAAGTTTGGACACACCTTCTCATTTAAAGATTTTTCTGTATTTTCATGACTTTGAAAATTGTACATTCACACTGAAGGCATCAAAACTATGAATTAACACATGTGGAATTATATACTTAGCAAAAAAAATGTGAAACAACTGAAAATATGTCTTATATTCTAGGTTCTTCAAAGTAGCCAACTTTTGCTTTGATGACTGCTTTGCACACTCTTGACATTCTCTTGATGAGCTTCAAGAGTAGTCACCGGGAATGGTTTTCACTTCACAGGTGTGCCCTGTCAGGTTTAATAAGTGGGATTTCTTGCCTTATAAATGGGGTTGGGACCATCAGTTGTGTTGAGCAGAAGTCTGGTTGATACACAGCTGATAGTCCTACTGAATAGACTGTTAGAATTTGTATTATGGCAAGAAAAAAACAGCTAAGTAAAGAAAAACGAGTGGCCATCATTACTTTAAGAAACGAAGGTCAGTCAGTCCGAAAAATTGGGAAAACTTTGAAAATGTCCCAAGTGCAGTGGCAAAAACCATCAAGCGCTACAAAGAAACTGGCTCACATGAGGACCTCCCCAGGAAAGGAAGACCAAGAGTCACCTCTGCTTCTGAGGATAAGTTTATCCGAGTCACCAGCCTCAGAAATCGCAGGTTAACAGCAGCTCAGATTAGAGACCAGGTCAATGCCACACACAGTTCTAGCAGCAGACACATCTCTACAACAACTGTTAAGAGGAGACTTTGTGCAGCAGGCCTTCATGGTAAAATAGCTCCTAGGAAACCACTGCTAAGGACAGGCAACAAGCAGAAGAGACTTGTTTGGGCTAAAGAACACAAGGAATGGACATTAGACCAGTTGAAATCTGTGCTTTGGTCTGATGAGTCCAAATTTGAGATGTTTGGTTCCAATCACCGTGTCTGTGCGACGCAGAAAAGGTCAACGGATGGACTCTACATGCCTGGTTCCCACCGTGAAGCATGGAGGAGGAGGTGTGATGGTGTGGGGGTGCTTTGCTGGTGACACTGTTGGTGATTTATTCAAAGTTGAAGGCATACTGAACCAGCATGGCTACCACAGCATCTTGCAGCGGCATGCTATTCCATCTGGTTTGCGTTTAGTTGGACCATCATTTATTTTTCAACAGGACAATGAACCCAAACACACCTCTCGGCTGTGTAAGGGCTATTTGACCAAGAAGGAGAGTGATGGGGTGCTACACCAGATGACCTGGCCTCCACAGTCACCAGACCTGAACCCAATCCAGATGGTTTGGGGTGAGCTGGACAGCAGAGTGAAGGCAAAAGGGCCAACAAGTGCTAAGCATCTCTGGGAACTCCTTCAAGATTGTTGGAAGACCATTCCCGGTGACTACCTCTTGAAGCTCATCAAGAGAATGCCAAGAGTGCAAAGAAGTCATCAAAGCAAAAGGTGGCTACTTTGAAGAACCTAGAAT
The DNA here is from genome assembly GCF_051348905.1 of Ranitomeya variabilis. Taxonomy (NCBI): domain Eukaryota; kingdom Metazoa; phylum Chordata; class Amphibia; order Anura; family Dendrobatidae; genus Ranitomeya; species Ranitomeya variabilis. The sequence goes on from NC_135235.1 coordinate 283,052,205, forward strand.
ATAAGACATAATTTCAGTTGTTTCACACTTTTTTGTTAAGTATATAATTACACATGTGTTAATTCATAGTTTTGATGCCTTCAGTGTGAATGTACAATTTTCATAGTCATGAAAATACAGAAAAATCTTTAAATGAGAAGGTGTGTCCAAACTTTTGGTCTGTACTGTAACTCCAGACGTTTCTCCTTCAGCCTGTAGGGGTCATTATGAGGATGGACATGTAGTGATTAGTGATGAGCGAATATACTCGTTACTCGAGATTTCCTGAGCACGCTCGGGTGACCTCCAAGTATTTTTTTGGTGCTAGGAGATTTAGTTTTTCTTGCCGCAGCTGAATGATTTACATCTCTTAGCCAGCTTGATTACATGTGGGGATTCCCTAGCAACCAGGCAACCCCCACATGTACTTATGCTGGCTAACAGATGTAAATCATTCAGCTGCGGCAAGAAAAACGAAATCTCCGAGCACTAAAAAATACTCGGAGGACCCCCGAGCATGCTCGAGAAATCTCGAGTAACGAGTAAACGAGTATATTCGCTAATCACTAGTAGTGGTCACAGTGATTGGCAACTATCAGAGACCGTGGTTGAATAAAAAACGTAACTTTCCGCCACATCCAATTTTCACTTTTGTTTTTCCGCCCCTTCTCTCAAAAGCCGTAACATTTTTATTTTTCCGTCAATATACCCATAATAGGCCTTTTGTGAGGGATGAGTTGTAATTTTGAATGCTATTCATTTTTCACCATTCATACGATGTACTGAAAAACTTTAAAGTGTGGTAACAAAAAAATGTGGCTTTTATTTTTTCATTGTTTCTTTTTCATAGTGTTCATCGTGGTTAAAATGATCTGGAAATATTATGGTTTGCTTTTTATTACATTTTTGGGGGAGGTGTGAAAATTGAAAATAGGAAAGTCTGGGGTTTTACTTTTCACTTTATGGTGTTAACTTTACAGTTTAAATAATTTCTGTGTTGACATTTTCTGCGTGTGTGATTCCCACCAAAATTATTAGGATCCACTAAGTATAATGTCAACATCAAGCTGAAAAACCAAACGAGTCTACTCCATGGAAAGACATCAGAAAGGCTGCGAAAAAAGAAAATAAACTCCAGGTTCCTGACTTCATCATTTCTAAAGCTGATATGGTAAAAGGCAAACATGACTGACACGATAACGTGACACCAAGCAGGATATCACCTAGCGAGAGCCAGAGCGGCACGTTTTCACTTTCAATAACAAAGTGCACGTCAGTGATCGAAGGTCGTGTGTACCTGTGCGGCTATAAACACTCGTTTCACTATACAGCTTGTATAATACACGTTTCTGTTGTGTTATATAAAGTCTAAGGTCGTTTCCTAGATGAGTAATTTGTGTAATATTTTATTATAAATTGCTTACATTATTTTTCACGATTTATCAATTTTTGCTCAAAGATTTCTATGGGTGTTAAATAACCAGATCTACTCTGATATCTCTGCCCTCATCAGATAATAACCATCCTCTTCACGTCTCCCAGGACATAACAGGAGCTCAGCTGATGGACAGCAGAGGTTTTTTTGGCTGTGAATGTCTACTCCAGGGGTCGGGAATCTCCGTCCCGGGGGCTGTTTGCCTTTTCTGAGGCCCCCGGGCAGATTCCCATGGACGGCAGTGCTTGGGCCGGCGTTTTACCAGCTGTGGGCCTTTAAATTGCTCTTTACATTGTGAGCACGTGCACACAGAGACCACTACAAAATGCTGCGGCGCATGCAATGAAGGATTACGTATTAATGCTGGACAGTGCCAGTGTCAAGATGTCCTTTGTGGGAAAAGTCAACATGCCCTGAGCTCCAGTCCCACTGACAATGACAGTAGTGGCAGCCCCGTCTCGTGCTGTACAGATGGCCCATCTGTCATGTATATGCTCTCAGCAAGGCTCTCCTGTGATGTATATGCCCACAGCCTCTCTTGAGATGTATATGTGTGACGCCCCAGGGTCCTGGTCATCACAGCGGCATTGCTTTCCTCCCGGGGAGAGTGATGTCATGTTTGGAGGCAAGGAAGGATAACTTTCACCAGGTAAACACAAACATGCAACATGTTCACACTCCAGGCCACAAGGGGGAGCTTTTGATCCTATTCCTAGGTGACTCCCCTATATATATTGTGGTTTGGAGGGAAAGTCAGTCAGTTCCTGTCAGAGAGACAGAGGGGAAGGAAGCAGAGGGGCCGTGCAGCCACGAGAAAGCGCTGCAGCCCCTGGACAGAGATAACACTGAAAGAAGAACAGGTTGTAGTGAGCATGTAGGAGAGAGAGATACAGGCGAGGACACCAGGGGGAGGACAGCAGCAAACAGACTGTCTCCTTGGCAACGCACAGACACCGGTAGCCGGAAAACCGAGGCTTTTGTGGGACTCTAAGACACATAGCAGAAACCGGCAGGACAGCTGAATTATACATCACCTGTTCACCCTCACACCGAAGAGACACAGTGACACATAGAGCCCAGGTCGTGATAGAGACCCTGTAAAAAGGCTTGAGTCATCTGCCATACGGGTTTGTGTCCTACTCCTAACCTATATGGGAGACAGAGAGAAGAACTGTGAGGACCTTATCAGAAGTGATAGGCAGCAAGGGACTACATTACCACCGCGCTAGAAGGAAGGCTTTAATCTCCACCTGGAAAAGGGGACTCCCAACTTGCCTCCAAGCCAGCCGGACCCTGCCTGTCCTGTGATCTGCTGCCCTGGACTGCGGTTGCCTGAAGCTAGAGTACACCACCGGTGTCCTCGTCCTTCACTGCACCTCTCACCATCTTCACCTATACACCGGGAGCCATGGGGACCTACTTCACCTGTGGGAAGTTATACTATCTAGCTACCATACCATCACCCCAGAGGACCCCTTTAAGCAGCGTCGGTCCCTACTGACCGAATACCACAGGTGGCGTCACAAACACAAACTGTAATCAATACCTCTTTTACATGGGCGCCTAGGGCCACGGACCGGGTCGCCACTGTGACATCCCCCTGTGAATACCGGACCCGGTACTGGGTACCCCACAGCCCTGCCGGGTGACTCATATGCCCTCTGTCAGGGCAGCGCAGGTTTTTTCCTCTCTGGCAGTGCAAGGGTTAATCAGTTCAGTTGGCCTCCTGGAGCTCTCCAACCTTGATTGTCTCAGCTGTTCAACCTCAATTGCTAACAGAGGCAACTACCTGTCTGTTGTACTCAATGCCAATCATTGACCGCTCCTGCCAGAGATTCAGCTACTCCCAGTCAACAGAGCAGCAGTTTCTCTTGATGTTGAGAGGGCGGGACTACAGTTGTCATCCTGATTGACAGCCGGTTTTCCCCAAATAGACAGCGAAAGTTGGCTCCCAATCAAGTTGACACCAGTAGTCCCGCCCTCTCAACAGGAAGAGAAACTGCTGCTCTGTTGACAGGGAGTAACACGGTAAAAAATGGTCCAGGACAATAATAATCAAATAATTAAAAAGTAATAATTTTATTGGATATAAATATAAAAACATATAAAAAATTCCAAAAAATACAGACACACAAATCCATTTAGATTGGGGCACCCTGAAAATTCTAAGATGCAACATTTATAAGGTGCCAGAAGAATATAATATTTTGAGTATACAGTGCCTACAAGTAGTATTCAACCCCCTGCAGATTTAACAGGTTTAATAAGATGCAAATAAGTTAGAGCCTTCAAACTTCAAACAAGAGCAGGATTTATTAACAGATGCATAAATCTTACAAACCAAAAAGTTTTGTTGCTCAGTTAAATTTTTATAAATTTTAAACATAAAAGTGTGGGTCAATTATTATTCAACCCCTAGGTTTAATATTTTGTGGTATAACCTTTGTTTGCAGTTACAGCTAATAATCGTCTTTTATAAGACCTGATCAGCCCGGCACAGGTCTCTGGAGTTATCTTGGCCCACTCCTCCATGCAGATCTTCTCCAAGTTATCTAGGTTCTTTGGGTGTCTCATGTGGACTTTAATCTTGAGCTCCTTCCACAAGTTTTCAATTGGGTTAAGGTCAGGAGACTGACTAGGCCACTGCAACACCTTGATTTTTTGCCTCTTGAACCAGGCCTTGGTTTTCTTGGCTGTGTGCTTTGGGTCGTTGTCTTGTTGGAAGATTAAATGACGACCCATCTTAAGATCCTTGATGGAGGAGCGGAGGTACTTGGCCAAAATCTCCAGGTAGGCCGTGCTATCCATCTTCCCATGGATGCGGACCAGATGGCCAGGCCCCATGGCTGAGAAACAGCCCCACAGCATGATGCTGCCACCACCATGCTTGACTGTAGGGATGGTATTCTTGGGGTCGTATGCAGTGCCATCCAGTCTCCAAACGTCACATGTGTGGTTGGCACCAAAGATCTCGATCTTGGTCTCATCAGACCAGAGAACCTTGAACCAGTCAGTCTCAGAGTCCTCCAAGTGATCATGAGCAAACTGTAGACGAGCCTTGACATGACGCTTTGAAAGTAAAGGTACCTTACGGGCTCGTTTGGAACGGAGACCATTGCGGTGGAGTACGTTACTTATGGTATTGACTGAAACAAATGTCCCCACTGCCATGAGATCTTCCCGGAGCTCCTTCCTTGTTGTCCTTGGGTTAGCCTTGACTCTTCGGACAAGCCTGGCCTCGGCACGGTAGGAAACTTTCAAAGGCTGTCCAGGCCGTGGAAGGCTAACAGTAGTTCCATAAGCCTTCCACTTCCGGATGATGCTCCCCACAGTGGAGACAGGTAGGCCCAACTCCTTGGAAAGGGTTTTGTACCCCTTGCCAGCCTTGTGACCCTCCACGATCTTGTCTCTGATGGCCTTGGAATGCTCCTTTGTCTTTCCCATGTTGACCATGTATGAGTGCTGTTCACAAGTTTGGGGAGGGTCTTAAATAGTCAGAAAAGGCTGGAAAAAGAGATAATTAATCCAAACATGTGAAGCTCATTGTTCTTTGTGCCTGAACTACTTCTTAATACTTTAGGGGAACCAAACAGAATTCTGGTGGGTTGAGGGGTTGAATAATAAATGACCCTCTGAAAAGACTTTTCACAATTTAAAAAAAAAATAAACAAAGAAATAACATTCTTTTTTGCTGCAGTGCATTTCACACTTCCAGGCTGATCTACAGTCCAAATGTCACAATGCCAAGTTAATTCCAAATGTGTAAACCTGCTAAATCAGCAGGGGGTTGAATACTACTTGTAGGCACTGTATATAGAGAAGTCTCCAATATGGCTAGCCCTATAGTCACCATATGGTTATACTAAGAGACATCAAAAAGTGAAAAGTATATCCCACAAATATTGATAGTATGATATATCAGATTGCTGAGTGCATTAAATGTAAAATTAATTGTTTAAAGGGATATGAATACCCAAATACATAGATCGCAGAGTACTTCAGATAAAAAATACAGACATTGACAAGGATACTTATCCACCAGGCACCCGACGCGCATTTCACAGTTGCTTCGTCACCACTGACCATATGTGTAACCTTTCTTTGTGTGTCTAATGTTTTGAAATTTTTATATTTATATCCAATAAAATTATAACTTTTTAATTATTTCATTATTATTGTCCAGGCACATTTCTTTCTTCGGTATTGCTATGGTTGCTAGTGCTTTGTGGAACACATTACCCCCACCTGGATTTACAAGTTTTTGATGTTTTTGTTGACAGGGAGTAGCTGAAGCTCTGGCAAGAGCGGTCAATGACCGATGCCAGGTACAATAGGCAGGTAATTGCCTCTCTTACCAACTACATGCCAATTTTTAAAAGATAATCCCCTTTAATATTTGGTACAGAAACCTTTGTTTGTAATTACAGAGGTCAGACGTATCTTTTAGCTCTTTTTGTAAAGCAAACGTTTATTAATTTTACAAAAAATGAACACCATTTAATAATTTAACATATATATCTTAATTAAATCTAAAACACATCTCTCTAAGGCTATGTGCCCACGTTGCAGAATAGAAGCAGAATTTTCTGCTTTTAAACCGTACACCCTTGGCTAGAAAAACGCATGCGGATTTAGACAAGTTTTATACTTGTTTCTGACGCGTAATTGATGTGTTTTGCATGTGTTTTTCATGCGATTTTTAAGCGTTTTTCTAATGCATGTCTATAGGTGCGGAATTGCTACGATTCCGCGAAAATACTGAACATGCTGCGTTTTTTACTGCGATGGGTTTCCGCCGCGGAAAAAAACGCAGCATGGGCACATCAATTGCGGAATGCATTAGAAATTTATGTGATGCTGTTTGTAAGCATTTTTTAAGCATTTCCACAGTGGAAAATCGTGGCAAAAACGCTTAAAAAACGCAGCGTGGGCACATAGCCTTACACTTCTGTAGTAGTATGGATATACATAAAAAGTACAATCTGAAATGGAAACGACATGAAGAAGGAAGAGATAGAGAAGATAAGAACATGAAAGAGGATAAGAAAGGGAAGTAAGAGGGAGTAGAAAGAAAGGGAGAAGAAATAGAAGGAGTCTGTTGCCTGGGCCAGTGTCAGTCTCTAAGGGTATGTGCCCACGAACAGTAATTGCTGCGGGTTTGACGCTACGTATTTATGCAGCACCAAACCTGCAGTGGCCAGATGTTACAGAATATTGGATGGTATTTCTAGAAACCCCATGTCCACTATGTCCACTATGCCTGCGGGTCACCCGTGGAGACTGACATGAGGCACACATTCCAAGACCACAGCATGTCAAATTCTCTTTCGCTAGTCTCTGCAACAGAAATTTAATCAATCAAATGTATTGAATGCGGTAAATCCACATGGTTCAGTGAACATATGCAGCATCCAAAGCGCTGCTAGTTCCGGATCGTAGGCCCCTGACCTTACATCTGTATTTCCTGTAGTTCTTGAACAAGTTTGAACACACTGCAGCAGGGACTTTGGCCCACTCCTCCATTTCTCCACAGGTTTTGGGGCTGTTGCTGGACAACATTGAGTTTTATCTCCCTCCAAATATTTTCTATTGGATTCTGGTCAGGAGACTGGCTAGGCCACTCCAGGACCTTGAAATGCTCCTTAAGGCACCAATCAGTTGCCTTGATTTTGTGTTTCGGGTCCCACCTGTCCCACTAGTCTCCTGTGCGGCTTGATCTCCGGTGACTTTTAAAGTATGTTTTTCCCTAAAGAACTGCAGCATTTCAGAGTCGAACATACCTGGCTGAAGACATACAGTCAGTGTCTGATACCTGCTGCCCGCGGATAGGATGCATGTATCAGCTACCAGGTTCCCTTTAAAGAAAAACCACTTTAATAAACAGGCTGCTGCCATATTCCTTAGCTCAGAACACCAGCACCTCGGCTTTCCATGTCTCAGGGAGTATCATAGGTAATAAATCAATGACTGTGTTTGTAAGTGTCCAAAGATGTTTTATGAGATCGCAATTCTCACACCGGTTTGTATAATTGCCTGGATCTGCAACATTCCCGATTTCACAATGGCATAACTATGACATAGCATAGTGGATAGAAAATGGGATTATCAGTGACTCACATGAGAAACTTGTTATAACGCTATACAAAAGCACCCTCTGCATTATTAAGAGAAGCGAGTGAGGATCTAGTCCACAAATCACAGCAACTTTGCAAATTACATACTTAGGCCGGCGTCACACTCAGCGTATGTAAATACGGTCCGTTTTTTACGGCCGTAATACGCAGAAAGGTCCCCAAAATAGTGATCCGTATGTCATCCGTAGGCAGGGTGTGTCAGCGTATTTTGCGCATGGCATCCTCCGTATGGCATCCGTACTGCGATATTTTCTCGCAGGCTTGCAAAACCGACATCTTATGGATTTATGTGCTCAAATGTTCGTTAAAACATATATACTATATATATATATATATATATATATATATATATATATATATATATATATATATATATATGTCATTGAGACACATATATATATCTATATATTCTTTATTTATATTTAATTCAGCCCGATATATGTGAAAAGCCGGTAATTCAATTGCCGGCTTTTCATTTCTCCTTCCCAAACCCGACATGATATGAGACATTTTTTACATACAGTAAACCATCTCATATCCCTTTTTTTTGCATATTCCACACTACTAATGTTAGTAGTGTGTATGTGCAAAATTTGGGCACTGTAGCTTGTAAAATAAAGGGTTAAATCGCGGAAAAAATTGGCGTGGGCTCCCGCGCAATTTTCTCCGCCAGAGTGGTAAAGCCAGTGACAGAGGGCAGATATTAATAGCCTAGAGAGGGTCCATGGTTATTGGCCCCCCTGGCTAAAAACATCTGCCCCCAGCCACCCCAGAAAAGGCACATCTGGAAGATGCATATCAAAATAAACTCAGTAAAACAAAAGACGTGCGCACTGTTCAGCCTGAGCTTCCTGTTTCACCTCCCTTCGGTTTAGGAACGTTTCACTACCACTACGGACCAAGGGTGCTCATACAGAAAAAAAGCTAATCCACATGAATCCATAGAAGAAAAGAGAGAGCACTCACCATCCGTGTGTTCAAGTCCGGTCTTTATTAAAGTGGCTTTACGATAAAAAACAGAGCATGGCAGGGAGATGCAGTGGAGGGACGACAGCTGTTTCGCGCTCCTGCGCTTCAACAGGTCCGATGGCATCTGGAAGATGCACCTATTCTGGCACTTTCACCTTGCAATTGTAAGGTGACATTAAGCCAGATTAATAATGGAGAGGCGTCAATTCTGACACCTATCCATTATTAATCCAATAGTACTAAATGGTTAATAAAACACACACACATTATTACAAAGTATTTTGATGAAATAAAGACACATGTTGTTGTAATATTTTATTAGACTCTTAATCCACCTGAAGACCATCGTCCTGAAACAAAGTTAAAAAAACAAACAACAATATTCCATACCTTCCGTCGTTCTGTCCCACGATGTAAATCCATCTGAAGGGGTTAAATCATTTTACAGCCAGGAGCTGTGCTAATGCACTCGCTCCTGCCTGTAAAACCCCGGGTACTGAATGGAAAGCAGGGTGACCTGTAGTTACCGTGAGTCGCGGTGATGCGCCCTCTGCTGGATGTCCTCATATGAACTCGAGCGTGGGAACAATTCCAAGGCTCCAGTTCATGAGGACATCCAGCAGAGGGCGCATCACCGCGACTCAAGGTAACTACAGATCACCCCGCTTTCCATTCAGTACCCGGGGTTTTACAGGCAGGAGTGAGTGCTTTAGCACAGCTCCTGGCTGTAAAATGATTTAACCCCTTCAGATGGATTTACATCGTGGGACATAACGACGGAAGGTATGGAATATTGTTGTTTGTTTTTTTAACTTTGTTTCAGGACGATGGTCTTCAGGTGGATTAAGAGTCTAATAAAATATTACAACAACATGTGTCTTTATTTCATTAAAATACTTTGTAATAATGTGTGTGTGTTTTATTAACCATTTCATACTATTGGATTAATAATGGATAGGTGTCATAATTGACGCCGCTCCATTATTAATCTGGCTTAATGTCACCTTACAATAGCAAGGTGACATTAACCCTTCATTACCCCATATCCCACCGCTACACGGGAGTGGGAAGAGAGAGGCCAAGTGCCAGAATAGGCGCATCTTCCAGATGTGCCTTTTCTGGGGTGGCTGGGGGCAATGTTTGTAGCCGGGGGGGGGGCCAATAACCATGGACCCTCTCTAGGCTATTAATTTCTGCCCTCAGTCACTGGCTTAACCACTCTGGCGGAGAAAATTGCGCGGGAGCCCACGCCAATTTTTTCCACAATTTAACCCTTTATTTTACAAGCTACAGTGCCCAAATTTTGCACATACACACTACTAACATTAGTAGTGTGGAATATGCAGAAAAAAAACACTGCTGATCCATGTGTAATCCGTATTTTTCTCGCCCCCATAGACTTTCATTGGCGATTTTTTTTTGCGCAATACGGTGACAAACGCAGCATGCGATTTTGTACGGCCGTATAAGACCGTATAATACGGATCACCGTATAATACGGATCAGTAAAATACGGCTGATAGGAGCTGGGACATAGGGAATCATTGGGCCGTGTGTTATGCGTATTTTACGGGTGTATTTTCTGCGCTCATACGTCCGTAAAACTCGCCAGTGTGACGCCGGCCTTATAGTCAAGCTCTGGGAATACAGGGGAATTATGAAGTGTGCACTTAGCACACTGTCATGATTCAGTAATCTGCAGTCACACATAATGCACAAAAATAACAAAATGTAAACCTGGCAGGAAGAAAAAATACAAATCTCAGAACAATCTCGGGACATGATTAAATTGCACCTATAGGTCTGTTTGAAAATGGATAAAATCAGTCTAATTTGTGATTAATGAGAAATTAGACTCCTCTGTCCCCACCTTGTCAGAGTTCACATAACTTTATTAAGCTTATGAATAGAGGCTTTGATGCATATAAGAGGGCAGTTTTATTTCACAATGACAAAAACAATATTATCACCAAGCACAAGCAGTCTAAACGGTGCTAGATTATCTCTAAAGATGCCGGCATCCCAGTTTCAACAGTTCAAAATATTAGTAAGAAATTGCTACTTGTGGAACAGTCAAGACACTTCCAGGAAGTGGGGGAAAGAGAAAAATTGAATACAAAGCCATACAAAAATTAGTTTGGGCATTAAAATATTTAATTAATTCACATCCTCTTATTTCTATATTGTATTTTTTTTATAATAAACAATCGAGGTTACAAATAATGTTGACCACAATTGTACCGTCATTGTTATTTTTCAATGTAATCCTGCCTGTGATATACTAGAAACTAATACTAACAAGTGATTTTTATACAATAGTAATTACCTAGCCTATTATAAGCACATAACCTGAGGGGAATTGCAAGATTTCAGTATTTTTTTTTTCAATAGATAAGAAAAAAAAAAAAAAACTGTTTAAATTTTTTCTTTTAAGAACATATAGGGTCCCCTGATCAGGATCACCCACACCCACCCTACAAATAGTCAAAATGGAGAGACAGTAATGGTAGTTGTCATACTGGGAATCCCACAGTACTGTATTGTTACTGTAGGTTTGCCTTTTAGATGTTTGTCCACCCTCTCTACCTGTCTTCCTCCCTAGATCTGATGTCAGTAACTCCTCCCTTCTTCTTCCTCATTCTGTGTATGTCAGCCATGTTAAGAACCTCATGTCTTTCATCTCGGGATCAGAGTAGTTTTTCTACCTACTATATTTGTGCATAACTACAAGAATTCAGCCTGAAAATAAACCTTCTTCTGGAATCTTCATACATGCCTCTGCAGTGGAGTTAAGCTATCTGATTAAATCTCTGGTGTGAGTAATGGTGTATAGAGACAGCCAAGAAATGAGGTCTCAAGTGACCTACACTCGCCGCCTAGTTATGGAGTAAAAATAGTAATTGAGTTAAATAAGTTCAATGGCAATTTTCATTTGAAAGTGTCAATTTAGGCCGCCATTGTCAATTTCTCAAGAGATACAAATAGTTTTGTTATAATTATTTTGGACTTGAGACCCAAGTTTTCTTATATATGTAATGACTGCATTCACCAAAGTGGTTTTTCAGTATGTTTTTTTCATTTGGATTAGATTATGTCATTGGCAGGGATGGGGATTTGATGGAAAAAATAACTCTGCTTACAAAACTATTTTTTATATCAAAACCACAAACAAAAGAACAGGATATGACCCCCATATATTGGCTTGTGATCATTGATGGACAGGCATCCACTATAGTGACATACCATCTGACACTGGACTTTATGTCCAGCGATAGTATCTGGCTCACAGAATAAGCTCCATCATGGAGACCTCCGCAAACTGTACTAAAGGCAATCTGAAGTAATCATTCCCAATTTTTCAATTTTTTGGATAATGAACATTATTTTCACTGTTTGCTATTGTTTTGCTGCTCATTCATCCTGGCAAAATAATTATTGTAAATTTTCTAATCACTTTGTATAAACAGGCCTTAAAAGGATTGCACGAGATTCAGAAAAATCCCTCAGATAAGCCAGATCTCTAAAATATTAGAACAAAAAGTATGATTTAATCTGGAACAGCCACCCACATATGGTTCCTGTGGCCCCTATTTAAGGGTAGGGTCACACAACCATTTTTTCCGCATCCCAATAAAACGGTCAGTTTATTCTGATCAGAGTGGCATCAGTTTTTCTCAGACGTAGAGAGAAAAAAAAGTTTTTCCACTTTTTCCATTCTGACAGTCGGTGAAAATCGAACCACACTCTGATGTCATCCGAGTGCAGTCTTATTTTTTTATTTCACAGACCCATAGACTTGCATTGCAGATTTTCATCCGACACATGGATCAAAATCGCACATGTCTATTTTTTTTCCACGGACCAATTAGTCCGTGAAAGAAAAAAAAAAAAAATCGGGACGTGCACAGCCCCATAGAATGTCATTGGTATGAGAGCAATGAAAACCATGGACAACACTTGTCTGAGGAATAGCACTCGCACCCATGTTATTCTATGGGGCTGTGCACATATATGAGTTTTTTTCCTTCAGACGGAGGGAAAAATTGCGGCATGCAAAAGTTATATCTGATTATCGGATTGCGCTCGGCCATTCGTGTCTATGGGTCCATGGGAACAAAATCAAGCCAATTTTTTTCGGATGAAAGAAAAATGGTCGTGTGACACTAGCCTAAGGGTTAAAATTGTATAAGATGTGGCCCTTGTGAGTCCCAGGTTCGGGTGTGCGCCGCTCTGTTCTACATATGCAACATGGAGTTGCTCATGTATTCTCTTAAAAATAATTATTTCTTTAAAATAATTTTTCTCAAGTCTAAAATTGAACACATTTTTTTTCTCATACACAAAGAAAACGGACTAATTTTCATCAGTGTGCTTAATGTGATTTTCATCTGTTTTTTTCATCTTTGTGTCCATTTTTATCACCTATACTCCTCTCCTTTCCAGGACACAACTTCACAGAGCTGAATGGGTGGTGCAGTTATTACCTGCTAAAACTAACATTTCCCAGCAGTACCCCGCTTCTCCTCAGTGCTGCAGACCCTTCCCCCTCTCTCATGTGTGCTTCCTGGTATAGATAAATAGATCTTCTAATGCACAATAATTAGTTAGGCTTCTTTCACACTAGCGTCGGGCCGAGGTTACCGACGCTAGCAGTGAATGCGCCGCACAACGGGGGCAGCGGATGCATTTTTCCAGCTCATCCGCTGCCCTATTGTGAGGTGCGGGGAAGTGCGGGGAGGTGGGGGCGGAGTTCCGGCCGCACATGCGCGGTTGGAAAAAGCGGACCGTCGGCAGCAAAAAACGTTACATGTAACGTTTTTTGCTCCCGGCGGACCGCCACAACACGGCGCAACCGTCTCACGACGGTTGCAACGTGTGTCAATGCGTCGCAAAGCGTCGCTAATGTTAGTCTATGGGGCAAAAACGCATCCTGCAGACAACTTTGCAGGATGCGTTTTTTCCCCTAAACGACGCATTGCGACGTATTGAAAAAAACGCCAGTGTGAAAGTAGCCTTATATGGATAAAGTGACCAAGGATAGTTTTGAACATCCTGACTGTAACCAATGTTTGTCCAATATTCATTAATATTTTTCAAACTCCCCATTTTATTGAAAGTTCACATGGATTTTTCAATACAAGTGAATTGAGCTAGGCCGGACACGTGTAGTCAGAATGTGTCCGGAAGTATTTAATTTGCATAAGTGAAGTCACATGACCACCTGCTCTGACACCAGAAAATCCTGACTGTGGGCAATGTGCACACTGCGAGGAATCACAAGTCTGCAATTACAGAGACTGCTTTTATCTGGGCTCAAAAAATGATACAAAATTTTTGATCTGCATTACATGGAGAGTAATATATGTTCCTAAAGGTCACTATATTGGTGACAATGTAGTCAATTTTAGCTACATATAAAATAAATATATATAAATGTATATATACCATTTTGTATTGCATAGAGAAAAGTATGCATGTCCTCGTATCACTCGATGCAGTATTAGGCATGGCCAGAATTTGCAATTATTCCTATTATAATATAGGGGCTGCTTACCAGAGATGTGGTTCAGAATACTTGTCCTCGGCTAACCTCGGCGTCTATCAACGTGTGGAATAGTCTTTTTATGTTGGTGGAGCCCCCTAGTGGAGAAAAGATAGTATTACTGGACAGATAATAGTCACATTAAGACTTTACTGCAGTGGAATTGAACCTATTATAGACAGCCAGAACTGAAATAGGAAACGGAAAATTATGCTGAAAGTTTAATTCAACATTTAAAAGTATATTTACTTGCATAAAAAAAAACTTTATGTTTGGGGATGCATCACTTTACACATTTGCGCTCTGGTCTCCAGGGATCCACACTGATTTTTATCGTTTGGCAGTCGCAGTATATGCATTTAGTAATTATGCTGTTGCGCAAACCTGTCAAAAATGTATCAGAGATGGATCTGTCAGGCTGATGATAGCCAAGATGTGAATCTCTGTCTTATGGTCCTATACCCAGCGCCGGGCGCTGATTCCTCCTTTTGCCACCAGTTCTGTTTTCTTTGGCAAGGCACATATCTCTAAGGTCGTGCCCCCTGGACTTATAGGCCATCATTTCACTGCTTGAGTTTTCAGGTAGCTGGTGTCTGTGCCGCTACTGCTGATGGCTTCTTTGAGAAGCTCCGCTACCGCCTCTGACATATCCAGCTCTGCTACAATGCTGGAAACTCTGCTATAACTTCTGATCAGCGGTACTGAGCCTCCTGACATATCCAGCTCTGCTACAATGCTGCAAACTCTGCTATAACTTCTGATCAGCGGTACTGAGCCTCCTGACATATCCAGCTCTGCTACAATGCTGCAAACTCTGCTATAACTTCTGATCAGCGGTACTGAGCCTCCTGACATATCCAGCTCTGCTACAATGCTGCAAACTCTGCTATACTGCTGACTGGATTCATCTTGGACTCTGTTGCAAAGTTAGCTCTGCTAAATAGCTGGGCTCTGCTACACTACAGCTTGGTTCTACCCTGGTTTCTGTGACAAACTCAGATCTGCCACATCACTGATCCTTCTCTACTATTCTGCTGGATTGCTCTGCTTGTCGTCGAGTCCTCCTAGCATCCTTGTGGGCCGGAGTTATACTCCATGCTTTGCCTTAACTCATCTCCGTCGCTCCAACCGTACAGACCAAATTCCCTGTTAATAATTTCAGTCTGAATTAAAGGGATTCTCCACTACCTGGACAACTCCTTTTTAGATGAAATCCTCCTCCATGTAAAAATAAAAAAAAATATATATACTCACCTCCTACACCAGCACCGGGTCTACCGGCTCCAGTGAGATTGCTATGTTACATAAACCCTGCAGCCAATCAGTGGCCGCTATCGGCGTGCTGCGCTATCACTTCTTCCACTTGTCCAGCATTCATCCGATGGAAGTGAGGAGCCCAATAGTGGCTGCTCATTGGCTGCAGAACACCGGTGGAATAACAGTGTTACGCGAACACCCGGGAGGGCCCGGCATCAAAATTCCAGGAACCTTGTCGAGGTGGGAGAGGAGTAGCTGTTATTTTTATTTTTAAGGGGAACTATTTAATCTAAAATGGGTCTATCCAGAGTGGACAACCCCTTTAAATTTTATCTGACAAGCTCAGAAGGGGTTACTCTGTAGGCAGTGAGTGTATTGATCTACTACCATGCGCCCTGGATCAGCTTACACTGTAGTTTCTTTTGCAGATCTTGACCTTTAGGTCTTGTGCTAATAATCTGACGATTTTTGCATTATCCTTCTCTGTAGATTGCAGATCATTACCTTGTGTAAACTACACTGCGTTCCATCCTCTTTAATCTTCATAACCTTTTCCATCGCGGTGAGGAATAAGAAAGTATATCCGGCAGCACCGGGGGAGAACATTATTACTATACAGAGGTACAATGTAACTTAGATGTCAAAAATCAGAGAATTCTAATCAGGCCCCCAGCCATGGCAGCGGGAACGGCTCCGATGTAATATCCATACGCAAGGACTTCACATAATGTAGAAATGGAATTCCATCAATAGCAACTCCCTAATATATTATTATCTGTTAGCACTCGAGCATGCTCAGACAACACCTCATTGCTCAGTATTATTATCCCACTTTTCAGCATATCAATAATTTCAGATGACTTTTCACAATAAGATGTCATGTGCATGTACATGAGGAGCAACAATATAACACAATTTCTGGCCATTGTATGACTTGTATCCTGCATTTTTTCATCAGAGTTCCCCTCTATCTATAATTATATCAGTTGTCTCTGAGCTAGTGGGGAGAGACTAGTGGAGCGCCCCCACACCGCCGCAGGGCCGAGGGGTACCCGGAGCCGGGCCTCTAGGTCTCAGTCCTGGGGTTGTCACGGTGGCTAGACCCGGTCCGTGGCCCTGTCTGTCAGTGGGGGACGTCCGGTGCAATAAGTGATGTTGTAGCGGTGCAGTTGTGGGGTGCAGGTCGCGGTAAATAACGAGGACACCAGGTTGCAGTCTCTTTACCTCTTTACTGAAGCTCTCTGGGTCCTCAGTCCGGAATACGGCTCACCAGGCTGCGCAAGTCCGGCCGGTCCAATGGCACTTCCAGAGCTCTCCTTGCAGGTGGAAATCGGTGCCTTCCTTCTAGCGCTATGTGTTGCAGTCCTTCCCTGCTGTGCTTACGGAAAGTACCCCACAACTGTTGTGTCTGTTTCTCGTGTTCCCTCACAACAACTTAATTCGCAATGATCTTCCTCGTCCCTCCAGATACTATGGTAGGAACGCACCCGTATGACGGGGAGGCTCGGAGATCTTCCGGGACTCTATCTGCGCCCCTCTCCTGTTGGTACCCCCCTTTGCCTTCCTGGGTGATGCGTGAGACAGTCCGCCTCAAGCTAACTGCCCTGCCGTAGGTCTGATGTATGGCTTGAAACTCTTTACCTCCTCGGCGTTCCGGCCACCGGTAGTGCGCCTCAGTAAGGTGCTGCCTCTTTCAGCACAACCCTCACTGGTATCTCCTTTCGCTTGATTTCGTTTCTCACTCAGCACAATCTATCTCGCTTCTTAGTCCTTCCTTGGGCACCGCCGCTATGCTGAGCAGGCACGGTCCCTTTACGTTCTTTCCATGCCAAGCCTCTGCCAGGATCCCACCCCTGGCAGAGACCCTACAGTCTCTCCCTTCACAACACCCTCTGCCACCAGGTGTTGCTCCGTTCAATCCCGTCAGCGTTCTCTCTAACTTCCTGCCTGACCCCCAGTTTACCCACTATGGTGGGGAGTGGCCTAATGAATAGCACCCTTAGCTCCCCCCGGAGGCCCAGCTGTGAAATGTATTGGTGACTGTGATACCTGCTCAGAGAACTCCTTCCGTGCCATCGAACGCAGCATGGCCCCCCTTAGTGGCTGAACCATGCTACTGCAACGACCAGGACTCTGGGGCGCTGCACTAGCTGCCATGATGTTTCCCATAGACACATTCCTGTTCTCATGCCATGCATGCTATGATGCTGCAGCAGCATTGATGACATTATACAGCAGCAGTACTGAGCTGTTAGCTGTGAATCCAGCACTGGGGTTATTAGAAAGCCATAACATAATCTGCATATGCATGTGCCTCTTTTACACTTTGATCCTACACCTCAAGGCAATCTTATCAGTAGGATCAACCCTCCTAAGTCGTCTAATTGGTCACGAAAGTCATAGAAAGCTGAATAAAACGATACATTGATATCTGCAAACCAAGGTCTTATTCCAGAGAAATCAGCATTTTTCTTAATATGTAAATTAGCTGTTAAGATCTATGGGCTGAACATAGATCTCTCCGAGAATCTGCCTCCAGAGATTATTATAAATGAAAGGGAAAGATACCATTGTGAGACATGTAATGACCAACAGTCCGCTCTCCTGATCTTGCTGTATCACCAGTTATTAACACTTACAAGACCAAATAGTTTCCCCTGTTAAGAACTGCAGTGTATCTGTAAAAAATCGGATACTATATGGATGACCAATATGGGAACCATTTGTTTTCTGCGCAGTCATAGACTTGAACATGCAGAAGAAACTAGTGCATGCTGCAATTTTTTTTCACGTGCAGATTCGCTCATTAAAAAAAACAACGAAAAAAATCCACTCATCTGGACAGCGCAATCCCTTACATAAATACACAATATATTACAGAGGTAATCTGCTCAAAAGAGTATTCACATCGGAGACGGATTCTCATATGCAGAAATACATGGACCAGACTGCAGCAGCAAGAACCACGTCAGCTCCAGCCCTGGATGGAAGAGGCCGCTATGTGATATCTAACCAAGGGCACTGCACAAAGTCAAAAGAAATTTGGGACATATCTGCGATAGATAGATAGATAGATAGATGATAGATAGATAGATAGATAGATAGATAATGATATAGATAGATAGATAAATAGATAGATAGATTGATAGATAATGATATAGATAGATGATAGAAATGATTGATTATAGATAGATAGATAGATAGATAGATAATGATATAGATAGATAATAGTAGATAGTTAGATAAATAGATAGATAAATAGATAGATAATGATATAGATAGATGATAGACAGAAATGATAGATAGATAGATAGATAGATAGATAGATAGATAATGATATAGATAGATGACAGACAGAAATTATTGATTATAGATAGATAGATAGATAGGACTATAGGTAGGCAGTCGTTGTCTGATTTAACTAAATCCCCCTCTCCTTTTGGCTTATGCAGTTTTCCCTCCCCTGTGCTTTACACTGCAGTTCTGCCTGCTCAAATAAATTGAATATTACTAAGCACAGGCCCATTAGAATCTCACCAGCAACTCAGATTTTCATTACAGCAAATAAAGAATGATTATAAACTGCAATCTCCTGACCCCACACTGGATAATGATTTTGGAGATCCCTAACATTGGACTCCCCTATATAAAGTCCAGGAATACATACTGATGACCTACTACAGAACAGCATCAGGTCATATGAAGATATGATGTGCACCGTTACACCGTCCTGTCTCTCCTATCCGCATAATAAAGCCTATATTGATTGACAGCGCTCCATTGGTAAGAGCGGATGCTGACTAAAATAAGTTTTCTTGCCTGTGTTTGCGCACTGACACTGGAGCGGTGCGGTGTGTCCCGGTGTGAGTGTGGGTGCGCACACAGTATGGCCGTGGGCGCAATCTGATGACTGGTTCCTGCCTGGAAGTATAGCAAGCGAGCAGGGGCGTAACTAAAATGTTGCTTGGCCCTTATGAAGAGACCCTTACTATTATAATTGGGGGCCCCTAATGGAGCTTTTGCTTTGGGGTCCATGAGCTTCATGTTACACCAGTGCGAGCAAGCGAGCGACATCAATAAGAAGAGAGCACTGTGATGTGCGTATGTGCTGCTCACGTCAGCGCCCACTCCTCTTCACTAAAGCCACTTGCTAAACTTCTGAGGGAACCGAGCGGCGGCCGCAGACAATCAGGAACCAGGAGTCGACCATATTGTGCGCGCACCTGCGCTGACACTAGGACCGTGCTGCCGCCCTCTCCCGTGTCAGTGCGCAAGCGCAGGCACACACACTGATTTTAGACAGTATTCACTCATACCACTAAATAAAAGAAGATTTTTCTGCAAACATTAAGTTGCGTGTTCCTGGTGGGATTTTTATAGGGACGTTTATGAAGTTTAATTGGCATTTCGGGGGTAATACCTCCTATATTATATATATTTTTGCACATAATTTTTCTGGGTGCAGCCAAGACCATTAACCCAGCATTTTTGGCCTTGTAAACTGTGGTGCCTTAGGGTGCACTTACGGTAGATCGTGCTGGGCATCCCGCCTAATCTAAAAGTATGGGCGTCACTAACAGGCTGTAAGCCAGACGCTGTGCGTTACCTGTATGTGACCAGCAGTGCCCTATACAAACTGCTTCTGTGCAATCTAATACTAAGCAGTCGCCCCCTCCATGGATTGGTAGGCTGCCAGTGGTCGTCTCATCAGTATTTTGCACCTGTGTTGCCGCCATCTTTACTACATGGGCTTACTGTATCCTGCCGTCCCTTTTTTGCTGTGTTATTTCTTGCATTTCAGGGGTTGACAGACCGCCTTTAAAAAAAGACATTATCATTATAAGAAAAACCTATGATGATAATAAAAAATGGCTGATTTTCTTCAAATATTTTTTTTTTTCAAAAATCCTACAATTACAAATAAGTGGAAGACCCCAAACCATCTTTTACACATCGATTTATAGAACGACCACTTTCAGGTTACTCCGCTTTCCTAAGACTCTGAACGGCAAACTGCTGTCTGTATGGTTATACAGAGTTCCCTGTTAGAACCGTGAAGTCTGATGTGTCATTTAGGGTATGTATAACGATGGGTTAACAGCGGAAATATATATTTTCTCTCTATATATACGTGATGTTAGTACACTACCAGACCTATAGCATGGCATATGGTAGCGGTACGCCAGGATGCAGTGGTGCTGTTAGTGAGCAGGCAGCAGACAGCCGCTCTCCTCTCCCCATCCTTCATTCTCAGGCAGGTTTGCTGCTCTGCAGATCTCCTGAAGGAGAAAGATTTCGCAATACGACACTGAAAGCCATACAAGTACCCCCCACCTAACAGCAGTGAGGAGGCAGACACCAGCCCAACTCCAGTTCTGCTCCTCTGAAATGACCCAGTGCAGAATAGCAATATTTTAATGGCTGAAAAAGAAAAGAAGAAACATCATGAGAGTCTGTAAATTGCAGCCTTCTGTAGCCCAGCAGTGTGCACTGAATCATGATAGTGATTCATTCCAAGATATTGCACCTTGCGTTCTATGGCAGGTTCCCCTTCAGATGACCTCGTCACATCGCCAACTAACTTTATGCACTCATTACATATCACATTGGCAACTGTATAACTGTATGCTGTCATTATATGCAATCAGTCCCCTTTTTGGTGCTGAAGTTTTTTGTTTTTTTTACGATGTATTGATCACTTGAAATCTAAGGCAATGAGTTTTTGATGTTGCAGATTTTCTGCACCCCTTAAGTAAAATAGGTCACTTGCATGTTTTCGAAAAAACTAATCGCGGGAAGGGATTGCAAAAATCCCAAAGGATATAGAGCAGAACGGTGTCAGACTCCCATAGGGCAAAGTGAAAAGTGATTTACAAAGGACAGAGCTGAATAAGGGGACAATATCAGGCTACCGGTGTAGGTAGATAAGCACAAAATATGATGTAAAGGGTCAGACATTTATCAGTGGTAAAAAAATAACTAAAAAATGACAAAGGAAACTCAACAGTGTTCGGTCTGTTAGAAGTTTATCTAACAGACTATAAGGAGGAATCCTTTTCACTCAAACTCATATATAGTAGAGATGAGCGTAGCTGTGTTTTTACATAGGACTGCAGGTGAACCTTACTCCATCATCAGTGAATGAGTTATGCATACATAAAAAGTTTGGTCATTTCAGGCTTTTCTACTTATGTACAGAAAACACACCAATATCACATTGTAATATTATCACACAGAGTCACAATATGTAACTATTTCATGGACACAATTTGTTTACTTTACTTGTTACAATGTATCTGGATACTTAGCAGTAGCACTGCAGCTATTGATGGACTGTGATGGAGCATGCATCACCTGTATAGCAGGAAAAACAGTAATAGAAGCACTTTATGTACATTACATTGGTATATACAGTGCAGCAGGGCTGATGAATGATGGTAACAGGGGATAGTCACTTGTGGTTACCTGCACAGGAGCCACACTGCAGTCCATTCTGGTGAAGGGAAGAAGCCTCTGTTCCTACATCTGGGGAGGAGCAGGGGAGCCTGTGCTGCTGCTGTGTCCTGCTCCCCTGGCACTGCCATACTGCAGAGAGCGCCAGCTGTCCCCATCAGCTCAGGCTCAGCCCTGCACTATGCTGGCTGGTGGTGACTGCAGGCGCAGGGCTCTATCTGCACTGTCCTCCAAGCTCAATGGGCAAGTTGGAACATGTTCAAAACTTAGCAAATCAAGGACTGACATGAGGCTGTCAGCTCTCCCTGCTTCTCTATATACTATAATACCTGTACACCTTATTCCACAACTGTGGGGGGAAAAGGGGTTAAAATGTTTTAGCCAACACAACACATAGTGGCACTTGAAATAAGAAATCCCAAGCAAATATTTGTCCTCTAGTTGTCATTTCTGTTTTATCCAGTTCTGTAAAAGACAGTTGGTGATATTATTACAACCTGGTTGGGACTGGCCACAGGAGAATCCTCCGGTGGGCCGCTGTGCTGGAGTGGGTCACCACCCTCTTATATGAGCAGTACTTGAATCACTATGTACAGATAAAGGCGGCATCTTATTCATCTAACAATCTTCCCAGCTCATTGTTACATACATTTGTGATTGAGGATAATGTCACATTTGCATGTAGCTGAGAAGCGCGAGTTTCTTGCATTGCACTCGCAAATGTGACATCGGCCTAAGGCAAGTTTGCTTCTCAGGTCTCTAGAAAGGTCGGGAACCATGCTTGTGGTCACCCAGCTTTTTCCATTAGGCCACGGTCACACTAGCAGCATTTGGTCAGTATTTTACAGCAGTATTTGTAAGCCAAAACCAGGAGTGGAACAATCAGAGGAAAAGTATAATAGAAACACGTCACAAATTCTGTATTTATCACCCACTCCTGAAATACTGACCAAAGACTGAACGTGTGAACATGGCCTTAAAGTAAACCTAGTTATGATAATTTTTAACATGGGCACCAATACTATGGCTTAAATCTACTACAACAGCAGACTGCCATCAAAGGATGAATCATTTTGAACCTGTACCAGAGATTTCAGGAGCCATGAGACTCAAGTACATGCAATACATAATTAAGGAATTGAGGAAGATTTTATACCCTTTTTTTTTTTTTTTTATAGAAAAACTTTGTTTTCTGTTGTTTTTCATGACATTGCTAATATGGATAGTGGCTAGTCTCTAAGTTTTGAACTGATTGATTAAATTTAAAATTAGAATCCATAAACATCATTGCAAACCAACTAATAGACTAGTCAGTCAACTGATGCACCAAATTCATCAAACGGCATGAAACACTGATACATTTGGCAAATGTCTAATTGTAGGACAGTTTAGTAAATCTGCTGCAAAATGTTTGATTTATAACATTTTTTTTAGGGTCAGTAGTGTTTTTCTTCCAAAGTGCAGGTATGGCATTTTTTATAGTGCTTTTCCTTTACGATTCTCAATAGGACTTGAAAAATGTCAGAGAAAATGCCCACAAGCCCACGGAATAGGACCGATGAGCTTTTACATTCACCTGATCTCTGCTGCAACCTTAACTGCGGAGTTCCAGAATGTCTGAAAGCAATGTCAGCACACAACATGTTCATCTGGAGCTTCGTGGATTGGATTTCCAAGGCCAAGCAGCCACTCCTGAATTTAGTAAGTAAAGTGATCCATCAGCAGTGAAGCCATGTTTTTTTGGAATAAAGTCAGGTAGACTTGGGTTTGGTGGATGCCAGGATTATGCTTCATGTCCAAATGTGTCCTGCAAAATGTCTGTGGTTATTAGTCATGATTTTGCACTGGTTTTAGGTTTCTTGTACAGCACGCTATGATATTGGACCATATCTAGATACCATTCACATGACTTAAAGAGGATCTTTCACCAGTTTTAGCTTGTTAAACTGACCACATCATAGATTAGTGGTTGTGGAGCTGAGTAAAACATAGTTTGTATTTATTTTTTCTTGTCTTTGTTGCAAAGATATTATCTTGTAAAGTTTAGATTCTAATTTTTCCTTCAACCAAAGAGACATTAGCAGAGATTCTTCTATGGGGGCATATACTTTTTCCCCTGTATGATGTTGCCTGATCATAAACATGAGGCGTCAAAAAATATAACATCCCCAGAAAATCACAGAGATGGTCTTCTTTTGTGAGACATGTAATGTCAAACAGCCTCGCTCTCCTCCATGAGCTCATGGCTAGCATCTACAGTGTAGAGTGGAGAGTGGAGAAGAGCTGTGTGTCATTACAAACACTTCTTGCAGCTTTCAACTTGAGGCAGTCAGTGTGTGGGGGGAGAGTAAAATAGAGCTGAGTGTAATTACAAACACCTCTTGCAGCTCTCATCTCGAGGAAGTCAGTGTGTGGGGGGAGCGTGAAGCAGGGCTGTGTATTATTCCAAACACCTCTTATATTTTTCATCTCATTGGAGTCAGTGTAGGGGATTGTGGAATAGAGCAGACCTTTGTAGCTTTACAAACATCTCTTGCAGCTTTCACCTCACTGCAAGTATTGTGGAGGAGGGAGAGGAGAGCAGAGATGACAGTGTCCTGAAATGAAAGCTGCAGGAAGTGTTTGTAATGACACAAAGCTCTGCTGTACTCTACATAATTGGTGCTGATATTACAGAGAAGTGCAGGGCTGTGTCATTACATGTCTCACAGAGTGAAAGCTGAGTGTAGGCTTCTCTGTGGCATGTTTTTTTTCTTCTCTGTGTTGCTGCCTACAGGAAAATCGAAAATACTAGCTGCCCCTAGAGATGAATTTCTGATAACGCCCTCTTGGTGGAAGGGGAAAATTAGAATCCAAACTTCACAAACTAATATTGACTACAAAAAAATCCGAAACTAAAGAGCTACATTAAATCAGACATACAGAGGCATGTAAAAGCCTGAGCACCCCTGGTCAAAATTACTGTTACTGTCAACAGTTAAGCAAGTTGAAGATGAAATTATCTCTAAAAGGGCTAAAGTTAAAGATGACACATTTCCTTGGCATTTTAGGCGAAAAAAAAAAATATTTTAATCTTTTACATTTTAAAAATTACAAAAAGGAAAATGGACAAAGGCAAAAGTTTGGGCCCCCTGCACGGTTAGTACCTAGTAGCACCCCCTTTTACAAGTATCACAGCTCGTAAACACTTTTTATAGCCAGACAAAAGTCCTTTGATTCTTATTTGAGGGATTTTCAACAATTCTTCCTTGGTAAATTCTTCCAGTTCTGTGAGATTCCAGGGTCGTCTGGCATCCTCTGCTATTTTGAGGTCTAGCTATAGATTTTCAATGACGTTCAGATCAGGGGACTGTGAGGGTCATTGTAAAACCTTCAGCTTGCACCTTTTGAGGTCATCTATTGTGGATTTTCACGTGTGTTTAGGATCATTATCCATTTGTAGAAGCCATCGTCTTTTCAACTTCAGCTTTTTTACAGATGGTGTTGAGTTTGCATCAAAAAATTGTTGAAATTTCATTGAATCCATTCTTCCCTCTGCCTGTGAAATGTTCCCCTTGCCATTGGCTGCAACACAACCCAAAGCATGATTGAACTCGCCCCATGCTTAATGGTTGGCGAGATGTTTTTCCTGAAATTCTGTGTCCTTTTTTTTCCCCACACCTACCTTTGATCATTGTGGCCACACAGTTCTATTTTATCCTCATCGGTCCACAGGACTTGTTTCCAAAATGCATAAGGCTTGTTTAGATGTTCTTTTGCATACTTCTGATGCTGAATTTTATGGTGGGGACGCAGGAGAGGTTTTCTTCTGACGTCTCTTGCATGAAGGCCATATTTGTGCAGGTGTCTCTGAACAGTAGAACAATGTACCACAACTCCAGAGTCTGCTAAATCTTTCTGACTGTTCCCTGTGTCACTGGCTGCAACACAACTCTAAAGCATGATTGATCCACCTCCATGCTTAAAGGGGTTGTCTGGTCCAAACCGATAAGGCTGTAGTCACTCGCAGTGACTGCATACTTATGAATCACCCCAGCGCACACATTGTGGATTTGCTGGTTTCAGACCTAGAAGCAGAAGGTATATATGAGTTATACATACCCCCGGCCAGTGGGTGTGGCCTCGCGCCATACATTTGTATGGAGCCAAGGCCTCGCCCCATCAAGTGATGTGGCCGACTAGAGGTCACGGCCTCGGCTCCATGCATGTGTATGGAAGTTAGGCCATGCCCACTGTCCAGGGGTATATATGAGGCATACATACCATCCATTCCCAGATCTCAAACCAGCGAATCCTCGCAGCGCACAGTTCGCTCACAGTCTGCAGTCACAGAGACAGCCCCTTTAATTGTTGGAGAGATGTTCTTTTCCTGAAATTCCATATTAAACTAATTGGTCCTCAGGACTTGTTTGCAATATGCATCAGGCTTGTTTAGATGTGTTCTTTTGCATACTTCTGATTCTGAATTTTATGGTCAGGACGCAGGAGAGGTTTGATATTTACATATCAACTGCATAATTAAATCAATTACAAACGAGGGTCATACAACCAGGACCGACAGGTGAGCACATAGTTAATAGTCAGACCTAGGTATTAGCTTCAATATCACAGGCTCAGAATAATTACTACAAGTCATACATTAACCATCCAAATAGTCAAGAAATAAGATTCCTCCCTAGTCATCATGAAGAGCGCAGAGAACTCAGAAATAGAGAAGTGAATTAGTACTCCCAGCTAGTATGTGCGTTTCGCTGTCGCTTCTTCATAGAGCACTGCAAAACCTTAAATAAATTACAAAGTGAACCATGTCATGACCTCAAAAATCTGACCAGAAAAAAATCCTGATATTTTGTGGACAGTAGTTGGCCCTAGCAAATAAGTGTGTGCACTGATAGAAGTGAAATCACAGCAAATGTGCCTTCACTTGGTGAGATCCAATCTTCACTGATTTCAGGCACCCTGGGGTCACTGCAACAAGGGAATATCTGTAACTCAGGATTTTTGGATCTTTGTTTAATTTGGCCGTCACTGGTCACCTACAAAGGGCACCTTAAAGCCTCTGACGCACAGCAAGTGCTGACAGCCACACACCATGTCTAGATCCTTCCTTCACAATGGCCTCCGGTCCACTGATAAGACTTGTAATGAAGACTTTCCTAACATCGGTGATGATAAATAAGAAGTCCAATTAACTCAGGTTGATTACTAACCTAAATTATACAGTACATCCGGGGATGTGCACGCTGACGACATGTGTACATACGATCATTTACCCGTTTTAGAGGGACAGATGTCTCATAATGCTGCCGGTGTTGCAGGGAATTGACTACACAGCTGCATTGCGAGGTAACTGGACGCCGCGCTGCAGATGCTTTGGGACTTCACTGTTCTTTTGGCGTCTATGACCGTAATATATCATTTTAATTTGTCTTATTTTGTATTGGCACCAGCTAGGCTTTTGTGATTTATTATTAATGCATCTGCGCTGCATATCTCCTTGCACTGCAAATGGCCCGGTGCTGGGCACAGAGAATATTCTCATCTTTAACTAACAATCCAATATTTTTTAATTACCAGAATGATCGTCGATAAACTTCCGATCAATGATGACGAGCAGAGATTTTTCTAGGATTTGAATGATTGTGCTACCATAGGGG
This sequence comes from Ranitomeya variabilis, assembly GCF_051348905.1. Classification (NCBI taxonomy): domain Eukaryota; kingdom Metazoa; phylum Chordata; class Amphibia; order Anura; family Dendrobatidae; genus Ranitomeya; species Ranitomeya variabilis. Next base: position 283,079,631 of record NC_135235.1, read on the forward strand.
TGATTGATAGAAAATCCACAGCAGAAATGGATGAATTTTCACAGCAAGGTCTAATGATCAACCATCTGCAAAGAGTATTTTCTCAGTCTGTAGCACTGCGGAGGTATGATCATTAACCCCTGCAGCATCACAATGGGACATTGGTATTAACCCCTCGATCAGGATTCTGTAACATATCTTTCTTTTAGAGCCACTTTCAACTTGAAAAGTTGTGAGTTATTTCCAGAGCCCCCACACTAGTGCCCCCAGAATAATGACCTCCAGGATGCCCAACAGTAGTGTCATCCAGAGCCCCCACAGTAGTGACATCCAGCACCCCCACAGTAGTGACATCCAGCACCCCCATAATAATGTCCTCCAGCACCCCCACAGTAGTGACATCCAGCACCCCCACAGTAGTGACATCCAGCACCCCAACAGTAGTGACATCCAGCACCCCCATAATAATGTCCTCCAGCACCCTCCAACAGTAGTGATATCCAGAGCCCCCACATTAGTTACATCCCAAGCCCTCCCCCACAGTAGTGACATCCAGCCCCCCCTAGAGTAATGACATCCAGCACCCCCTAGAGCAATGACATCCAGAGCCCCCACATTAGTGACATCCAAAGCCCTCCCCCACAGTAATGGCATTCAGCACCTCCCACAGTAGTGACATCCGGCACCAGGCACAGTAGTGACATCCAGAGCCGCAAAATTAATGACATCCAAAGCCACCCCCCACATTAGTGACATCCAGCAATCCCCACAGAAGTGGTATCAAGCAAACCCCCATACTAGGAACATCCATTGTCCTCCCTTAAACTCGTAACATCCAGTGCCACCCAAGTAGTGATATTCAGCACCCTCACCCACTTAGTAGTGGCATCCAGAACCTCTCCAAAGTATTGACACACAGAGCCCCCCAGCAGTAATGGTATCCAGTGCCAGCGCTCCCCCGCAGTAATGACATCTGTAATGGAAACCAAAGCTCCACCACAGTAACGACATCTAGCACCCCCCAGTGCCACCCAAGTAGTGATATCCAGCACCCGCTACAGTAATCCCATTTCTTGTATAATGGCAGTCAGGGCTGTCACCAGGAATTTCAGAGCCCCATACTGGCAACATTTTTGTGTCCCCTCCAGACTCCGCCCAGGCTCCACCCCTCAAACCTTCCACAGTCCCATCCCCAGTCTTGGAAAAACTCCTCTTCTGCACCACACCCGCACCAATCATGCAGTTTCCATCAACAAATCACATACATAGCCAGCAGCTTTTTGTTTTGGACAAAAGATTTTTTAAGCTGCCACCACAACAAGGTAGACTCTTTCTTTCCGAGCCCTGCTCTCCTCTAACCTACTAAACATTTCTAAAATACCTGATACTCTTTTTAGGTATATATATATATATATATATATATATATATATATATATATATATATCTACTATATAATTGTCTAAGGGGTACTTCCGTCTTTCTATCTGTCTGTCTTTCTGTCTGTCACGGATATTCATTGGTCGCGGCCTCTGTCTGTCATGGAATCCAAGTCGCTGATTGGTCATGGCATAACGCCCACGACCAATCAGCGACGCGCACAGTCCGGAAGAAAATGGCCACTCCTTACTCCCCGCACTCCTTACTCCCCGCACTCACTGCCCGGCGCCCGCATACTCCCCTCCGGTCACCACTCACACAGGGTTAATGCCGGCGGTAACGGACCGCGTTATGCCGCGGGTAACGCACTCCGTAACCGCTGCTATTAACCCTGTGTGTCCCCAATTTTTTACTATTGATGCAGCCTATGCGGCATCAATAGTAAAAAAATGTAATGTTAGAAATAATAAAAAAACAAAAAACCTGCTATACTCACACTCCGTAGTCCGCTGAGCCGCTCGCGCCGGCCGTCATCTTCCGTTCCCGATGATGCATTGCAAAATTACCCAGAAGACTTAGCAGTCTCGCGAGACCGCTAAGTCATCTGGGTAATTTCGCAATGCATCCTGGGAACGGAAGATGGCGGCCGGCGCGAGCGGCTCGGCGGAGCTTTGGTGGATCCCAAGCGTCGGTAACCACTTCCTGGATCCAGACGCCAACGGAAGGTGAGTATATAACTATTTTTTATTTTAATTCTTTTTTTTTTTTAACAGGGATATCATGCCCACATTGCTATATACGTGGGCTGCGCAATATACAACTTGGGCTGCGCAATATACAACGTGGGCTGCGCAATATACTACGTGGGCTGCGCAATATACTACGTGGGCTGCGCAATGTACAACGTGGGCTGCGCAATGTACAACGTGGGCTGCGCAATATACTACGTGGGCTGTGCAATATACAACGTGGGCTGCGCAATGTACCGCGTTGGCTGCGCAATGTACTGCGTTGGCTGCGTAATGTACTGCATTGGCTGCGCAATGTACTACGTGGGCTGCGCAATGTACTACGTGGGCTGCGCAATATACTGCGTGGGCTGCGCAATGTACTGCGTTGGCTGCGCAATGTACTGCGTTGGCTGCGCAATGTACTACGTGGGCTGCGCAATGTACTACGTGGGCTGCGCAATATACTGCGTGGGCTGCGCAATGTACTGCGTTGGCTGCGTAATGTACTGCATTGGCTGCGCAATGTACTACGTGGGCTGCGCAATGTACTGCGTGGGCTGCGCAATGTACTGCATTGGCTGCATAATGTACTGCATTGGCTGCGCAATGTACTACGTGGGCTGCGCAATGTACTACGTGGGCTGCGCAATATACTGCGTTGGCTGCGCAATGTACTGCGTTGGCTGCGCAATGTACTGCGTTGGCTGCGCAATGTACTGCGTTGGCTGCGCAATGTACTACGTGGGCTGCGCAATGTACTACGTGGGCTGCGCAATATTCTGCGTGGGCTGCGCAATGTACTGCGTTGGCTGCGTAATGTACTGCATTGGCTGCGCAATGTACTACGTGGGCTGCGCAATGTACTGCGTGGGCTGCGCAATGTACTGCGTGGGCTGCGCAATGTACTGCGTTGGCTGCGCAATGTACTGCGTTGGCTGCGCAATGTACTCCTTTGGCTGCGCAATGTACTGCATGGGCTGCACAATGTACTGCGTGGGCTGCGCAATGTACTACGTGGGCTGCGCAATGTACTACGTGGGCTGCGCAATATACTGCGTGGGCTGCGCAATGTACTGCGTGGGCTGCGTAATGTACTGCATTGGCTGCGCAATGTACTACGTGGGCTGCGCAATGTACTACGTGGGCTGCGCAATGTACTGCGTGGGCTGCGCAATGTACTGCGTGGGCTGCGCAATGTACTGCGTTGGCTGCGCAATGTACTACGTGGGCTGCGCAATGTACTGCGTGGGCTGCGCAATGTACTGCGTGGCTGTGCAATATACTACGTGGGCTGTGCTATACACTACGCATACATATTCTAGAATACCCGATGCGATAGAATCGGGCCACCATCTAGTATATATATATAGAGAGAGAGAGAGAGAGAGAGAGAGAGAGAGAGAGTAAAAAAAGGAACAGCACAATGCTCACCGGTGGGTGCCTAGCCTCCTGGATAGAATAGTCCATTCATCTACCCAACATGTATACAAAAATAGAAAGAGAAGGCAGCACTCCAAATCCTTTTCAAGCTTGAGAAAGGCTCAGTGTGAGCCGAAACTTCGCATAGAGATGTGGGCTGAATAAATTTCAAATTTTTTCACCCTGAAAAGGATTTGGAGTGCTGCCTTCTCTTTCTATTTTTGTGTGTATATATATATATATATATATATATATATATATATATATATATATATATATATATACACTCACCGGCCACTTTATTAGGTACACCTGTCCAACTTCTTGTTAACACTTAATTTCTAATCAGCCAATCACATGGCGGCAACTCAGTGCATTTAGGCATGTAGACATGGTCAAGACAATCTCCTGCAGTTCAAACCGAGCATCAGTATGGGGAAGAAAGGTGATTTGAGTGCCTTTGAACGTGGCATGGTTGTTGGTGCCAGAAGGGCTGGTCTGAGTATTTCAGAAACTGCTGATCTACTGGGATTTTCACGCACAACCATCTCTAGGGTTTACAGAGAATGGTCCGAAAAAGAAAAAAAATTCAGTGAGCGGCAGTTCTGTGGGCGGAAATGCCTTGTTGATGCCAGAGGTCAGAGGAGAATGGGCAGACTGGTTCGAGCTGATAGAAAGGCAACAGTGACTCAAATCGCCACCCGTTACAACCAAGGTAGGCCTAAGAGCATCTCTGAACGCACAGTGCGTCGAACTTTGAGGCAGATGGGCTACAGCAGCAGAAGACCACACCGGGTACCACTCCTTTCAGCTAAGAACAGGAAACTGAGGCTACAATTTGTACAAGCTCATCGAAATTGGACAGTAGAAGATTGGAAAAACGTTGCTTGGTCTGATGAGTCTCGATTTCTGCTGCGACATTCGGATGGTAGGGTCAGAATTTGGCGTAAACAACATGAAAGCATGGATCCATCCTGCCTTGTATGGAGCATCTTTGGGATGTGCAGCCGACAAATCTGCGGCAACTGTGTGATGCCATCATGTCAATATGGACCAAAATCTCTGAGGAATGCTTCCAGCACCTTGTTGAATCTATGCCACGAAGAATTGAGGCAGTTCTGAAGGCAAAAGGGGGTCCAACCCGTTACTAGCATGGTGTACCTAATAAAGTGGCCGGTGAGTGTATATATATATATATATATATATATATATATATATATATATATATATATATTGTGACAAAACACTCCGGGATCGCCTTTGCTGGGGTCAAAGGTCACGTGGTTTGTGCATTGAATTCTGAGGCGACAGCAGGTTTCCAAGATGACTGACCTCAAGTCAGGTTTATTTAAAGTGAAAGCAAATACAGAAAACAAAACATAAAAATAAATCCTAGCCTCTCCGGCGCTAACTAAACAAATACGTTCCTATCTAACAACTGGGGGGGCTTCTCCCTCCCAGCTAACATTACATAGATCATGAGCACAGCTCCCACTCACGTTTGTCTCACACAGACAGGCATTCTGTGTGCCCCAGGCTGACACCTGAAACCTCCAGCTGGTCAGCCTTTATTCCTGCACTTATTAACCCCTCGGTATCCTGAAGATACTGAACGGCCTAATTCACATAGGACAAATACCTGGGCGAGATATACCTGCCCCCGACTACCAGACCGACATGACTCTTACATATCCTCCCCCCCTGCTCAGACCACTCAGGTCGAGCAAGAATACTCTCGAAACAGTGTACTCGGGACAGGGCATCAGCGTTCCCCATCTGCACCCCGGGGCGGTGCTCCACCGTGAAAGAGTAAGCCTGCAGGGCAAGGAACCACCGGGTTACCCGACTATTACGGTCCTTGTGGAGATGCATCCACTTGAGAGGGGCATGGTCCGTGACCAGCCTAAACTTCCTACCTGCCAGGTAATATTTGAGGGAGTCGAGAGCCCATTTGATGGCTAGGCACTCTTTTTCAATCACGGCATACCTCTGCTCATGTACATTCAGTTTCCGACTGAGGTAGAAGACCGGGTGTTCGACTCTGTCCCTTACCTGGGAAAGTACAGCTCCGACACCAGTATCAGAAGCATCAGTTTGCACCACAAACTCACTGCTGAAATCAGGAGTCACTAGTACGGGCTGAGAGCACAAAGCCCGTTTCAGACTTTGGAAGGCCTCTTCAGCCGCTGAGGTCTATTTTACCATGACGGAATCCCTCCCTTTGGTAAGATCCGTCAAGGGGGTAGCCATGGCCGCAAAGTTGGGTATGAACCGGCGATAATAGCCGGCAATGCCCAGGAAAGCTTGAACTTGTTTCTTGTTCACTGGTTGCGGCCAACCCTGAATTGCCTGTATTTTGTCGATCTGGGGTTTAACCACTCCTCTGCCAATCACGTAGCCCAAGTATCGGGCTTCTTCAAGGCCGATGTGACATTTCTTGGGATTCGCCGTTAAGCCTGCGTCTCTCAGGTCATCAATCACCGCCTGTACCTTCCGGAGGTGAACTTCCCAGTCCACACTGTAAATTATGATGTCGTCTAGGTAGGCAGAAGCGTACTGCCTGTGGGGCCTCAAGACTCGATCCATCAATCTCTGGAACGTTGCTGGGGCTCCGTGAAGTCCAAACGGCATGTAGATATACTGGAACAGCCCTTCCGGTGTAGCAAATGCCGTCTTCTCTCTGGCCGCCTCGGCCAGAGGGATCTGCCAGTACCCCTTTGTTAGATCCAGGGTCGTAATGTATCGGGCTTTACCCAGCCGATCGATCAACTCATCGACCCGGGGCATAGGGTAGGCATCAAATTTAGAAACCGCATTCAGTTTCCTAAAGTCATTGCAAAACCGTATAGAGCCATCCGGCTTAGGTATCAACACGATTGGACTGGACCAGGCGCTGTGCGACTCTTCAATGACTCCTAAGTCCAACATTGCCTTCACCTCCCGGGAGACGGCTTCACGGCGTGCTTCCGGAATCCGGTATGGCTTCACATGAACTGTGACACCAGGCTCTGTGACAATCTCATGTTTCACTAGCCTAGTCTGGCCAGGTTTTTCTGAGAAAAACTGTTGGTTCTGTAACAAAAACTGCTTAACCTCAGATTTTTGTCGTTCAGAGAGAGTCTCGGCAATCTGCACCTCCGGTACGGTAGGTGAGCAAACTGGACGGGGCAGATCCGCTGTTAGGGCAGCGCGGTCTTTCCAGGGTTTTATCAGATTCACATGATAAATCTGTTCTGGTTTTCTCTTACCAGGCTGGTGCACTTTATAGTTCACTTCTCCAACTCGTTCCATGACCTCAAAGGGGCCCTGCCATTTCGCCAGAAATTTACTATCCACCGTAGGGATTAGGATCAACACCCTATCCCCGGGTGCAAACGTACGGACCTTGGCGCCTCTATCATAACTTAGCTTCTGGGCTCCCTGGGCCTGTAACATATGTTCCCTAACAATGGGCATGACAGCAGCAATACGGTCCTGCATTTGCGTTACATGGTCTATCACCGTTTTAAAGGGGGTGACTTGACCTTCCCAGGTTTCTTTTGCGACGTCCAACAGTCCACGGGGACGACGGGCGTATAATAGCTCGAAAGGCGAGAACCCTGTGGAAGACTGGGGAACTTCCCTAATGGCAAACAGCAAATAGGGTAACAAGTAATCCCAGTTCTTCCCATCTTTGTCTATCGCCTTCCGGAGCATCTGTTTTAAGGTTTTATTGAACCGCTCAACCAACCCATCTGTTTGAGGGTGATAGACAGATGTACGCAACGGATCTATTTGTAAGAGTCTGCAGAGCTCCTTCATTACCCTCGACATAAAGGGAGTCCCCTGGTCGGTGAGTATCTGTTTTGGAATTCCTACCCGACTAAACACTTGCACCAATTCTTTGGCGATCGTTTTGGTAGCAGTGTTACGCAAAGGGATGGCTTCCGGGTAGCGAGTGGCATAGTCCATGATGACGAGGATATGTTGGTGCCCACGTGCGGACCGGGGAAGGGGCCCAACCAAATCCATCCCAATTCTCTCAAAAGGGACCCCAATGATAGGGAGGGGTACCAAAGGGCTACAGTACCGAGGTTTAGGTGCCGAGATTTGGCACTCTGGACAGGACTCACAATAGTTACGCACATCATTGTGTATTCCAGGCCACACAAAACAATGCAATATTCTTTCTGTGGTTTTTTCGTACCCCCAGATGTCCCCCAATTATATGTCCGTGGGCCAGGTCCAGTACCTTCCGCCGATAAGGTTTGGGTACCACTAACTGCTGCACAGTGTCTTCCCCTTTTTTTTTCTACCTGGTAGAGTAAATCATTTTCAAGAACCATGTACGGGTACGCTAGCCCAGTGTCAGGTTCTACGGGTACGTTATCTATCATTTTTACATTTTTCCTAGCCTGAGTCAGGGTAGGATCTTTCATTTGTTCGCTGTGGAAGTCATCCAACTGGACTCCCAAATCGGGCAGGCAGGGTGCTGGATGGCTGTCTGCCTCCGCCCCTCGCTGAGTTTCCTCAGTTTCCACAGTTTCCCCCGCCATAACTGAGAAGGGGAACTGAAGGTTAGATTCAATAACCTCCCCAGCAACATCTTCCTGTGGGGTCTCGTCTAGGAACTCGGGACCTCCAGATGGCATGGGGGAAGGTTCACAGCTACGGTGAAGGAGCAACTGATTCTCCCATAACTGCCAGAAATGGGAGAAATCCCTGCCCAGGATTATATCATGTAACAATGCGGGAACGAGTCCCACTTTGTGTTGCACAGACCCATAGGGAGTGGAAATCGATATGACCGCTGTTAGGTACGAGCAGGTGTCACCATGCACACACGTTACAGAAAATTTGTCAGACGAACCAGACGGAAGTGCCACCAGACTAGCTTTCACCAGAGTCACCACGCTTCCAGAGTCTAGTAACGCCACAACACTTTTCCCATCAACAGATAATTCACACAGGTGTTTTGCTATATCACTTTGACCCGCATTCACATTCACCAGCCGTGTAACCAAAGACATGCGTTTCTTAGAGTCTATAACATCGCACTGCATGGGTTCAGTGGTAACAGGACAGTTCGCAGAAACATGGCCCTTCTCACGGCAACGAAAACACCTAACAGGCCCCCTACTGAGACCACCGTCCCATACTCTCGGTCTCGGAGTGCGAGCAGTCCCGGGTTCCTCCCCCACAGTTTTTGGCGATTTTCCTTCACCCGTAGTCGCTGGAACAGTCTTACCGGTTCCACGAGGAGAAGGCACAGACCGGGTGCTAGCGGTTTCGTCGGGAAGTCCTTCCGCCACGGAATAACGCTCGACCAACTCCACAAGTTGATCCGCTGTCGTGGGATTTCCTTGGCTTACCCACCTTTTCAGCGCTGGAGGTAGCACTCTCAGATACTTATCCAGGACAACCCGCTGGATTATTTCTGGGGTTGTCAGTACCTCGGGTTGCAGCCATTTCTTTGTCAAATAAATCAGGTCGAACATCTGAGACTGCGGCAGTTTATCTGGCTGGTATGTCCACTGATGTACCCTCTGTGCACGGACAGCCGTCGTTACACCTAGCCGGGCCAAGATCTCAACTTTCAGCTTCTCAAAGTCCTGAGCGACTTCCGGGTCCAAGTCATGGTAAGCTTTTTGGGCCTCGCCGGAGAGAAACGGAGCAATCAAATCGGCCCATCGTGCCTTCGGCCACTTCTCCCTCAACGCCGTCCGCTCAAACGTTGTCAGGTATGCTTCGACGTCATCTTCTGCAGTCAATTTTTGCCAGTACCGACACACATGGATCCTTCTGGACTCTGCTTCCGGGTCTACCTCAGGCATGCTCACCAGGCGCTGCGCCACCTGTTGGAGAAGGTGGCGGTCTGCAGCCGTCATGTCCACTAACTCCTTCAGCTGTGCGGCCATCAAGCGATTAGCTTCATGCTGTGTGGCAGTGGCCTGCACTAGGGCTTTCACCACGTCTTCCATACTGTCGCCTGTGCCACGTGTTGCCCGCAATTCTCCACCACAATGTGACAAAACACTCCGGGATCGCCTTTGCTGGGGTCAAAGGTCACGTGGTTTGTGCATTGAATTCTGAGGCGACAGCAGGTTTCCAAGATGACTGACCTCAAGTCAGGTTTATTTAAAGTGAAAGCAAATACAGAAAACAAAACATAAAAATAAATCCTAGCCTCTCCGGCGCTAACTAAACAAATACGTTCCTATCTAACAACTGGGGGGCTTCTCCCTCCCAGCTAACATTACATAGATCATGAGCACAGCTCCCACTCACGTTTGTCTCACACAGACAGGCATTCTGTGTGCCCCAGGCTGACACCTGAAACCTCCAGCTGGTCAGCCTTTATTCCTGCACTTATTAACCCCTCGGTATCCTGAAGATACTGAACGGCCTAATTCACATAGGACAAATACCTGGGCGAGATATACCTGCCCCCGACTACCAGACCGACATGACTCTTACAATATATATATATATATAACAAGACCAGACCACATATTACCACCACTTAGGGACCAAATAATGCCACATACAAGGAACAAATGCAAATGTTTTGTGGAGCTTCAATGAAGTCTCTCTGCACTGATGCACACTACATTATTATTATACTCTGGGGCTTGGTGAGAAGAAGCATAAAAGGGGGAGTCCGGACTGGCCCTCCTCCCCTACTTCTGCCCACTGGGCCCCATACAGCAGTATGGACAGTAATGCCCTGATGACGGCCCTGATGACAGTCAATGCTCCACCACAGTAATCATTGAGTCTCCCCTTCCTCTTACTGTATATCCAGAAGGCATATGAAACCTATATGTCACAAATTACAGCTGCACTCTGTAACGCTATAGTATGCAAACATTAAATAGAGTGTTACATATAGAGTGCCTCTCTTAGCTTGCACCTGTTCACACTTGTCTTTCTGTTTGGAAGTGATGATCAGTCTATGATATTTGTATACATAGGCCCTCTGTCTGAGCACTCCATCCATCAGCCTCTGTTTTAATCACAGCTTGATCCTACCTACCTATATAATTGCAGGCTTTCAGCCCCGGAGAGGTATCATATTAAGTTAGGTTCCCAAGAGAAGATTGCCTCATCGCTGGTTTTGGGCACACATGAATTGGCCAATTTATGTGCTAAGTATCTTCATTTTTAACTTATTTTCTATAGCAGTAATGCAATTCCAATTTCATATGTTCAGTTTTTGCATACTATAGCATTACAGATTGCGCCTATAATTTGCTATTTGCACCCTATTTTCCCCCATTTATAACTGACAGCCACCACCACCACCTTTCCCCATTTCCCCACCACTGACAACAAAACTCTACCCTAGCTTGACATGAGACGAGCAGCGGGGAGTCAGAGAGGTCAGCAATGAGGTGACTATTCTTTTTTTTCTTGGCCCTGTTACAACTTGTAAATTCAGTTTACGAACAAACCCACAGTCCCTATCTAGTTCATAAATGGGGAACTGCCTGTACAGATGATGGCAATGATGGATCAGCACCCGTCTCTTCCTCTGAGTGCTCAGCTTATCCGAAAATCTCCTGCAGCAGCTTATCCCCAGAGTCAGGGCTCATTTATAAGTCCAATTTTTGCCTTGAAGTGCTATCTGTGTTTGTCACAGATAGCACTCATTCCCGTGATAGACTATGGAGCCATACACATGTCCATGATTTTTCATGGACCGAGAGGTCTGCGGAAAATCTTGACAACATGTCTGATTTTGTGGGTCAGATCAAAATGGACAATGGTCCGTGAAAAAAATCATCTCGCACTCAGATGACATCTGAGTGAAGTCTGATTTTCTCATACTGTTTTATTACTCCACATACAAGAAAAACGGATAAGACACTGATCTAAGTTTGGTGAAAATGATCGGTCCATTTTTCTCGTGCTTCGTAACTGTGAATGAGCCCTCAGGGGCTGCATTGACCCTTTCACTGCCATCATCTGTACTCCCAATGAGTACGCACTGATATCAATGCAGCTACAGGCTTGCAAACAGACAATATATGGAAGCCACTTGCCTTCAATTTTATACAGGAATGCAGACAATTCCCCTGATAAAGTGATTTGCAAAGTTTCATAACTTTCCATGCTGGATAAAAATGAAAAAAATAAAGTAAAATAAAATAAAAGTTTGGCCACGTTGCCCATAGCCTCCTCTTCATAGCTCATTGGCCAGGCTATGGCATAAGATTCCTGGAGAACCCTCATTGACAAGACCAGATCTGAAAGGGAATGAGGCCGAATCCAAAAAGCAAACTAGCAGTGATTAGTTTTCTTGCCATGTGTACATTACTACGCCACACTGTCAGATGGAGATTACAATTCAATGCAAAGGTTATTGCCTACAATTATCTCCAAATCCTTCCTCATTAATGATTTGCCCGGGGACTTCACTGAACCTACAGTATGTCTGCAGAATGAAGAACCACTTCATTTAGGGTCCATCTTTCATTGCGTGCAGTATTACAATAGCGACAGAATTCTTCGATCCACAAAGAGACAATAAGTACAGGAAAGTAATGAAAACCAAAGATCACCGCGGCCGGGGGACTGGCAGGACCAAGCTGCTTTTCCTCTTCATCATGTTGCCGTTCATTATTAGTATTAGTATAGATCACAAATTCTAACAATCCAATTGTTAGGGATATTCTACTTAACGGTCCGATTATTCTGATCAGACGCCATACAGTTTTTCTCTGACACAGAGAGAAAAAAAACTTTTCTCCATTCGGTCAGTCCGTGAAAAATCAAAATCAGACCACATTTGGAGGTCGTTCACGTGTTTTCCGAGGTTTATCGCAGACCCTTAGACTTGCATTTAAAATGTTGGCAATTTTGATCTAATACTTACAATCTATATTCCCTATCAGTATGACTTTGGAGTGTGGGAAGAAACCGGAGAACCTGGAATAAAAACACGCAAACACGGGGAGAACATACAAACTACTTGCAGTTGTTTTTGATGGTAGAACAACCCGAGAAGTTGCTGGGAGAAACATCAGTATCTGCTCGGCTGGTTCACCCTATTGCTGGAAAAAAACTAAGGTATGGTCTTCCAGCTTCATCCTGTACCAATGATTCAAGAAGGTAAAAAATTAAATTTGTAAACTAAAAACAGATTAGAAATAAAACAAAACAATATAACAAATTATGTTTAGGATTTTGTTAATGACCTTTGTCATGATATTTACAGCAGGAAGCATACATTAACAAATATATAATGAATCCTCAGGTTCTCCCTATAACTGTCTTTTGTTACATGTTCTTATTACCTCCAAACTAGGGGATGATATGGTAATAGGAAAAGTCACTATATTATCTCTACCTCTAGCACAGGCCCTAGCGGGGGGTCTCCGGTTCTTCCCTCTAGGCCACTAAGTCTAACAAGGCTCGCTGGGCCGCCTTCACTTCAACCGACCCTGGCCCTGTCTGCTGCACTAGCCCAGACCAACCCCCGCACCATGACGGCTCATTTATGTCATCCCCCCGAGCAGAGTCTTCTCACGGATCTTCGGTGCTTGAATTAGGGCTGGGTCTTGGTTCTTCACTGGCATAGTCTGGACTCCGGATCTTGACCGGCACAGGTCGAGTTCTTGGGTCTTGACTGATGTGGTCTAGACTGCTGAACTTGCTTGGCATGGATCAGGTTTTCGAGTGTTGACCGGCGTCGTCTGGATTCCAGAACTCACTTATCGCCGCCCGGGTTCTGCTTACAGGCTCGGCACAGCCTTGGGCCTTCTGCCACAGACTGTTACCTCTGCCTCATCGTCTTCCTTGGTACACGTCCTGCCCTTTCCTTTACTTGGGTCCAAAACTATTCCCGTTTTGGCACGCTGGCCTTTTATATCGGGGAACTGCGTCATCATTGTCACCTGACCCGGTGCTTCATTTAAACTCTTCCTCCCTGAAACTCTCCCTCCTTTAGTTGGCACCACAAGGTCTCATTTGGACAGTAGATGGCAGCCTTCTTGAATAAATGTTGCACAGCTCTAGAGATTATTGTCTCTTATGTTGCACCTTCTTACACAGGTCTACTCACAAATAAAATGCCTGAAATATCACTGCTCATTTCTATGTAAAAACAACTTGCTGTTCTTATGTATGGTCATATTTTTGAGCTTTTTGTAAGTGTTTTTGTGTTAAAAAATATTAAAATAAAAAATGATAATTCCTCTTAATTAATTCATAAACTTTTATGAGGAATAACGGGAAAGGCACGACACAGAGATATGAGAAAAAATGGCCCCGCATTGTCTTATTTTCATAGAGGAATACAATGATTTACTCGAGATTATCACTGATACTACTGCTTTTTGATTTTGAGCCCTTTTATGTGTAATCGATAGATTATATGATGTATTTTGGAAGCATGATAGGTGTTTATCCATGGTAAAATGTTAATTGTGCAACATTCTTGCTGTGTACTAACTCAAATAACAAACAGTTACAAATGAGCAGTCACTAAATATACTTTACTCCACACTTCAGTTATCAATAAATTATTGAACGAGCAGTAAAACAATTGCGGCAATTAGATTTAATTATTTAACAATTAGGAAGTGCATCAGTTTATCATAAATTAAAGGATGAGACAGTGTAGCGACAATTAGTAAATAAATGATAGGTCATTCATGTAAGACTATGTGCACACTGAGGCTTAATTTTTTCTTGAATGCAATCAAAAATGACAGATTTTTAAAGTGCAAACTGCTTCAGGAAACAATAATTTTTGGAGAGTATTTAGAAGAGTTTTTTTGCTTCCTGAATTGGTTTTAAAGAGTTTTTGAAGCCTTTTGATTGGACAGTGTGGATTCAATCAAGAGCCACTTCAAAGACGTAACAAGCGCCGTTTTTTCTCCCTCCAGGCTTGATTCAAAACCTGAACCAGAAAAAAAAAACGCTTAAGAGACAGAAAACACGAAAAACAAAGTAATTTTACAATAGAAATGAATAGAATGAGTCCTTTCAAGCGTTTTGAAGCTATTTATTTTTTAAGCGGACCCACTCCAGAAAACTAAATAAATCGGAATGCAATGCACGGACTGGCCGGCAGCGCTCCTGTTCCAAGCAGGACAGCTTCATGTATTTCTATGCAACTATCACACTCGGGTCGGTAGAGCTGCCGGCCAGTCCATGCACTGCGTTCCGGTCTCGTTACAATTTTTACATCCGTCTGACTGCGCCCTAAAGGTGTTTTCTCTCTCGTTCATTTTTTTGTTGAACTTTTGGAGTATAAACCTTTCTAAAAATGATGAGTAGTTAAAAGTTTTAGTTAGAGAGTTTCTGTTTCAAAAATTCAATAAAAAAAAAAAATAAACGTGTTCTTAGGGTATTTTAACCCCTTAGTGACAGAGCCAATTTGGCACTTAATGACCAGGCCAATTTTTACAATTCTGACCACTGTCACTTTATGAGGTTATAACTCTGGAACGCTTTAACAGATCCTGCTGATTCTGAGATTGTTTTTTTCGTGACATATTGTACTTCATGTTAGTGGTAACATTTCTTCGATATTACTTGCGATTATTTATGAAAAAAATGGAAATATGGCAAAAAAATTTAAAATTTTGCAATTTTCAAACTTTGTATTTTTATGCCCTTAAATCAGAGAGATATGTCACAAAAAATAGTTAATAAATAATATTTCCCACATGTCTACTTTACATCAGCACAATTTTGGAAACAACATTTTTTTTTGTTAGGGAGTTATAAGGGTTAAAAGTTGACCAGCAATTTCTCATTTTTACAACACCATTTTTTTTTAGGGACCACATCACATTTGAAGTCATTTTGAGGGGTCTATATGATAGAAAATAACCAAGTGTGACACCATTCTAAAAACTGCACCCCTCAAGGTGCTCAAAACCACATTCAAAAAGTTTATTAACCCTTTACGTGCTTCACAGGAACTGAAAAAATGTGGAAGGCAAAAATGAACATTTAATTTTTTTTTGCAAACATTTTACTTCAGAACCTTTTTTTTTATTTGCACAAGTGTAAAAACAGAAATTTAACCATAAATGTTGTTGTGCAATTTCTCCCGAATACGCCGATACCCCATATGTGGGGGTAAACCACTGTTTGGGCGCACCGCAGAGCTTGGAAGAGAAGGAGCGCCGTTTGACTTTTTCAATGCAGAATTGGCTGGAATTGAGATTGGATGCCATGTCACGTTTAGAGAGCCCCTGATGTGCCTAAACAGTGGAAACCCCCCACAAGTGACACCATTTTGGAAACTAGACCCCTTAAGGAACTTATCTAGATGTGTGGTGAGCACTATGAGCCCCCAAGTGCTTCACAGAAGTTTATAAAGTAGAGCCATGAAAATAAAAAATCGCATTTGTTTACACAAAAATGATCTTTTCGCCCACAAATTCTTATTTTCACAAGGGTAACAGGAGAAATTAGACCACAAAAGTTGTTGTGCAATTTCTCCTGAGTATGTTGATACCCCATATGTGGGGGTAAACCACTGTTTGGGCGCACCGCAGAGCTTGGAAGAGAAGAAGTGCCGTTTTACTTTTTCAATGTAGAATTGGCTGGAATTGAGATTGGACGCCATGTCGCGTTTGGAGAGCCCCTGATGTGCCTAAGCAGTGGAAACCCCCCACAAGTGACCCCATTTTGGAAACTAGACCCCTTAAGGAACTTAACTAGATGTGTGGTGAGCACTTTAAACCCCCAGGTGCTTCTCAGAAGTTTATAAGGTAGAGCCGTGAAAATAAAAAATCGCATTTTTTCTACAAAAATGATCTTTTTGCCCCAAAATTTTTATTTTCACAAGGGTAACAGGAGAAATTAGACCACAAAAGTTGTTGTGCAATTTCTCCTGAGTACATTGATACCCCATATGTGGGGGCAAACCACTGTTTGGGCGCACTGCAGAGCTTGGAAGAGAAGGAGCGCCGTTTTACTTTTTCGATGTAGAATTGGCTGGAATTGAGATCGGACGCCATGTCGCGTTTGGTGAGCCCCTGATGTGCCAAAAAAAGTGGAATCCCCCCACAAGTGGCACCATTTTGGAAACTAGACCCCTTAAGGAACTTATCTAGATGTGTGGTGAGCACTTTAAACCCCCAGGTGCTTCACGGAAGTTTATAGCGTAGAGTCGTGAAAATAAAAAGTCGCATTTTTTCTACAAAAATGATCTTTTTGCCCCCAAATTTTTATTTTAACAAGGGTAACAGGAGAAATTAGACCACAAAAGTTGTTGTGCAATTTCTCCTGAGTACGTCGATACCCCATATGTGGGGGTAAACCACTGTTTGGGCGCACCGCAGAGCTTGGAAGAGAAGGAGTGCCGTTTTACTTTTTCAATGTAGAATTGGCTGGAATTGAGATCGGACACCATGTCGCGTTTGGAGAGCCCCTGATGTGCCTAAACAGTAGAACCCCCCCACAAGTGACCCCATTTTGGAAACTAGACCACTTAAGGAACTTATCTAGATGTGTGGTGAGCACTTTAAACCCCCAAGTGCTTCACAGAAATTTATAAAGTAGAGCCGTGAAAATAAAAAAATCCTTTTTTTTTTCCTCAAAAATGATTATTTAGCCTGCAATTTTTTATTTTCTCAAGGGTAGCAGGAGAAATTGGACCCCAAAATTTATTGTGTAATTTATGCTGAGTAGGCTGATACCCCATATGTTGGGGTAAACGACTGTTTGGGCGCATGGCAGAGCTCGGAAGGGAAGGAGCGCCGTTTTGGAATGCAGACTTTGATAGAATGGTCTGCGGGCGTTATGTTGCATTTGCAGAGCCCCTGATGTACCTAAACAGTAGAAACCCCCCACAGGTGACCCCATTTTGGAAACTAGACCCCCCAAGGAACTTATCTAGATGTGTGGTGAGAACTTTGAATGCCCAATTGCTTCACAGAAGTTTATAATGCAGAGTCGTGAAAATTAAAATAAAAAATTTTTCCACAAAAAAGATTTTTAAGCCCCCAAATTTTTATTTTGACAAGGGTAACAAGAGAGATTGGACCCCAAAAGTTGTTGTCCAATTTGTCCTGAGTACACTGATAACCCATGTGTGGGGGGGACCACTGTTTGAGCGCATGGCAGAGCTCGGAAGGGAAGGAACGCCATTTTGGAATGCAGACTTTGATAGAATGGTCTGCGGGCATTATGTTGCGTTTGCAGAGACCCTGATGTACCTAAACAGTAGAAACCCCCCACAAGTGACCCCATTTTGGAAACTAGAGCCCCCAAGGAACTTATCTAGATGTGTGGTGAGAACTTTGAATGCCCAAGTGCTTCACAGACGTTTATAATGCAGAATTGTGAAAATAAAATTTTTTTTTTTTCCACAAAAAAGATTTTTTAGCCCTCAAGTTTTTATTTTCACAAGGGTAACAGGAGAAATTGGACCCCAAAAGTTGTCCAATTTATCCTGAGTACGCTGATGGCCCATATGTGGGGGTAAACCACTGTTTGGGTGCACGGCAGAGCTTGGAAGGGAGGGAGCACCATTTGACTTTTTGAGCGCAAAATTGGCTGTGGCGTTTAGAGACCCCCTGATGTACCTAAACAGTGGAAACCCCCCAAATCTAACTCCAACCCTAACCTCAACACACCCCTAAGGCTTCTTTCAGACTTCAGTTGTTTGGCGTCAGTCAGCTCCGACATAGTGACGGATCGATGGATCTGTCACAATTGTTGAGAAGACGGTTCTAACGGATCCGTTTTTTGACGGATCCGTTACTTGGGGGTTGTCTGGGAAAAGTATCTACTTTTTGGAGCATGCGCAATTGAAAAAGGGGATTGGGGCGATGGATCCGCCGAAATGACGGTAACGACGGATCCGTCGCCCATAGGCGGCCATTCTATGGAATGAAGAACGCAACGGATCCGTCCCGAACCGCCATTTCGGCGCAGACAAAAAACGTTACAATGGCCGTCAATGTCTAGATGACGGCCGCCAAATCTCGACGGATCCGTCGCATGGCGGATGGAACGGACGACCATCCGCCACAATCCGTTGCTAATGCATGTCTATGGGAAAATAGCGGATCCGCCCCCAAAAAATGGCGGATCCGCTATTTGACGAAAATGGCGGTTTCAGACTGACGCCAAAAGACTGAAGTGTGAAAGAGGCCTAACCCTAATGCCAACCCGATCCATAATCCTAATCACAACCCTAAGGATAATCGCAACCCTAACCCCAAAACAACCATAACCCTAATCAGAACCCCAAATCCAACACACCCTTAATCCTAATCTCAACCCTAACCCTAATCCCAATACACCCCTAATCCCAACCCTAACCTTAACCCTAACCCCAAACGTAACCCTAATGCCAACCCTAATCCAAACCCTAATCCCAACTCTAACCCTAACTTTAGCTGCAACCCTAGCCCTAACTTTAGCCCCAACCCTAACCCTAGCCCTAACCCTAAATTTAGCCCCAGCCCTAACCCTAAATTTAGCCCCAACCCTAACCCTAAATTTAGTCCCAACCCTAACCCTAGCCCTAACCCTAGCCCTAGCCGTAACCCTAGCCCTAACCCTAATTTTGGCCCCAACTCCTCTCTCCTGCCGGCCGGCAAATGGCAGCAGAGAGCGGGCGCACTGCGCATGCACCCGCCATTTTCTTTCCATAGGAAGAAGCCGGCGGGCAGGAGGGGTGTTGTGAATTCTGTTTGTGGGCTCCCCCGGTGGTGTTTTATGGTATTGCCACTTATTTGCCTTCTTCTATCCTTGATCACCTGTTGACACCCATTAGGGGAGTTTCCTATTTAAGGCTGCTTGGCTGCTGGTCCGATGCCGGCCAACAATGTATCAGTAGCATTCTGTTGCATTCTCCTGCCTCAAGTTCCAGTTCAGCTAAGTTGAATTTTGTTCCTAGTTAATGTTATTTTTTGTCCAGCTATCTGCAATGTGACTCTCTGCAGCTGGAAGCTCTCGTGGACTGAAATTGCCACTCCAGTGGCATGAGTTGTCACTGGAGTTTTAAAGTAATTTCAGGATGGTGTTTTTGAGTAGTGTTCTGAAGTTGACCGTGAAGTAACTCTTTCCTGTACTTCTGCTATCTAGTAAGCGGACCTCACTGTGCTAAATCTGCTGTTCATCCTACGTATGTCTTTTCCTCTTGACTCACCGTCAATATTTGTGGGGGCCTGCTATCTCCTTTTGGGGTTCATCTCTGGAGGTAAGGCAGGCCTGTATATTCCTCTGATAGGGGTAGTTAGATCTCCGGCTGGCGCGTGGTGTCTAGGGCATCGTAGGAAACACTCCCCGGCTACTTCCAGTGTTGTGTCAGGTTCAGGTCACGGTCACTTTAGTTTCCATCACCCGAGAGCTAGTCCGTTTGTTATTTTTGATTTCCCTGCCATTGGGAAAATCATAACAGTTTGGCCGGCCCGTGTGTTAAAACTATGCACTAAAGCAGGAAAGGATATGAAAAGGTTTTTTTTTTTTCCTTCTGTGTTTGGAAAGTGCACCTTAGTGCTTATTTGTACTCCTTGCTTAAACTGCAGTCTTCAGCCTTTTTTTTTTTTCCTCTCCTCTTAATCTTTGAATGGCTTTGGTTACACCTGTTTGAATCATGGATCCACAGAGTTTGGTTGCAGGTCTGAATAACCTGGCTACAAAGGTCCAGAACTTACAAGATTTTGTTATACGTGCTCCAATGTCTGAACCTAAGATCCCTATGCCTGAATTTTTTACCGGAGACAGATCCCGTTTTTTGAATTTCAGAGAGAATTGTAAATTGTTTTTGTCTCTGAAATCTCACTCTGCTGGTGATCCTGCGCAACAGGTTAAAATTGTTATTTCTCTATTGCGGGGTGACCCACAAAGTTGGGCATTTGCATTGTCGCCAGGGGATCCTGCGTTATTAAATGTAGATGCGTTTTTTTCTGGCTTTGGGGTTGCTTTATGAAGAGCCTAATTTAGAGATTTTGGCTGAGAAAGCCTTGATAGCTCTTTCCCAAGGGCAAGATGAAGCTGAGATATACTGCCAGAAATTTCGTAAATGGTCGGTACTTACTAAATGGAATGAGTGCGCTCTAGCAGCTAATTTCAGAGAAGGTCTCTCTGATGCCGTGAAGGATGTCATGGTGGGGTTCCCTGTGCCTACAGGTCTGAATGATGCCATGAAATTGGCTATCCAGATTGATCGGCGTTTACGGGAGCGCAAATCTGTGCACCATATGGCGGTATCTTCTGAGCAAAAATCTGTGCACCATATGGCGGTATCTTTTGAGCAAAAACCTGTGCACCATATGGCGGTATCTTCTGAGCAAAAACCTGTGCACCATATGGCGGTATCTTCTGAGCAAAAACCTGTGCATCATTTGGCGGTGACCTCTGAAAAGGCACCAGAGCATATGCAATGCGATAGTGTATTGTCTAGAGGCGAACGACAGAATTACAGGCGCAAAAATGGGTTGTGCTTCTATTGTGGAGATCCAGCTCATGTTATATCAGCATGCTCTAAACGCATAAAGAAGGTTGATAAAAAGGTTGATAAATCTTTTTCTATGGGTACCTTGCAGTCTAAATTTCTTTTGTCCGTGACATTGATTTGTACTTTATCATCTGTTACTGTGGATGCTTATGTGGATTCTGGCGCCGCTCTGAGTCTCATGGATTGGTCCTTTGCCAAGCGTTGTGGGTTTGATTTAGAGCCTCTGGAGGTTTCTATTCCCTTAAAGGGTATTGATTCTACACCTTTGGCTAGCAATAAACCACAATATTGGACACAAGTGACTATGCATCTTTCCCCAGACCATCAGGAGATTATTCGTTTCCTTGTGTTATATAATCTACATGACGTATTAGTACTTGGATTACCATGGTTACAAATTCATAATCCAGTCTTGGACTGGAGATCAATGTCTGTGCTGAGTTGGGGATGTCGGGGGATTCATGGGGATGCACCTTTGGTTCCCATTTCTTCATCTACTCCCTCTGAGATCCCAGCATTTCTGTCAGATTTTTATGATGTCTTTCAGGAGCCTAAAACTGATTCTCTCCCCCCTCACAGAGAGTGTGACTGCGCTATTGAGTTGATTCCCGGTAGTAAATTTCCTAAGGGTCGCTTGTTTAATTTGTCTGTACCTGAACATACTGCTATGCGGGAATATATCAGAGAATCTTTAGAAAAGGGTCATATTCGCCCCTCTTTGTCTCCATTGGGTTTTTCTTTGTGGGTAAAAAGGATGGTTCATTGAGACCTTGTATCGACTATCGACTTCTGAATAAGATTACTGTTAAATACCAGTACCCGTTACCTTTACTGACTGATCTTTTTGCTCGCATAAAGGGGGCTAAGTGGTTCACTAAGATCGATCTACGTGGTGCGTATAATTTGGTGCGGATTAAGCAGGGGGATGAGTGGAAGACCGCATTTAATACGCCTGAAGGCCATTTTGAGTATTTGGTAATGCCTTTCGGTCTCGCGAATGCCCCTTCCGTTTTTCAGTCCTTTATGCACGATATTTTCCGTGAATATCTGGATAAATTTATGATTGTGTATTTGGATGATATTTTGATTTTTTCGGAGGACTGGGAATCTCATGTTCAACAGGTCAGGAGAGTTTTTCAGGTTTTACGAGCTAATTCTCTATTTGTGAAGGGCTCAAAGTGTATTTTTGGGGTTCAGAGAATTTCCTTTCTGGGATATATTTTTTCCCCTTCATCTATGGAGATGGACCCTGTTAAGGTTCAGGCTATTTGTGATTGGATACAACCTACTTCTCTAAAGAGTCTTCAGAAATTCTTGGGATTTGCTAATTTCTATCGCCGATTCATAGTGGGTTTTTCTGCCATTGCTAAACCTTTGACTGATTTGACCAAGAAGGGTGCTGATGTTGCTAATTGGTCCTCTGCGGCTGTGGAGGCCTTTCGGGAGCTTAAGCGCCGCTTTTCTTCTGCTCCTGTGTTGCGCCAGCCTGATGTTTCGCTCCCGTTCCAGGTTGAAGTAGATGCTTCCAAGATCGGAGCAGGTGCAGTTTTGTCGCAGAAAGGTCCTGACTGCTCAGTGATGAGACCATGTGCGTTTTTCTCTCGAAAGTTTTCGCCCGCTGAGCGAAATTATGATGTTGGAAATCGGGAGCTCTTGGCCATGAAGTGGGCATTTGAGGAGTGGCGTCATTGGCTTGAGGGTGCTAGACACCAGGTGGTGGTCTTGACTGACCACAAAAATCTAATTTATCTTGAGTCAGCCAGGCGTCTGAATCCTAGACAGGCGCGCTGGTCGTTGTTTTTCTCTCGATTTAACTTTGTGGTCTCATATCTGCCTGGGTCTAAGAATGTGAGGGCGGATGCCCTCTCTAGGAGTTTTGAGCCTGACTCGCCTGGTGATTCCGAACCTACTGGCATCCTGAAGGATGGGGTGATATTGTCAGCTGTCTCCCCAGACCTGCGGCGCTCTTTGCAGGAGTTTCAGGTGGATAGGCCTGATCGCTGTCCGCCTGGTAGACTGTTTGTCCCTGATGACTGGACCAGTAGAGTTATTTCGGAGGTTCACTCTTCCGCGTTGGCAGGTCATCCTGGAATTTTTGGCACCAGGGATCTGGTGTCTAGGTCCTTCTGGTGGCCTTCCTTGTGTCGAGATGTACGTATTTTTGTGCAGTCTTGTGATGTTTGTGCTCGGGCTAAGCCCTGCTGTTCCCGGGCCAGCGGGTTGTTGTTGCCCTTGCCTATTCCTAAGAGGCCTTGGACGCACATCTCTATGGACTTTATTTCTGACCTTCCTGTTTCTCGTAGGATGTCCGTCATCTGGGTGGTGTGTGACCGTTTTTCCAAGATGGTTCACTTGGTACCTTTGCCCAAATTGCCCTCCTCCTCTGAGCTGGTCCCTCTATTTTTTCAGAATGTTGTGCGTTTGCATGGTATTCCTGAGAATATAGTTTCTGACAGGGGTACTCAGTTTGTGTCTAGATTTTGGCGGGCGTTCTGTGCCAGGATGGGCATCGACTTGTCGTTTTCGTCTGCATTCCATCCTCAGACTAATGGCCAGACTGAGCGTACTAATCAGACCTTGGAGACTTACTTGAGGTGTTTTGTGTCCGCTGATCAGGACGATTGGCTTGATTTTTTGCCATTGGCAGAGTTTGCCCTTAACAATCGGGCCAGTTCTGCCACTTTGGTTTCTCCATTTTTTTGTAATTCAGGGTTTCACCCTCGCTTTTCGTCCGGTCAATTGGAATCTTCGGATTGTCCTGGAGTAGATGCTGTGGTTGATAGAATGCATCAGATTTGGGGACAGGTTGTGGACAATCTGAAGTTGTCCCAGGAGAAGACTCAACAGTTCACTAATCGTCATCGGCGTGTCGGTCCTCGTCTTTGTGTTGGGGACCTGGTTTGGTTGTCTTCTCGATTTGTTCCTATGAAGGTCTCGTCTCCTAAGTTTAAGCCTCGGTTTATCGGCCCTTATAGGATTCTGGAGGTTCTCAATCCTGTGTCCTTTCGTTTGGACCTCCCAGCATCTTTTACTATTCATAATGTTTTTCATCGGTCATTATTGCGGAGGTATGAGGTGCCGGTTGTTCCATCTGCTGATCCTCCTGCTCCTGTGCTGGTTGAGGGTGAGTTGGAGTATGTGGTAGAAAAGATCTTGGACTCCCGTGTTTCCAGACGGAAACTTCAGTATCTGGTTAAGTGGAAAGGCTATGGTCAGGAGGATAATTCTTGGGTGACAGCATCTGATGTTCATGCTCCTGATTTGGTTCGTGCATTCCATAGTGCTCATCCAGATCGCCCTGGTGGTTCTGGTGAGGGTTCGGTGCCCCCTCCTTAAGGGGGGGGTACTGTTGTGAATTCTGTTTGTGGGCTCCCCCGGTGGTGTTTTATGGTATTGCCACTTATTTGCCTTCTTCTATCCTTGATCACCTGTTGACACCCATTAGGGGAGTTTCCTATTTAAGGCTGCTTGGCTGCTGGTCCGATGCCGGCCAACAATGTATCAGTAGCATTCTGTTGCATTCTCCTGCCTCAAGTTCCAGTTCAGCTAAGTTGAATTTTGTTCCTAGTTAATGTTATTTTTTGTCCAGCTATCTGCAATGTGACTCTCTGCAGCTGGAAGCTCTCGTGGACTGAAATTACCACTCCAGTGGCATGAGTTGTCACTGGAGTTTTAAAGTAATTTCAGGATGGTGTTTTTGAGTAGTGTTTTGAAGTTGACCGTGAAGTAACTCTTTCCTGTACTTCTGCTATCTAGTAAGCGGACCTCGCTGTGCTAAATCTGCTGTTCATCCTACGTATGTCTTTTCCTCTTGACTCACCGTCAATATTTGTGGGGGCCTGCTATCTCCTTTTGGGGTTCATCTCTGGAGGTAAGGCAGGCCTGTATATTCCTCTGATAGGGGTAGTTAGATCTCCGGCTGGCGCGTGGTGTCTAGGGCATCGTAGGAAACACTCCCCGGCTACTTCCAGTGTTGTGTCAGGTTCAGGTCACGGTCACTTTAGTTTCCATCACCCGAGAGCTAGTCCGTTTGTTATTTTTGATTTCCCTGCCATTGGGAAAATCATAACAGAGGGGACGCAGAAGGACCCAGGGACACTGGTAAGTATGATAGGGTCCCCGAATCCCCCTATTTCTCTGTCCTCTGATGTGCGATCACATCAGAGGACAGAGAATTACACATCGCTTTTTTTTTTTTTTTGCGGTTGCCGGTAAACAGTTAATTACCGGCGATCGCAAAACAGGGGTCGGTAAAAACCGACCCCGATCATGTTCTTTGGGGTCTCGGCTACCCCCAGCAGCCGACACCCCAAAGATCTCCCGGGTGCCGGACGGCGGGCATGCGCCCGCCATTTTTTTGCCGGAAGAAGATGGCGGCGCCCATCGGGAGCCACGAGGAGCACCGGGGGAGACAGGTGAGTATCGGGGGGCCATCGGGGGCGATCGGGGACCCCATTTCTCTGTCTTCTGATGTGCGATCACATCGGAGCACAGAGAAATTAAATGGGAAATCGCATTTTTTTTTTTTTTTTGCGACCGCCGGTAAACTGTTAATTACCGGCGATCGCAACTCGGGGGTCGGTAAAAAACCCGGCACCATGTTCCGACTCTGGGGGGCGCTATTCACTTTTTCCACTTTTTCCACAGTGCCGTTAATTAACGGCGCTGTGGTTTAAGTACCCTTAGCGGCCGCCGTTAAAAGGCGTATCGGCGGTCGTTAAGGGGTTAACACTGCTTATTTTTCCCAAAAAAATTTGAGCAGCTCCACTCCTAAAAACGCCAGAAAGTGCTCTCAAAACATTGAGAAAGTCTTCCTATTTTATATATATATATATATATATATATATATATATATATATATATATATACTATATATTTTGCATATATATTCCACATGACTTAGCAGAGTAGCCTTGATCATTGACGTTTCCTAGAAGGTCAGTGATAGTATTTCACAGAATCCTGCGTCAGCACCTGCCTGCAGACACGGTCTCGCTAAATCAATTCTCTGCAGTGCTTTGGAAGAAAGGGTTTGGATTGCACGAGCTTCCTGCATATTGGACATATTGGATAAGTGATTATCTATTGGAATAACATGATGCATTTGTGAGAATTAAAAATGAGAAACTATTCATTAAAAAAATAGAAATCAACAATGATAATATGCAAAAAACAACCAATAATGCCTGCAATGGTATTTCAGTTTCTGTATATGTATATATTCACATGGGCATTGTACAGATACAAGTTAGAGATCGTGAAATATTTTTATGTTTTCTTCTCTTTTGTTTTTTTCTGCTTCCCTCTGTTGTTAGTTTTGTTAATTGGGGCTCAGACTCATCAGAGTAAATAAATCTGTCAAATATTGTTACTGAAAAGTAGGACGAGTGTCATGCGAGTACAATGTGATTTTTCTCACCGAGAATCAGTATGACGTCCGTATTTAACATCAGATTTTACATACAGGAATTTTCTGTCATTTCGAGATAATTTACTAATAAAACAATCTTATATGCAGAGATAGATAAATAGATGTAATTGAGATATATAATCAGTGCAGGGCATGTGTAGCTTACTGTACATGTATTTAGCTCATAAATAAATACAAAAAAATGGAGTGGGGTCCCCCTTATTTTTCTTAACCAGCAGAGTTAAAGCTGACAGCTGGGGGCAGATGTTTATAGCCTGGGAAGGGGGTAATACCCATGGAGCTTCCCAAGCAATTAATATCCACTCACAACTATAAACTAAGCCTTTACTGGTTACTAACACGGGGTGACCCCCCAAAAAAAATTACTTGAGGTCCCTCTCCCCCTACAATTAATAACCAGCCAAGGCTAGGCAGACAGCTGCAGGCTGATATTAATAGCCTAGGAAGGGGCCATGAATATTGGCCTATTCTCAGACTAAAAAACATCAGCTTTCAGCCACCTGAGAAATGGTGCATTCAATTCTGGCACTTACCTTCACTCTTGCAGTGGCAAGTGGGGTAATAGTATTGGGGTTGAAGTCAGCTTTTCAATGTCAGCTGACATCAACCCCAGGGGTAAGTAATGGGAGAGATGTCTAGAGGACGCCCCCATTACTAACCCCATAGTCAAATGTAATAAATACAGAACAATTAAAGTCATTTAATTGCAATAAAAACTCCCTGTCCCTTTTTTAACCATTTATTACTGTAAAATAAAAATTAATAAAACACCATATGCCTCACTTATCTGCAGATAATCCTTTTGTCCAATGAAGAGCGGTGGCATGCTGCGACCACTCAACAAGCCCCTGATCCCATAGGGCGGCAGAGCTGTCATTCAGTGTCCATAGGACACCATCAGAGGTGGGATTGTGACATGTAGATGAGGAATAACACCATTTTTGGTAATTGTATGACTTCTATCCTGCATTTTACCAGTTTTCTCCTCTGTGAGTTCCTTCTCTAATTGTCTCCAAGTTAGTGGATGGAGACTAGCTATGTTGTCTCCTATACACTGTACTCCAGTGTTCCCCACCTCCTGTCCTCAAGAGCCACCAACAGGTCATGTTTTCAGTATTTCCTTAGTATTGCACAGGTGATAATTCCATCACCTGTGCAATACTAAGGAAATCCTGAAAACATTACCTGTTGGTGGCTCTTGAGGACCGGAGTTGGGGAACACTGCTGTACTCAGACATGAGAGATTCCTGCTCTCTTGTCTCTATGCTCAGAATTAGCAGCAGCAGGGAGGAAATTATACAGCAGCACTGAGCAGTGTGGCTGTGAATCTTGCACTGGGGTGAGAAAAACAATTACTAAAAAACAGCAGCACAGGTCCGAGTATGTTATAATACTGGTGGGATACAGCTGGAATCAAATGGCCAGAGGAGCACGAGCAAGGAGCAGGAAGCGGAGATAGTGGTTCTTGGACTTAGCAATTAAGAGTTGTAGAGACAATCCAGAGATGAGTAGGAGCAGTCTAGGTAAGACAGTTCAGGAACTGGAGACTGGAACTAGAAAACAGCTAGGCACAATAATCAATGAGTGAATGGACCATGAGGCTTTAAGTAGGCCCCAACAGGAAACAAGATGCATTTCACAGGTTCAGAATCTGCCATATTGGAAAGGGGCAAGTGCAGAAACACAATAACAGCCTCCAGTGATAAGGAGTGGCATTGCAACACTATTTAGCAAGGCGATTAATAGCAGCTACTAGTGGTCAATTTGCATCAGGACAACAGAATAGTGACAGTGTATCTGTTCCTTTCTCACTTTGCTAGCCACTCTGCTCCTCCTCATCCCCTCTGCAGGCTCTCTCTAGTTTCTAATTGTCTTTAAGTTAGCAGGTGATTAGTTTTTATGATGCCTTCCATTTGCAATACACAGATATGAAGCACATGTTCAGAAGCTGCAGTACTGAGCAGTGTAGCTGTGAGTCCAATTATGAGATGAGAGAAACTCTTACCAGAATGCAGCAACATAATCTAGCTGGGACTCCTTATCCTGTCTCTTCTCTCATTTTGCCCTTCTGCACCCTTTCTTCTCTAGAGCTTTAAAAAGAAGCTGTAATCTGATCCCTCAGTGATCTGGAAGTCAAACTTATTTTAACCAAGACAGACTTTACCTGTATTTAAGAATGACTGATGAGTTCAGACAGTGAAGAAAGAAGCCGATTTCTATGATAAGATATATTACCAAGTCTCTTATATTTGACTTTATTGTCGATTTGTGCAAAGTTTGCTGAAATGATAGTAACCATTTACCGGTAGTTATCTAACCTGTTTTATTTCAGCGACCATTCGTTCGTCTCGACAGCTATGTAAAGGTGTATGGTTCGCTTTAGCTCCCCGATTCCCACCAATGTGATTTTCTGATCCAAAAATAAATCCCAGAAAATAACGAGCTGGAATATATACCACAGTACTGTATCGATAGATAACAGATACGGGAATGTTTATTGAGCATTATGGACTGCGGATAGATTTCTGTAATTTGAACATAGCTTTCTCCGCGGACTCTCGAGTGTCAGAACGCCAGATCTATTGAAGCACACAGCAGTATTTCATTTTATTCTTTTAACCATATGTCATCTTTTTACTGCACATATTTAGAAACAATAAGACCAGACATAGAATATCACATGAAATGTTCCATTTGTTCTTTGTAACTATCCATTCATTGGGACCCGAGTATTCGATCATTATATAGTCTTAGTAAAACGGACGGTAACATTTCTGAGTTATTCTTATAAAAGTGATGTGCTGGTGCAATGAGTTGGGCTGGATGTTAATCTAAGAGTAATGGGATCTTCTCCTGAATCAGCAGTTACTTCTTGCCTTCGCACCAAAATCCATCTTCTTTTTATTACAGGCAGACCGGCAGGAATACTGAAGCATCGGCTTAGGGAGCCAGAAGTAATTCCAAGAGATGAAGACTAATACTCAGATCTGAGGACATAGAGATTAAGACCTGCACTTTTTCTTCACATGATGAAATGATCTTTAAGTTATTTCATAAATATTCTGAATTGTCCAGAAAAGCAAATTATATTAGAAATGTTGTGAAGCTGTATCTCCAATAACAAAACTATACTTATAACGTATTAAGGCTTCCCAGTGGCATTTTTCTTGGCTCATGAAAACTGCCATCATTGTCCTAAGTTTTCTTTTTTTTTTATGTAACTCCACTGCTGGATTCACAATTACCCTGCTCAGTACTGCTGTATAATGTACGCCGTGCTGCTATTACTCTTTTACATAAAGTACAAGGAGACAGGAAAGATGGAATCCCTCTTTTAGGCTCACCTGGTTAGGTGGATAATCCTAGCCAAAGTCCCGGGTGGGCACACGGGCCACAGGTGTCAGTGCAGCAGAAGGGTGAGGAACACAGGACACAGACAGAGGATACTGGAGGCTGCAGGCAGACAAGAGACATTCTGGAAACCGCAGACAGGTAGCACAGGTACTGTAAGTCGCAGGCAGACTGTAGATGTCCTGGAGACGGCAGCAGCTTTCTTTAGTTTCAATACAGTGTTTTAACAGCAGGAGATTATCGCTAGAGGAATAGGTGTAATGTAATGGTGTGAACAACCCCTCTAATCAAAACTTCATTGTAATGTTATCCTGACTAGAACATGACCACTTTTTTTTTATATAACAAACTTTTGTTTTATGTTAAATGCGGAGTTCTCGGCCCCTGTAATAAAACACAGTTCAGTTGATTTTTAATGAATTTTTATGTAATAAGAGGAAAACACGAACAAATTTGAAACAAGAATAGACCACGCTGGATGTGGACACAATTCAAGAGTGTTACCTGGATGCCGTCACCTCTTCACTAGATTGGACGATCCTAGTTCAAAGACATTCTGCATCCCCAAAATACTAATCTACAGCTGATGCGATCCTCCTCTGTAGGTTTATTTACTTATCTATACACATGCAGCGCCCCCACTGCCGCAGGGCCGAGGGGTACCCGGTACCGGGCCTCTGAGTCTCTGTTCTGGGGTTGTCACGGTGGCTAGGCCCGGTCCGTGACATTGCTGAGGGGCGCCCAAATAATAGGGTGTAGATGATGGTGGTAGTGCGGTGCAGTGCTGGTCACAGTAAATAACGAGGTCACCAGGTTGCAGTCTCTTTACCTCTTTACTGAAGGCTTCAGGATCCTCAGTCCGGAATACGGTTAACCAGGCTGCGCAAGTCCGGCCGGTCCGATGGCACCTCCAGAGTTCCCTTTGCAGGTGGAAATCTGTGCCTACCTTCTAGCGCTTGTGTGTTGTGGTCCTCCCCTGCTGTGCTTACGGGATAGTCCCCACAACTGTTGTGTCTGTTTCTCGTGTTCCCTCACAACTAGATTCTGATGTTCTTCTTCGTCCCCCAGATGATATGGCTAGGACGCACCCGTATGACGAGTAGGCTCGGAGCTCTTCCTGGACCCTAGTGTCGCCCTTCTCCTAGTGTGCCCCCCATGTCTTCATAAGTGATTGGTGTGAGACAGCCCGCCTATAGCTGACTGTCCTGCCGTAGGTTTGAAGTATTGCTTGGAGCCTGATACTTCCTCGGCGTTCCGGCCACCGGCTACGCGCCTGTTATGGTTCTCAATGGCAAGAGAACATAGCCCAGCAAACATACGAACTAGCTCTTGGAAGGATGGAAACTAAACTGACCATGAACTAAACCTGCCGCACAACTAACCGTAGCCGGGTAGCGTAGCCTGCGTTTTATCCCTAGACGCCCAGCGCCGGCCGGAGGACTAACTAATCCTGGCAGAGGAAAATATAGTCCTGGCTCACCTCTAGAGAAATTTCCCCGAAAGGCAGACAGAGGCCCCCACAAATATTGGCGGTGATTTTAGATGAAATGACAAACGTAGTATGAAAATAGGTTTAGCAAAATTGAGGTCCGCTTACTAGATAGCAGGAAGACAGAAAGGGCACTTTCATGGTCAGCTGAAAACCCTATCAAAATACCATCCTGAAATTACTTTAAGACTCTAGTATTAACTCATAACATCAGAGTGGCAATTTCAGATCACAAGAGCTTTCCAGACACAGAAACGAAACTACAGCTGTGAACTGGAACAAAATGCAAAAACAAACAAGGACTAAGTCCAACTTAGCTGGGAGTTGTCTAGCAGCAGGAACATGCACAGAAAGGCTTCTGATTACAATGTTGACCGGCATGGAAGTGACAGAGGAGCAAGGCTAAATAGCGACTCCCACATCCTGATGGAAACAGGTGAACAGAGAGGATGATGCACACCAGTTCAATTCCACCAGTGGCCACCGGGGGAGCCCAAAATCCAATTTCACAACAGCGCCTCAGTAGGATGTTGCCTCGTTCTTACAGCACGACTCCCACTGGTATTTCTCCTTGTTGCGTTGATCTCGTTTCTCACTCAGCACAATATACCTCGCTTCTTGTCCTTTCTTAGGGTACCGCCGCGATCAGGTGCAGGCGCGGTCCCGTAACGTTCTCTCTGTTCGCTAGGCCTCTGTCAGGATCCCACCTCTGACAGGGACCCCTCTGAATCTTCCCCTACAACACCCTCTGCCACAAGGTGTTGCCTGGTTCCAACCCAGTCAGCTTTCTGATCTAACTTCCTATCCAACCCCCAGTTTTACCAGACTGTGAGGAGTGGCCTAATGCATAGTGCCCTTAGCTCCCCCTGGAGGCCAGACTGTGAAATGTATTGGTGTCTGTGATACCTGGTCAGATGAACTCCTTCAGTGCCATCAGACGTACCATAGCCCCCCTTAGCGGCGGAGCACCAGTACTGCAACGACCAGGACTCTGGGGCGCTGCACATACATTGAGGAATTGGAGTCTCAAATTATATTTCGGGTTCACAAAATACAGGTTCGTTTTCACATCAATTCCTCAAAGTTCTTAAGATCTCTGCTTGCTGTCATTCACCAAGAATCTTCATTGTTTACTATCTAATGAACGGTACAATCTTGTGTCCATCACAAAAACGGAAGACTTCTATTGTATGACGGCAAGCCGAGATCTTGGAAATTGCAAGAAATCAATAAATTGTACTGGAAAACGGTATAAACTAATTCATGTGTAAATAATGTTTCATTTGCTTTAAGATTATTACTCCTTTAAAGAGGTCTCCACTGTTTTAAATTAAAAGAGGATGAATATGAAGGGGGCCATTGGACCCTGACCACTCCCACCATGGGCAAGATCTCCTCTCTTTGGACCCCCCATAGTTGCCATCTTGAGAATCATGCCACCATCCACCATTTTGGAACTTGTGTCGCTGACTGCCATCTTTTTTAAAAAAAATGTGTTTATTAATTCCAGAATAAACAAACAATGCACACATTTGCATTTATCATTATCAATTATACCACCGAATACAAATAATTACAGAATATCATCATATCCAAAGTTTACAGGGGTAATAAACTGTGCATGTTGAATCACTAGTACCTATAAAATACCTACTATACAACTTTAACAACTTTAACCGTTAATAGTAATTCGACAAAAGGAAAAACAGATTTAAATCCTGCTCCGCAAGCGATGTCCCAAAACCACAAGCCCATCCTCCTGTGTATGTATCTAATCAGCGCAGACTACAGAGTATGATAAGAGGAGTTCCATCTACCCCAGATTTTTTCAAATTTACCTGGGCATCCTCTATTTTGGTACAGTGTTCTTTCATATGGAATGACCGAGTTCACCAAGTCAATCCAAACTCTGAGAGACGGGGAGGAACCACCCATCCACCTTAGGGCTGTCCCACACGTCCAGATAATTCCGGTACCGGAATAAATCGGTACCGGAGTTGTCCGTGTCCGTGTGCCTGGGAACTCACGGAGGCCATACGTGCGGCACACGTGTGCCGCCCGTATGGCGAGTGGGTACCACACGGAGCGTGTGGTACCCACTCTGCATGGTGCTGAAGCTGCGATTCATATCTTCCCTGCAGCAACGTTTGCTGTAGAGAAAATATGAAGAATAGTGTTTAAAATAAAGATCCATGTGTCCGGCGCCCCCCCACCCCCTGTGCGCCCCCCCCGCTGGTCAGAAAATACTTACCCGCTCCCTCGCTGCTTCCTGGTCTGGCCGCGGCTTCTCCTGCATGCGGTCACGTGGGCCCGATCATTTACAGTCATGAATATGTGGCTCCACCTCCCATAGGGGCGGAGCGGACTATTCATGATTGTAAATGATCGGCCCCACGTGACCGCATACAGTAGGAGGCGCGGCCAGACCAGGAAGGAGCGAGGGAGCGGGTAAGTATTTTCTGACCAGCGGGGGGGCGCACAGGGGGTGGGGGGGCGGCAGACACATGGATCTTTATTTTTTAACACTATTCTTCATATTTTCTCTATAGCAAACGCTGCTACAGGGAAGATATGAATACCGGCTTCAGCACCATGTGGGGGGGACAGCGCTTACTGTAGCGCTGTCTCCTGCACGCACACGGACCCCAGACGGAGAATGTCCGTGTGAGGTCCGTGTTTTACGCGGACCCATTGACTCTATTGGGTCCGTGTAAAACGTGCGCTCCCACGAACACTGACATGTCTCCGTGTTTGGCACACGGAGACACGGTCCGCAAAAAATCAATGACATCTGCACAGATGCATTGATTTTTATGGGTCTACGTGTGTCAGTGTCTCCGGTACGTGAGGAAACTGTCACCTCACGTACCGGAATCACTGACGTGTGAAACCGGCCTTAACGCCAGTACCTTCCGTGCTTAGAAGAGCATATCTCGAAGAAAGATCCCAGTATGGTGATCCCAGGCCTCTGTATCCCACACCCCGAATAAGCAGGTCAATGGCTCAAGTGGGACAGGGATTGACAATAAAGATGTTAATAATGTCGTGACCTCTTTCCAATAGTGAAAAATTACCGGGCACCTCCATATCATATGGATAAAATCCGCTTCACGTGTATAACATCGTAAGCAGTCTGACGAGTGGAGGCGACTCATTTTAACCCCTTCATGACCCAGCCTATTTTGGCCTTAATGACCTTGCCGTTTTTTGCAATTCTGACCAGTGTCCCTTTATGAGGTAATAACTCAGGAACGCTTCAACGGATCCTAGCGATTCTGAGATTTTTTTTTTCGTGACATATTGGGCTTCATGTTAGTAGTAAATTTAGGTCGATAATTTCTGAGTTTATTTGTGAAAAAAACGGAAATTTGGCAAAAATTTTGAAAATTTCGTAATTTTCACATTTTGAATTTTTATTCTGTTAAACCAGAGAATTATGTGACACAAAATAGTTAATAAATAACATTTCCCACATGTCTACTTTACATCAGCACAATTTTGGAAACAAATTTTTTTTTTGCTAGGAAGTTATAAGGGTTAAAATTTGACCAGTGATTTCTCATTTTTACAACAAAATTTACAAAACCATTTTTTTTAGGGACCACCTCACATTTGAAGTCAGTTTGAGGGTTCTATATGGCTGAAAATACCCAAAAGTGACACCATTCTAAAAACTGCACCCCTCAAGGTGCTCAAAACCACATTCAAGAAGTTTATTAACCCTTCGGGTGTTTCACAGCAGCAGAAGAAACATGGAAGTAAAAAATGAACATTTAACTTTTTAGTCACAAAAATGATATTTTAGCGAAATTTTTTTTACTTTACCAAGGGTAAAAGGAGAAACTGGACCACGAACGTTGTTGTCCAATTTATCCTGAGTACGCTGATACCTCATATGTGGGGGTAAACCACTGTTTGGTTTAAACCCCCAGGTGTTTCACAAATTGATCCGTAAAAATGAAACAGTACTTTTTTTTCACAAAAAAATTATTTTAGCCTCAATTTTTTCATTTTCACATGGGCAACAGGATAAAATGGATCCTAAAATTTGTTGGACAATTTCTCCTGAGTACACCGATACCTCACATGTGGGGGTAAACCACTGTTTGGGCACATGGTAAGGCTCGGAAGGGAAGGAGCGCCATTTGACTTTTTGAATGAAAAATTATCTCCATCGCTAGCAGACACTATGTCACGTTTGGAGAGCCCCTGTGTGCCTAAACATTGGAGCGCTCCCACAAGTGACCCCATTTTGGAAACTAGACCCCCCAAGGAACTTATCTAGAAGCATAGTGAGCACTTTAAACTCTCAGGTGCTTCACAAATTGATCCGTAATAATGAAAAAGTACTTTTTTTTCACACAAAATTTCTTTTAGCCTCAATTTTTTCATTTTCACATGGGCAACAGGATAAAATGGATCCTAAAATTTGTTGGACAATTTCTCCTGAGTACACCGATACCTCATATGTGGGGGTAAACCACTGTTTGGGTGCACGGCAAGGCTCGGAAGGGGAGGCGTGCCATTTGACTTTTTGAATGGAAAGTTAGCTCCAATCGTTAGCGGACACCATGTCGCGTTTGGAGAGCCCCTGTGTGCCTAAACATTGGAGCTCCCCTACAAGTGACCCCATTTTGGAAACTAGACCCCCCAAGGAACTTATCTAGATGCATAGTGAGCACTTATAACCCCCAGGTGCTTCACAGAAGTTTATAACGCAGAGCCGTGAAAATAAAAAATAATTTTTCTTTCCTCAAAAATGATTTTTAGCCCAGAATTTTTTATTTTCCCAAGGGTAATAGGAGAAATTGGACCCCAAATGTTGTTGTCCAGTTTGTCCTGAGTACGATGATACCCCATATGTGGGGGTAAACTACTGTTTGGGCGCACGGCAGGGCTCGGAAGGAAAGGCACGCCATTTGGCTTTTTGAATGGAAAATTAGCTCCAATCATTAGCGGACACCATGTCGCGTTTGGAGAGCCCCTGTGTGCCTAAACATTGGAGCTCCCGCACAAGTGACCCCATTTTGGAAACTAGACCTCCCAAGGAACTAATCTAGATGTGTGGTGAGCACTTTGAACCCCCAAGTGCTTCGCAGAAGTTTATAATGCAGAGCCGTGAAAATAAAAAATCATTTTTCTTTCCTCAAAAAAGATGTTTTAGCAAGCAATTTTTTATTTTCACAAGGGTAACAGGAGAAATTGGGCCCCAATGTTTGTTGCTCAGTTTGTTGTGAGTACAGTGATACCCCATATGTGGGGGTAAACCACTGTTTGGGCGCACGTCAGGGCTCGGAAGGGAAGTAGTGACATTTGAAATGCAGACTTTGATGGAATGGTCTGCGGGCGTCACGTTGCATTTGCAGAGCCCCTGATGTGCCTAAACAGTAGAAACACCCCACAAGTGACCCCATTTTGGAAACTAGACCCCCCAAGGAACTTATCTAGATGTGTGATGAGCACGTTCAACCCCCAAGTGCTTCACAGAAGTTTACAACGCAGAGCCGTGAAAATAAAAAATCATTTTTCTTTCCTCAAAAAAGATGTTTTAGCAAGCAATTTTTTATTTTCACAAGGGTAACAGGAGAAATTGGGCCCCGATGTTTGTTGCCCAGTTTGTTGTGAGTACAGTGATACCCCATATGTGGGGGTAAACCACTGTTTGGGCGCACGTCAGGGCTCGGAAGGGAAGTAGTGACATTTGAAATGCAGACTTTGATGGAATGGTCTGCGGGCGTCACGTTGCATTTGCAGAGCCCCTGATGTGCCTAAACAGTAGAAACACCCCACAAGTGACCCCATTTTGGAAACTAGACCCCCGAAGGAACTTATCTAGATGTGTGGTGAGCACTTTCAACCCCCAAGTGCTTCACAGAAGTTTATAACGCAGAGCCGTGAAAATAAAAAATAATTGTTCTTTCCTCAAAAATTATGTCTTAGCAAGTAATTTTTTATTTTTGCAAGGGTAACAGGAGAAATTGGACCCCAACAGTTGTTGCCCAGTTTGTCCTGAGTACGCTGGTACCCCAAATGTGGGGGTAAACCACTGTTTGGGCGCACGTCGGGGCTTGGAAGGGAGGGAGCACCATTTGACTTTTTGAATGCAAGATTGGCTGGAATCAATGGTGGCGCCATGTTGCGTTTGGAGACCCCTGATGTGCCTAAACAGTGGAAACCCCTCAATTCTAACTTCAGCACCAACCCCAACACACCTCTAATCCTAATCCCAACTGTAGCCATAACCCTAATCCCAACCCTAACCCCAACACACCCCTAACCACAACCCTAACCCCAACACACCCGTAACCCTAATTCCAACCCTAACCCTAATCCTAACCCTAATCCCAACCCTAACCCTAATCCCAACCCTAACCACAACTGTAACCCCAACACACCCCTAACCCTATCCGTAACCCTAACCACAAGCCTAATCTTAACCCTATTTCCAACCCTAACTCTAATTCCAACCCTAACCCTAAGGGTATGTGCCCACGTTGCGGATTCGTGTGAGATTTTTCTGCACGATTTTTGAAAAATCTGCAGGTAAAAGGCACTGCGTTTTACCTGCGGATTTACAGCAGATTTCCAGTGTTTTTTTGTGCGGATTTCACCTGCGGATTCCTATTGAGGAACAGGTGTAAAACGCTGCGGAATCCGCACAAAGAATTGACATGCTGCGGAAAATACAACGCAGCGTTTCTGCACGGAATTTTCCGCACCATGGGCACAGCGGATTTGGTTTTCCATAGGTGTACACGGTACTGTAAACCTGATGGAAAACTGCTACGAATTTGCAGCGGCCAATCCGCTGCGGATCCGCGGCCAATCCGCTGCTGATCCGCAGCCAAATCCGCACATGCCATAACCCTAACCCTACCCCTAACCCTACCTGTAACCCTAACCCTAACCCTACCCGTAACCCTAACCCTAGTTCTAACCCTAACCCTAGTTCTAACCCTAACCCTAGTGGAAAAAGAAAAAAAAATATTTTCTTTATTTTATTATTGTCCCTACCTATGGGGGTGATAAAGGGGGGGGTTTATTTATTAATTTTTTTATTTTGATCGCTGTGATAGAACCTACCACAGCGATCAAAATGTACTTGTAATGAATCTGCCGGCTGGCAGATTCGGCGGGCGCACTGAGCATGCGCCCGCCATTTTGGAAGATGGCGGCGCCCAGCGAGGAGACGGACCAACACCGGGAGCCTCGGTAAGTATAAGGGGGGGAGATCGGGGCACGGGGGGGCGTCGGAGCACCGGGGGGTGACATAGGAGCAGGGGGGAGCGGGCAGGAGGACGGGGGAGCGGAGCACAGGACGGAGGGGACCGGACCCCATAACGGAGGACTGGGGGGGCGATCTGTGTGTGGGGGGGTCACTTCAGGTTTTCCAGCCATGGCCGATGATATTGCAGCATCGGCCATAGCTGCATTGTAATATTTCACCAGTTTTTTAGGTGAAATATTACAAATCGCCCTGATTGTCAGTTTCACTTTCAACAGTCAATCAGAGCGATCGTAGCCACGGGGGGGTGAAGCCACCCCCCCTGGGCTGAAGTACCACTCCCCCTGTCTCTGCAGATCGGGTAAAATGGGAGTTAACCCCTTCACCCGATCTGCAGGGACGCGATCATTCTGTGACACAGCATATGCGTCACAGGTCGGATTGGCACCGACTTTCATGACGCATACGCTGTGTCACAGGTCGGGAAGGGGTTAAAGAGTCGTGTTGAGGTCAAATAAGTCTGATATATAATATATAGCTGGGTCATCCTGTTATTAACTGAAGGAGAAACTTTAGTTGGAGACTCTAGAATATCTTCCTATTCCTCTCCCAGTGTATCGGGAAGAAGTCCCTCCCACTTCCTTTTGAGTTAATAGTAGACCCATCTCCCAAGGATAATAGATACGTATATAAAGAGGAAATGAGTCCCTGAGGACCCTGTGATTTGAGAATGCCTATCAGAGGTAGAGATGAGATCGCTCGACCTGCACCCACATTTCGCATATACGATTGGAAAGCTGACCTTAGCTGTAAATAATGGAAGAATTGAGATCTTGGGATATTGTAGGTGTCCCGTAATTGTTCGAAGGATACAAAAAACCCCTGGTCATATACATTGCCCACCGAAAGAACACCACATGAGATCCAGAACTTAGTAGATGGGTGATTCAGTAATTCTGGGAAATAACTATTATGCCACAGTGGCATTTCGGCTATTATATCTGCAAATTTAATAACTTTTTCGATTTGTTTCCATATTAATCTCGCCAGTCGAAGTAAAGGCAGCAAACGGGGAGCACTGACTTTCTCTATTTCCAAAAATCCCAGTGGACAATCAATCCGGGCAGAATGAATTAGATGACTTTCAGAATTAGGTAGGGAGTTATTGGGCATCCATTTGTTTATCGCCTTAGCTTGCCCGGCAAGGTAGTATAGATAGAGGTTTGGTAGGGCCGCCCCACCCCCTTTTTTCGGTCTTTGTAGAGTAGATAGTTTAAGTTTGGGTCTAGTCTTCCCCCATATAAAGGATGTGATTAGGGAGTTTAAATTTGCAAAGAAAGACTTGGGTATTGGCACAGCACTATGTTGGAAACAATAATTAAGTTTGGGGAGCAATATCATTTTAATTAGATTAATGCGGCCTGCAACGGAGAGAGGGAGTTTGCTCCAGGTTATAAATTTAGATTTGACCAGGTCTAATAGATAAATGTTAAGTTGTAGGTCCAGCCGACTATATTGAGACATATGGATACCTAGATATTTGAAATTAGAGACTACAGGTAGTGACGAGAGATTTTCGAGACAGGGCATCGGAGCATGAGACAGAGGCATCAGGGCAGACTTGTCCCAATTTATATAAAGACTGGAGAATTTACTAAATGTATCAATGGTCGTTATTACTTGTGGTAATGTTTCTTCTATTTTATCCATAAATATGATCATGTCATCGGCATAAAGACCGATGGTATCCACACGATCCACAATATATATTCCCTTAATATCCGTGAAGGACCTTATGCGTATTGCTAAAGCTTCTATCGCGAGGGCAAAGAGAGTCGGGGACAAAGGACATCCTTGACGGGTTCCCCTGTGCAAGGTAAAAGAATCAGAGATAGAGTTATTCACAATTACCCGTGCCCTAGGATTCCTATATAGTGAATCTATCCCTCTAATAAATTTGTCCCCAAAACCGTATTTCTGTAGACATGCGGAGAGGAAAAGCCACTCGAGAGAGTCGAACGCTTTGGCTGTGTCTAGCGATGCCAGTGCCCAATTATTATCCGATTCTAGAGAACTATATTGAATCACTGATTGGACCCGCCTAAAATTGATGGAGGTACTTTTCCTGTTGTGAATTCTATTTTTGGGCTCCCTCTAGTGGTCACAAGCGGTACTGTGTTGTGTTGTCTTTCTGCAGGTTGGCTGCATCAGCTGGTTCGTTATCCTTGGTTGGTTTCCTATTTAGCTCACCTGGAGACTCAGTTCCTTGCCTGCTATCAATGTATTCAGTGCTCTTCAGATTCCTTGTGTCTACCTTGCTCCCAGTCTCTCCAAGACAAGCTAAGTTTTTGTTTGATCATTTTTTGATTATCAGTGTTCATTATGTTTTTAGTCCAGCTCGCTAAAATGTGATTTCCTCGCTTGCTGGTTGCTCTAGGGGACTGAGTTTCTCCACCCACACCGTGAGTTGGTGTGGGGGTTCTTGAAATCTCAGTGTGGATATTTTGTAAGGGTTTTTTACTGACCGCATAGATTCCCTTTTCTATTTTCTGCTATCTAGTATTAGTGGGCCTCATTTGCTGAATCTGCTTTCACCCCTGTGTATGTGCCTTCCTCTTACCTCACCGTTATTATCTGTTGGGGGCTTCTATATCTTTGGGAATTATTTCTCTGGAGGCAAGAGAGGTCTCTCTTTCTCTCTAGGGGTAGTTAGTTCCTCAGGCTGGCTCGAGACGTCTAGGATTTTTAGGCACGTTCACCGGCTACTTCTAGTGTGTTTGGATAGGTTCAGATTTGCGGTCAGTCCAGTTTGCCACCTCCCTAGAGCTTGTCCTATGTTTGTTACTTAGCTGGAGTAATTTGTGATCCTCAACCACTAAGAATCATAACAGTATAGCAGGCCAAAAAGTGTTTAATGCATCGCATGAAGTGGGATAAAAAAGAAGACCTGAGTACTTTTTTTTTTTTTTTTTTTTTTCCTTCCGCTTTTCCTTTGCTGCAGTCTGTTTAGCTTCTTTCATCCCCTTGAACTCTGGGTGGTTTTGAGCTCAGCTGCAGACATGAATGTTCAGACTCTGACTTCTAGTGTGGATCATCTTACTGCACGGGTGCAAAGTATTCAGGATTTTGTTATTCATAGCCCTATGTCAGAACCAAAGATACCCATTCCTGAGTTGTTTTCTGGAGATAGATCTAGGTTTCTAAATTTTAAGAATAATTGTAAGTTATTTCCATCTCTGAGACCTCGTTCCTCTGGTGATTCCGCTCAGCAAGTTAAAATTGTTATCTCCTTGTTGCGTGGCGACCCTCAAGATTGGGCTTTCTCTCTGGCGCCAGGAGATCCTGCATTGCTTAATGTAGATGCATTTTTTCTGGCTCTTGGATTGCTTTATGAGGAGCCTAATCTTGAGAATAAGGCAGAAAAAGCGTTGCTGGCTATCTCTCAGGGTCAGGATGAAGCAGAGGTGTATTGTCAAAAATTTCGGAAGTGGTCGGTGCTTACTCAATGGAATGAGTGTGCCCTGGCTGCAAATTTCAGAGAAGGTCTTTCTGAGGCCGTTAAGAATGTTATGGTGGGGTTTCCCACCCCTGCAAGTCTGAGTGATTCTATGACTTTAGCCATTCAGGTTGATCGGCATTTGCGGGAGGGCAAATCTGCTCATCCTTTGGCGGTATTTTCTGAACAGAGACCTGAGTCTATGCAATGTGACTGAACTCTGACCAGAATTGAGCGTCAAAGTCATAGACGTCAAAATGGGTTGTGCTTTTACTGTGGTGATTCTACTCATGTTATCTGTTATGATCCTTAGTGGCTGAGGATCATGAATAGACCAGCAAGTGAATAAACTAAGGACAAGCTCTAGGGAGATGGTAACTGGACTGATCGCAAATCTGAACCTATCCAAAACAACTAGAGGTAGCCGGTGAACGTGCCTAAAAAATTTCCTAGACTTCTCGAGCCAGCCTGAGGAACTAGCTACCCCTAAAGAGAAAGAAAGACCTCGCTTGCCTCCAGAGAAATAATCCCCAAAGATATAGAAGCCCCCAACAAATATTAACGGTGAAGTAAGAAGAAGGCACATACGTAGGGATGAAATCAGATTCAGCAAAAGAGGCCCACTAGTACTAGAAAGCAGAAAATAGAGCAGGGGTCTATGCGATCAATAAAAAACCCTTACAAAATATCCATCCTGAGATTTCAAGAACCCACGCACCAACTAATGGTGTGTGGGGAGAAACTCAGTCCACTAGAGCATCCAGCAAGCGAGGGAATCACATTTTAGCAAGCTGGACAAGAAAACATGATAAACACTGCTGATCTAAAAATGAGCAAACAAAACTTAGCTTGTCCTGGATGGACTGGGAGCAAGGTAGTCAGAAGGAATCTGAGTAGCACTGATTACATCGACAGCCGGCAACAAGTGGAAGTAAAACAGAGCTAAATAGGAACCTCCCAGAGGATAACGAACCAGCTGATAGCCAGAGACCAGCAGGATAACAAACAAAGCCACCAGGGGGAGCCCAAAGCAAAAGTCACACCATACCACCAGTGACCACAAGAGGGAGCCTGAAAACAGAGTTCACAACAGTTATCTCAGCATGCTCTAAACGCTTAAAAAAGATCGCTAAACCTGTCACCATTGGTACTATACAGCCTAAATTTATTTTGTCTCTTACTTTGATTTGTTCTTTATCGTCCTACCCGGTTATGGCTTTTGTGGATTCGGGTGCTGCCCTGAATCTGATGGATTTGTCGTTTGCCAGGCGCTGTGGTTTTGTCCTGGAGCCTTTGGAATTTCCTATTCCTCTGAGGGGAATTGATGCTACGCCATTGGCTGAGAATAAGCCTCAGTATTGGACGCAAATGACCATGTGCATGACTCCCGTACATCAGGAGGTGATTCGCTTTCTTGTTCTGCATAATTTGCATGATGTTGTCGTTTTGGGTCTGCCATGGCTGCAAGCTCATAATCCAGTTTTAGATTGGAAAGCTATGTCTGTGTCAAGTTGGGGTTGTCAGGGAATTCATGGCGATACTCCGTTGGTGTCTATTGCTTCTTCCACTCCTTCTGAGGTCCCTGAGTTTTTATCTGACTACCAGGATGTATTTGATGAGCCCAGGTCCTGTGCCCTGCCTCCTCATAGGGATTGTGACTGTGCTATAAATTTAATTCCTGGTAGTAAATTCCCTAAGAAACGACTTTTTAATTTGTCTATACCAGAGCATGCCGCGATGCGGAGTTATATAAAGGAGTCTTTGGAGAAGGGACATATTCGCCCATCCTCTTCCCCTCTTGGTGCAGGATTTTT
The DNA here is from genome assembly GCF_051348905.1 of Ranitomeya variabilis. Lineage (NCBI taxonomy): Eukaryota > Metazoa > Chordata > Amphibia > Anura > Dendrobatidae > Ranitomeya > Ranitomeya variabilis. The sequence goes on from NC_135235.1 coordinate 283,123,360, forward strand.
TTTTTGTGGCCAAGAAGGACGGTTCTTTGAGACCTTGTATAGATTATCGTCTTCTGAATAAAATCACAGTCAAATTTCAGTATCCTTTGCCACTATTGTCTGATTTGTTTGCTCGGATTAAGGGTGCCAGTTGGTTCACCAAGATAGATCTCCGTGGTGCGTATAACCTTGTGCGCATTAAGCAGGGAGATGAATGGAAGACAGCATTTAATACGCCCGAAGGCCATTTTGAGTACTTAGTGATGCCTTTTGGACTCTCTAATGCTCCTTCTGTGTTTCAGTCCTTCATGCATGACATCTTCCGAGAGTATCTGGATAAATTTATGATTGTTTATTTGGATGACATTTTGGTCTTTTCTGATGATTGGGAGTCCCATGTGAAGCAGGTCAGGATGGTGTTTCAGGTCCTGCGTGCTAATGCTTTATTTGTGAAGGGCTCAAAATGCCTCTTCAGAGTACAGAAGGTCTCCTTTTTGGGTTTTATTTTTTCTCCTTCTACTGTGGAGATGGACCCAGTCAAGGTCCAGGCTATTCATGACTGGACTCAGCCCACGTCTGTTAAGAGTCTTCAGAAGTTCTTGGGTTTTGCTAATTTTTACTGTCGTTTCATCGCTAATTTTTCTAGCGTGGTTAAACCTTTGACGGATTTGACCAAGAAGGGTTCTGATGTGACTAATTGGTCTCCTGCGGCCGTGGAGGCCTTTCAGGAGCTGAAGCACCGGTTTTCTTCAGCTCCAGTCTTATGTCAGCCAGATGTCTCTCTCCCCTTCCAGGTCGAGGTTGATGCTTCTGAGATTGGAGCAGGGGCTTTTTTGTCGCAGAGAAGCTCTGATGGCTCTGTGATGAAGCCATGTGCTTTCTTTTCAAGAAAGTTTTCGCCTGCCGAGCGGAATTATGATGTTGGTAATCGGGAATTGTTGGCTATGAAGTGGGCATTTGAGGAGTGGCGACATTGGCTCGAAGGAGCTAAGCATCGTGTGGTGGTCTTGACTGATCACAAAAATCTGATTTACCTTGAATCTGCCAAGCGCCTGAATCCTAGACAGGCTCGTTGGTCGTTGTTTTTCTCCCGTTTCAACTTCGTGGTCTCATACCTGCCTGGTTCGAAGAACGTGAAAGCTGATGCACTTTCTAGGAGTTTTGTGCCTGACTCTCCGGGAGTTTCTGAGCCGGCTGGTATTCTCAGAGAGGGAGTGATTTTGTCTGCCATTTCCCCAGATTTGCGACGAGTGCTGCAGAAATTTCAGGCGGATAGACCTGACCGTTGTCCACCAGAGAGACTGTTTGTCCCAGATAGATGGACCAGCAGAGTTATTTCCGAGGTTCATTCTTCGGTGTTGGTGGGTCATCCTGGGATTTTTGGTACCAGAGATTTGGTGGCTAGGTCCTTCTGGTGGCCTTCCTTGTCGCTGGATGTGCGTTCCTTTGTGCAGTCTTGTGGGATTTGTGCTCGGGCTAAGCCTTGCTGTTCTCGTGCCAGCGGTTTGCTTTTGCCTTTGCCTGTTCCGAAAAGGCCTTGGACGCACATTTCCATGGATTTTATTTAGGATCTTCCAGTATCTCAGAAAATGTCTGTCATCTGGGTGGTGTGTGATCGTTTTTCCAAGATGGTCCATTTGGTGCCCTTGCCTAAGTTCCCTTCTTCCTCCGATTTGGTTCCTCTATTTTTTCAGAATGTGGTTCGCTTGCACGGCATTCCTGAAAATATTGTGTCTGATAGAGGATCCCAGTTTGTGTCCAGGTTTTGGCGGACTTTTTGTGCTAAGATGGGCATTGATTTGTCTTTTTTGTCGGCCTTCCATCCTCAGACTAATGGCCAAACCGAGCGAACTAATCAGACGTTGGAAACTTATTTGAGATGTTTTGTTTCTGCTGATCAGGATGATCGGGTGACTTTTTTGCCATTGGCCGAGTTTGCCCTTAATAATCGGGCTACTTCTGCTACTTTGGTTTCGCCTTTTTTCTGCAATTCTGGTTTCCATCCTCGTTTTTCCTCGGGTCAGGTTGAGCCTTCTGACTGTCCTGGGGTGGATTCTGTGGTGGATAGGTTGCAGCAGATTTGGAACCATGTGATGGGCAATTTGAGGTTGTCACAGGAGAAGGCTCAGCGCTTTGCCAACCGCCGCCGCGGTGTGGGTCCCCGACTTCGTGTTGGGGATTTGGTGTGGCTGTCTTCTCGGTATGTTCCTATGAAGGTCTCCTCTCCTAAATTCAAGCCTCGCTTCATCGGTCCTTATAAGATCTTGGAAATCCTTAACCCGGTGTCTTTTCGTTTGGATCTCCCAGCATCGTTTGCCATTCATAATGTGTTCCATAGGTCTTTGTTGCGGAGGTATGTGGTACCTGTGGTTCCTTCTGTTGAGCCTCCTGCTCCGGTGCTGGTCGAGGGCGAATTGGAGTACGTGGTGAAGATTTTGGATTCTCGTATCTCTAGACGGAGGCTTCAGTATTTGGTTAAGTGGAAGGGCTATGGTCAGGAGGATAATTCCTGGGTTGTCGCCTCTGATGTTCATGCGGCCGATTTGGTTCGTGCCTTCCACGCGGCTAATCCTGATCGCCCTGGGGGTCTTGATGAGGGTTCGGTGACCCCTCCTCAAGGGGGGGGTACTGTTGTGAATTCTATTTTTGGGCTCCCTCTAGTGGTCACAAGCGGTACTGTGTAGTGTTGTCTTTCTGCAGGTTGGCTGCATCAGCTGGTTCGTTATCCTTGGTTGGTTTCCTATTTAGCTCACCTGGAGACTCAGTTCCTTGCCTGCTATCAATGTATTCAGTGCTCTTCAGATTCCTTGTGTCTACCTTGCTCCCAGTCTCTCCAAGACAAGCTAAGTTTTTGTTTGATCATTTTTTGATTATCAGTGTTCATTATGTTTTTAGTCCAGCTCGCTAAAATGTGATTTCCTCGCTTGCTGGTTGCTCTAGGGGACTGAGTTTCTCCCCCCAAACCGTGAGTTGGTGTGGGGGTTCTTGAAATCTCAGTGTGGATATTTTGTAAGGGTTTTTTACTGACCGCATAGATTCCCTTTTCTATTTTCTGCTATCTAGTATTAGTGGGCCTCATTTGCTGAATCTGCTTTCACCCCTGTGTATGTGCCTTCCTCTTACCTCACCGTTATTATCTGTTGGGGGCTTCTATATCTTTGGGAATTATTTCTCTGGAGGCAAGAGAGGTCTTTCTTTCTCTCTAGGGGTAGTTAGTTCCTCAGGCTGGCTCGAGATGTCTAGGATTTTTAGGCACGTTCACCGGCTACTTCTAGTATGTTTGGATAGGTTCAGATTTGCGGTCAGTCCAGTTTGCCACCTCCCTAGAGCTTGTCCTATGTTTGTTACTTAGCTGGAGTAATTTGTGATCCTCAACCACTAAGGATCATAACATTTTCCCGGGCATAAAGCCAGTTTGATCTTGGTGTATAAGGTCTAGTATGATTGTATTTAGTCTAGTAGCCAAGATTTTAGTGAAGATTTTATAATCTACGTTCACCAATGATATGGGGCGATACGATCCACACTCCAAGGGATCCTTTCCCTCCTTTTTAAGTACAATAATATTTGCATCGTAAAATGTTTCAGGCATAAATTCTCCCTCCCATATACTCTGGAGTACCTTCAGTAAAAGTGGTGCCAGGTGGCTCCGATATTTTTTATAGAACTCAGCGGGAAACCCGTCGGGTCCAGGGGCCTTCCCGGTGGCCATGTCCATTATAGCATGCTCCACTTCCTCCAGAGTAAACTCGGCCTCCATAAAAGCTTGCTGGGTTGGACACAGTGAGGGGAACATTATGTCCGATAAATAGTCTACACATTCAGGGACACCAAGACCACTACCAGATTTGTACAATGACTTATAGTAATTACAAAAACACCGAAGAATCTCCTCAGTAGAGAATACCAACGAGCCATCAAGTGCCCGAATCTGTAGTACTGCATTAGAGGTATTATGTTGGCGTACTAAAAAGGCTAGAAGTGTACTGGCTTGATTCCCCAATTCAAAATAGGATTGACGGGTAAAGAATAATTTACGTTTCGATTTAGTGTCTATATGCTGGGTGTATAATCTTTGGGAAGTGAGCCATTCCACCCTGTTGCCACTGGTTTGATTGGTTACATAGGCGGCCTCCGAATCCCTCATGCGCCGCTCCATCTCATCATCCTCCCCTGCCGTCACCCTTTTTATGTAGGAAATTGTGGAGGACAGACATCCCCTTAAATATGCCTTTAGAGTGTCCCAAAACAGATTAAGATTTGAGGGGTCTGGGTGAGTAGAGACAAAACAGTTCAAAGGTCAACCGTTCTATCACTAGAATCTATCAATTTCAACTAGAAGGGATTCAATTTCCAAGGTATATTATTATTTGACTGACCGTATTTAAATTTGACTGGACTGTGGTCTGATATCCCCCTATTACCATGTTCGACACTATCCACCCATAATGCCAGGTCACTAGATCCAAATATGTAATCAATGCAAGATAGAGACTGTCTAGTTGATGAATGGCAGGTATATTCCTTTGTCTCAGGGTGACGTGTTCTCCATAGATCTAACCATCCGCTACCGCTCATAAATAGTGCCAATTGAGAGGGGGACTGAGGAGGAGGCCCCCCCGGACATCTCGCCGTCTAGTCTCAATCTGTCTTTAAGATTATCCATGACTAAATTAAAGTCTCCCATACAAATAAAACTAGCATTAGGATAATTTAGGGAGAAACCCATTGCCATGCGGAGAACCGATATACTAGCCGGGGGTGGGTTATAAACACATAGTATCACATATTCCCGCTTATTAATGAAGGCGTGTACAAAAACAAAGCGACCCTCGGGATCACGTCGTGCCTCCCTAGCCTCCCATCTAACATTCCTATGTATCAACAGAGAGACCCCTCTGGAGTAACTAGTATGGAATGCGTGAAGGGACCACTGCACCCACGGCTTTTGTGTACATTTAACTGTGTCTCTGGTCAGATGTGTCTCTACAAGTGCTACAACATGGGGATGATACCTTTTAATCTGCGAAAATACCTTGATTTTCTTTCGGGGAGTCTTAATACCCCATATAGTCCACGTCATATATATAATCTCAGACCCCATATCTACGCTTAGAAAAAGGAATAATATACACCATAACCTGAGCAGGGATCAGGAACATCACGCAGAGCATAAAGTTATCATTGGCGACTAACAAACATATCAAACAATCAAAACTGGTGTAAAAACCCAAACAAAACAGAATTTGAACAGTGGAGGAGTATAATCCTACACTCCTACAGTCAGATAGAAAAGGGGATACCCTCACTGGAACCAGCGTCCGGTATTGTTGATAAGCTCAGCACCCATATGGAGAGCTCCAAATTGTGTTGCCATCAGACAAGGAGAACTACTTAGGAGTCCGGTACACTAGATCCCCTGTATGACCGCAACCATTCGGCTACCTCCGCCGGATTAGTAAAGAACAAGGAGAAGCCTTCATGGACAATGCGGAGTCGAGCTGGGTAAAGCATGGAGTAAATGATGTTCTTATCCCTGAGCTGCTTTTTAACTTCCATAAATTGGACTCGCTGCTTTTGAAGCTCCATGGAAAAATCCGGGAAGATTGATATAGTAGCGTTATTGAATTTAATAGGGCTCTTCTGCCTTGCCAAGCGAAGAATCGCATCTAGTGTTGAGCATTCCGATACCGCAAGTATCGGGTATCGGCCGATACTTGCGGTATCGGAATTCCGATACCGAGATCCGATACTTTTGTGGTATCGGGAATCGGAAGTTCCCAGTGTATGGTTCCCAGGGTCTGAAGGAGAGGAAACTCTCCTTCAGGCCCTGGGATCCATATCCATGTAAAAAATAAAGAATTAAAATAAAAAATATTGATATACTCACCTCTCCGGAGGCCCCTGGACATCACCGCTGGTAACCGGCAGCCTGCTTTGCTTAAAATGAGCGCGTTCAGCACCTTCCATGACGTCACGGCTTCTGATTGGTCGCGTGCCGCTCATGTGACCGCCACGCGACCAATCACAAGCCGTGACGTAATTCTCAGGTCCTAAATTCCTAGAATTCGGAATTTAGGACCTGAGAATGATATCACGGCTTGTGATTGGTCGCGTGGCGGTCACATGAGCGGCACGCAACCAATCAGAAGTTGTGACGTAATGGAAGGCCCTAAACGCGCTCATTTTAAGCAAAGAAGGCTGCCGGTTACCAGCGGTGATGTCCAAGGGCCTCCGGAGAGGTGAGTATATCAATATTTTTTATTTTAATTCTTTATTTTACACAGTAATATGGATCCCAGGGCCTGAAGGAGAGTTTCCACTCCTTCAGACCCTGGGAACCATCAGGATACCTTCCGATACTTGGTGTCCCATTGACTTGTATTGGTATCGGGTATCGGTATCGGCGATATCCAATACTTTTCGGGTATCGGCCGATACTATCCGATACCGATACTTTCAAGTATCGGACGGTATCGCTCAACACTAATCGCATCCCTGTCTCTGCAATTGAGGAGACGCGCCAAAAAGGGCCGGGGTGGAGTTCCGGGAGGAAGAGGTCTCGTTGGGACCCTATGGGCCCTCTCCACAGAAAATGTTGAGGAGAATCCATCTCCCAGGGAGGTTTTAAGCCAGTCCTCTAGAAATTGCTCAGGTTGCTGACCCTCCGAGCGTTCTGGTAGGCCAATAATTCGAATGTTATTATGACGCAATCTGTTTTCCAGGTCATCTGCCTTTTGCGTCCAGGCATTCACAGAGCCGGCGGCCTTTGACAGCTTAGCCTCCATTGGGGTAATGGTGTCCTCTATCTGAGACACTCTTGTTTCAACCTCTGAGATACGCCCTCTCATAGCTTGCATATCATGTCGCAGACGGCCCACTTCAGTATGTACGTCTTCTATTTTCTCAGTGAGAGAAGATCTGGTGAGGGATATGGCTTGCATCAACTGCTCAGATGCTTGTTTAAGAGTCAGTTCATCTTGTTCTCCCTCCTCATTACTGTCAGAAAGACAATTTTTGCGTTGATTCTGCGTAGGATTATTTCTGAGGGTACGTACATTGTCAGAGGCATCTTCTCTGGCATATTTCTTTAAGTTGTCAGCAGCCCCCGCTCCTTTAGAATGATGCATGGCGGTTAACAGAAGATCCCCACAAAAGGACCAAGCTTATGATTATGGTAGTCTATTCTCCAACAGCAGACGGGGCAAGGTCAAACACCGGGATATATCCCAAGGAGGCAGTAGGTCAGGCAAAGAATTGCCAGATATTTGCAGGAGTAGCAACTAAGGATTTGCCCAGGCACCGTGCCCCAGAGCAGCCCACAGCTCCCACAGGCAGAACAGCAGGGAGGGTGGACAATCCCTCCAGAGTTATGGTGCCGACGGGTTTGTCTGATAAGGGGGGTGCAGGGCCCATTCTTCCAGGGCACACACCGCACCACCCCTCTATTATTTCAGGCTGTTAGCTCACCTCCTGAGCTGCACCGCAATTGTGCTGTATAGCGCCGCTCTCCTTACTGCTGGAGTGCGCGCTGTAATAATGGCTGCAGTTTCCCCAGGCACCGCCCGCCGCTCCAGACCCGGCACCTGTTTTTTTCCCCCGGTGTTCCACAGTGTCCCCGCTGTATGCAGGTGTCTGCCGCGTCTCAAGGGGATTCCCCCAGCTTCGGCCTCCACCGGCGCTGCGTCCTGCCAGCCGGAGCCGCGCTCAAAGATGCTACAGCTCAGGCACTGTGCCGCTCTTTCAGGTCGCCTCATTTACCAGCGTCCCAGGACTCCAAAGTCGCCGTTTGAGGGGGTAACCGGTCTCCTGAGGTCCCAGGGCACCGTTCCAGCTGGTGCAGACTCAGGATCAGGGGGATTAATGGCAGGATTAGGACCAGGATAACCGGAGCTTCCACAAGGTGCGTCTTCTCTCCTAGCTTACATAGCCATGCCCCCGCTGACTGCCATCTTGTTTGCCTTTAAGGTACTAAATTCTTAATTTCCTTGTTTTTCGTTCTCCAGGGCCTGACCCTGTTCACATCACCACTTGAAGGGGGGGGGTTGTTGTGGGCCGGAACTAAGTTCTCTTTGCCCTGAAACCCCTCTTCTACACAGGAGTCAGACAGGCGTGGGGTGTTGTGCTGTGGACTTCATGCTTTACTCACTTTTCGTTTGGGAGTACTTGTTACCTCTCCGTCCATGGGAGCGGATCCGGCTACAGACAAGACAGGAGACCTGGGGTTAAGGCTGTGTGCACACGTTGCAGATTTGACTGTGGAATTTTCTGTGCAGATTCTGCATTTCGTGACAAAAAACGCAGGTCAGAATCTGCGCCTTTTTTTGGTATGTGCACATGTTGCAGATTTTTGTGCGGATTTCTTCCTTTTTTTACCCCTGCAGATTTCTATTATGGAATGGGTGCAGAAACGCAGCAGATCTGCAAAAGGAATTGACACGGTCCTATTTTTGTATCTGCTGCGTTTTAAGTGCAGATTTTTCTGCACCATCAGCACAGCATTTTTTTTGCTATTGATTTACATTGTACTGTAAATCACTTGCGGATCTGCAGCGTATCTGCAACGTGCGCACATAGCCTTAGTTTAACAGGTTCAGCTTTATTGTACAATTCGGTTGCACAGGACTGCAGCGTACAGACTAAGACAGAGTCCCTTTTTGGTGATGTTGCCTTTGTCCTGTATACTATCAGTTCTTGCCTCCATTCTTCCCAATCTGCCCCCCTCCTCAACCTTCACTGTTGGTACCAGGGACCTTCTATTGGGCAGTACAGCTTCCCTGAGGCCCACCATCTTTCCCTACTGCTGAGACCCGGCTGACATCTTCCTCCCAAGGGAGACAGAGGTATGACACTCAATACCTTTTCCAGGCCTTAGGCCCAAGACTCTCGGCATCTTCATAAACCTTTAGTGACTTGGCACTGATAGAACCTTTTCGCCTCTGCTGCATCCATTGTCTGAGAACCTGATAACACTGTAGCATCTAGCCTTCCCCTGAACTTCACTCACCCCTTGTTAGGGCTAGCGGAACGCACCGAGTAAATATAGAGGTTTTATTATAATAGATGCTTTCGCAGCCCGGGGTCCACCGTGCAGGAGAACCTGCTGCTAGCAAACGGCGGAACTATATGGCGGTATGAGCTAACCCTGTTACTTCACAGAGTAGCCGAAGCTCAAAGCACTGTTAGACTTCACAGTGGCACAGGCTAACTACTCAACTGGGAGCAGTCAGTGGTCATGCATGCACACAAACTCCTCGCTGGAGGTGCCAGCATTCTAGGGGCTTATTTCAGCCAGGTCCCTGAATACATTCACACAAAATCTCCTCGCCGGAGGTGCCAGCATTCTAGGGGCTTATTTCAGCCGAGTCCCTGAACACAAACTTACATGACCACACTGGCGCAAAGCACATAACATAGAACAATACTAGCCATGGCCGTGCGAGCCTTAAATAGTTGCAGCACGTACAGGACCTTCCTAGAAGGACCAATGAGAGGCTGCCACAGAGCGTGAGCACCTACAGGACCTTCCTGAAGGACCAATGGCCTTAGTTGCAGTATCTGATCATGTGACCCTCGATCTCCACTGAGAGATCTTACTCTGGGCATGCTCAGAAAGAGAAAAGCAGGACTTAGTCCCAGAAGCGTCTGCTCGCCACTGCCCAGCACTGACTTCCATGGCAGAAGCAGGGAAAGCAGCAGTAACTCTTTGTACAGACTGAGCGAGACGCTGGGACCGACGTCTCTGCTGAGCAGGCTCCACTGCGGCAGAAGAATGGGAGACCGCAGCGGAGATGGCCCGAGATTCCCCCTGTGCAGAGGCAGGAACTCGACCCCTAACATTACCCCCCCTCCTAGGGCCCCCCCTCCTTGGGCCTCGCTACGTTCGAAGGCAGCAATGAGCTGCGGAGCCCGAATGTGCTCAGCAGGCACAGGCAGTCCGGGACTTAGGTCCCGCTCGTGACACCTCCATGGCCTCATGTGACTCAGGAACCAGGACTGGAGATTCCAGAGGTTTGGCAAAGGTGGGAGCCAGCCAAAACCTCTGCCTACACTGGGCTCGCTCTAACCTCCGCTTGTTAAAACGGAGGTCAATACGAGTAGAGACAGTTATTAACTCCTCCAGTGTGGCAGGAATCTCCCTAATGGCCAGAGCGTCCTTCACGTGATCAGCCAGCCCCCTCCAAAATATGGGGATAAGGGCTTTATCCGACCACTCCAGCTCAGAAGCTAAAGTACGGAAGTGGACGGCAAAATGGCTGACCAAGGACACACCGAGTTAATGCCAGCAGTTGGAGCGCCATATCATGGGTGACTCGAGGTCCTAAAAAGACCTGTTTCAGAGTGCTCAGGAACAGCGGAGCACTCTGCACCACATGATCGCCACGCTCCCACAGCGGCGTAGCCCATTCCAACGCCCTGTCTGACAAGAGGGACACAATAAATCCCACCTTAGCCCGCTCTGTGGGAAAACGTGCAGCCAGGAGCTCGAGGTAAATAGAGCACTGACTCACGAATCCCCTACAAGATTTGCTATCTCCAGAAAATTTTTCTGGCAGCGGGAGGCGAGATAATGTCGGAACAGGGGTGGCAGTGGACAAGGTTGCTGCAGCCACGCTAGCAGCCTGTACAGCTACTGCTGTAACATCCACAGCTGAGGTTGAGCTCTCGAGAGTCACCAACCTACCCTCCAGCTGCTGGATATACCGCAAGGATTGCTGAATGTCCGCCATTTACTAGCCAGACCCTGGCACTAGTATTCTGTTAGGGCTAGCGGAACGCACCGAGTAAATATAGATGTTTATTATAATTGATGCGTTCGCAGCTTGGGGTCCACTGTGCAGGAGAACCTGCTGCTAGCAAATGGCGGCGCTATATGGCGGTATGAGCTAACCCTGTTACTTCACAGAGTAGCCAAAACTCAAAGCACTGTGCCCTGTTAGACTTCACAGTGGCACTACCCAACTGAGAGCAGTCAGTGGTCATGCATGTACACAAACTCCTCGCCGGAGGTGCCAGCATTCTAGGGGCTTATTTCAGCCAGGTCCCTGAATACATTCACACAAAATCTCCTCGCCAGAGGTGCCAGCATTCTAGGGGCTTATTTCAGCCGGGTCCCTGAACACAAACTCACATGACCACACTGGCGCAAAGCACATAACATAGAACAATACTAGCGCATGGCCGTGAGAGCCTTAAATAGTTGCAGCACGTACAGGACCTTCCTAGAAGGACCAATGAGAGGCTGCCACAGAGCGTGAGCACCTACAGGACCTTCCTGAAGGACCAATGGCCTTAATTGCAGTATCTGATCATGTGACCCTCGATCTCCACTGAGAGATCTTACTCTGGGCATGCTCAGAAAGAGAAAAGCAGGACTTAATCCCAGAAGCGTCTGCTCGCCGCTGCCCAGCACTGACTTCCATGGCAGAAGCAGGAAAAGCTGCAGTAACTCTTTGTACAGAGTCAGACTGAGCGAGACACTGGGACCGATGGCTCCACTGCGGCAGAAGAATGGGAGACCGCAGCGGAGATGGCCCGAGATTCCCCCTGTGCAGAGGCGGGAACTCGACCCGTAACCCTGATCTGAACTAGTCTCCAAACTCTAACTAACTAGAAGCAGAAAATCCTTTTCGCATTAACTCATATAACCCCACCCAATAGTGGGCTAATCCCAAGCTGCTAACTATATACTACCCTGTGTGATACAAATTATATCCCTACGCTGGTAATGGTTCCCTACTGGACAAACCTCCCCCCATTCCTGGGGACGACCTTTAAGCAGAGCCTTAAGGAGAACTGAGACACAAACTGGCCCTAAGGATAAAATGCAACATTTATTTATAAAGCATATAATATACCATATTAACACATCACACTTCACATTAACCCTCTTGTTGCCACAAAGTCTTCCGTCTCTTCCCCTACAAATATATTGCAGTAGTAATAGTAGTGCAGCGCATGTCGTGAAAGGGGTAAAAAAAAATTTATCAGCACGATATGCCATTTAATTTGACAGCAGCATGATGTAGGGGCAGAGACCCTGATTCCAGCGATGTATCCCTTAGTTTACTGGGTGCAACAGTTGTGATAGAGTCACAGTTTTCTCTGCTGCAGATCTAGCAGATCTTGGAATGCGCAGCTGTGTATAAACTCGCCCACATCACTGATTGATCGCTTTCTGTGTACACTGTGCATAGGCAGAAATAAGTGGTAGGGTGTAGTTGGACTAGGAGGCACGACACAAATAGTCCTTTTGTGATAATCTCCTGCTGATAAAACCCTGATTTTATTAAAACTGCACAACACGACCTAGTAAGTGACACACTGCTGGAATCAGAGTCTTTGTCCCTACATCATGCTGCTCTCGGATTAAATAGCAAAAACCTGCTGACAGAGCCCCTTTAAATGGATCAATCGGTCTCCATAACCAGATGAAAGCCCCCAAAAAGTTCCTTTGGTTATTTTTGCTGTGGAGTAGCGCAGAAGATGTTGCTATTCCATGCATGGGCATCTGGTAAAACGTCTTTTAAGATGGAAATGTATTGGATATCATACATAAAACATACGTGTAAGGTTCCTATCCGGAAATTCTCCCGATAGAATCCTCGGATGAAAAGCAATTCTGAATGAGGGCCCAGTAGCACCCAGCCGTCACAGTGCTGTGCGGCCATCATTGTGCTCCTATGGCCGTATATTGTGCAACACAAGATAGTGAGAAACAGCAGAAAAGATAAAACGTAAAGTAAATATTTGTATGGGATTTGCTTCTTAGCTGAAATTCTCCTGTAGCGATTGTGATTTCATCAGAATTCTTGCACAATCTGCAGCTTCTGATGGAAGTGTCTGACCGGCCAGGTACAATCTGGTTTCTTCCCACTGGTCGGGTCGTGTCCTCAGTCCAATTAATTACAATAAAAAATCTATTTGTATCAGGAACCTAAACACCTCCAGATGAAGGGCCAGGAATAAAATGAGAGGTCAGGATGTGTGCTGCAGAGTGCGACCGTGCACAAGTGTCACATATTTGTGACAGACTTGCAGGGAACCAATAATAAGAACTGCCGATAGTAACAGATTGTTCAGGGTTCTCGGCAGCATGGGTCGTCCTTACACAAAGCAATGTGCTGTCGAGAACCATGATTTCTAAGAAAGTTTTAAAAATCATTTCACCCGACGATCGAGCGTTTTGTTTGTTTATCTGGTGCTTGTCGGCCCCTTTATACTAATACTATACGGTTTTCACAAACAAGCGTTCCTAGTATTTCTCATTCCCAAGGATTTGCATATTCTTTACTTTCAAGCAGATCTGTCACCAGATTTCACAATATAAACTGCATACATTAATAAACAGATGTACAAGACCCAATGAAACTAGTGTATTTACTCGGAAAATTCATGTCATAATTGCGGTATAATTTTGGTATGTACATAAACATGTTACGAGACCGGCTAGAGCCAGATATCAAACAGGGAAACTTTCAAAACAGATTGTAAAGTTGTTCTGATATGGATTTTGAAAGTACACCCGCCTCATCAGGTCTCAGAACCCTATGTAATCATGTGTGTATTGTGAAATCTGGTGACAGATCCATATTAAAGGGGTTGTCCGGGACTTTACATTGATGGCCTCTCTGTCAGCTCTGTAGTAATGCACAGCCACACCTTTGGGGGTCACTGTGCAGTTGATGGAGCTGTACTGCGCAGCTCCGGTAGTCGCCGACCCCAGGAACAGCTGATCAGCGAGGATGCAGGGTATCACACCCCCACCGATCAGACATTGATGACCTATCTTAAGGATAGGCAATCAATGTTAAAATCCTGGACAACCCCTTTAAGCCATGTGTGTGTTCCAAATGCAAGAAGTGGAAGACGTTTTTACATGTTTTGTCAACATATCTGTAACATCTGGATACTGTGGTGTTTACAATGTAGAAAAAAAAGGGTAAGGCCGGCGTCACACTTGGCGTAAGACAATACGGTCCATATTTTACGGCCGTAATATGGCCGTAATACGGAGAAATGTTCCCAAAATAGTGATCCGTAGGCAGGGTGTGTCAGCGTATTTTGCGCATGGCATCCTCCGTATGTAATCCGTATGGCATCCGTACTGCGATATTTTCTCGCAGGCTTGCAAAACCAACGTCTAATGGATTTGTGCTCAAATGTTCGGGAAAACATATATACAGTATATATATATATATATATATATATATATATATATATATATATGTCATTGAGACACATATATATATATTCTGTATTTAGATTTACTACAGCGCGATATCTGTGAACAGCCGGTAATTCAATTGCCAGCTTTTCATTTCTCCTGCCTAAACCCGACAGGATATGAGACATGGTTTACATACAGTAAACCATCTCATATCCCCATTTTTTTTGCATATTCCACACTACTAATGTTAGTAGTGTGTATGTGCAAAATTTCAGCGCTGTAGCTGCTCAAATAAAGGGTTAAATGGCGGAAAAAATTGGCGTGGGCTCCCGCACAATTTTCTCCGCCAGAGTGGTAAAGCCAGTGACTGAGGGGAGATATTAATAGCCAGGAGAGGGTCCATGGTTATTGGCCCCCCCTGGCTACAAACATCTGCCCCCAGCCACCCCAGAAAAAGCACATCTAGAAGATGCGTCTATTCTGGCACTTGGCCACTCTCTTCCCATTCCCGTGTAGCGGTGGGATATGGGGTAATGAAGGGTTAATGCCACCTTGCTATTGTAAGGTGACATTAAGCCAGATTAATAATGGAGAGGCGTCAATTATGACACCTATCCATTATTAATCCAATTGTTTGAAAGGGTTAAAAAACACACACACACACACACAATTTAAAAGTATTTTAATGAAATAAACAAAGCGGTTGTTTTAATATTTTATTGCTCTCTCAATCCATTTGCAGACCCTCGCTTGGCAAAACAATAAATGCACAAGATACATACCCTCTGTTGAACTGTCACGTCCCACGAGGTAATCCATCTGAAGGGGTTAAAATAATTTACAAGCAGGAGCCCTGCAAATGCAGCTGTGCTCGTGCTTGTAATTCCCCGGCGAATTAAGGAAATGTAGGTCATTGACCTACATTTCCTTCAGTCGCGGTGATGCGCCCCCTGGTGGATGTCCTCATATGACCTGGAGCGTGGGAAAAACTTCCCAGGCTGCAGTTCATGAGAACATCCAGCAGGGGCGCATCACCGCAACTGAATGTAAGTATAGATCACTCTGCTTTCCTTTCAGCACCCGGGGATTACAGGCACGAGCGAGTGCTTTAGCGCAGCTCATGCCTGTAATATTAGTTAACCCCTTCAGATGGATTACCTCATGGGACGTGATAGGACATCAGAAGGTATGTATATTGTGTGTTTATTATTTTGCCAAGCGAGGGTGTTGCTGATGGATTGAGAGAGCAATAAATTATTAAAACAACCTGTTTGTTTCTTTCATTAAAATACTTTTTAATCATGTGTGTGTGTTTTTTAACCCTTTCAGACAAATGGATTAATAATGGATAGGTGTCATAATTGACGCCTCTCCATTATTAATCTGGCTTAATGTCACCTTACAATAGCAAGGTGGCATTAACCCTTCATTACCCCATATCCCACCGCTACAGGGAGTGGGAAGAGAGTGGCCAAGTGCCAGAACAGGCGCATCTTCCAGATGTGCCTTTTCTGGGGTGGCTGGGGGCAGATGTTTGTAGCCAGGGGGGGGCCAATAACCATGGACCCTCTCTAGGCTATTAATATCTGCCGTCATTCACTGGCTTTACCGCTCTGGCGGAGAAAATTGCGCGGGAGCCCACGCCAATTTTTTCCGCCATTTAACCCTTTATTTTAGCAGCAACAGCGCTGAAATTTTGCACATACACACTACTAACATTAGTAGTGTGGAATATGCAAAAAAAAGGGGGATATGAGATGGTTTACTGTATGTAAACCATGTCTCATATCCTGTCGGGTTTAGGCAGGAGAAATGAAAAGCCGGCAATTGAATTACCGGCTTTTCACTAACACCGCTGCGTATTTCTCGCAAGTCACACTGCTGGTCCATGTGGAATCCGTATTTTTCTCGCCCCCATAGACTTTCATTGGCGATTTTTTTTGCGCAATACGCTGACAAACGCAGCATGCTGCGATTTTCTGCGTCCGTAGAATGCCGTATATTACGGATCCGTAATATACGGCTGATAGGACGAGACCCATTGAGAATCATTGTGCCGTATGTAATGCGAGTTTTACGCACGTAGTTTTTGCGCTCTTACGTCCGTAAAACACGCATGTGTGACGCCGGCCTAAAGGTGCAGCAAAAAAAATCAACATGTGGACTGTTAATACTTACACCAGGAGGCAGCTCTCCTGCCGGCCGCACATCTGTCTTATGCTTCATTCAGCTTTCCTGCTCTGATGGCAGATCTCCCAGTATCACAGGAACGCCTGTGAGAATCCTCAGTGTGTGATCCATCGCTCCGGGTGACTCCAATGGGAAAAAATATATCAGAAGGTGCATATGATAAAACGGCTTCTTTAACCCCTCAACTGCCGGTGTGAATCCTAAATAACCAGACACCTTTCAGTGATTGCGTCCCCCTGGGTTAATGATCGCAGCCGCGGCTGGAGGTGCCGGGATTTCTGCACGTTGCGCTCATTCTCCATTCTGAAAATGTTGTGTTCATTGTCATAATTTGCATATTAGTAACCCGTCTATCCATCCTTCTTTGTGTTGCAATTTGAGTGTTGAGGAGTGTAAGGCCGGAGTCACACTACCGTAGAATATGGGCGAGCGCTATGCGATAAAAAAACACACAGCACTCGGCCCAGTGTTAATCTATGGGGCAGCCCACATCACTGTATTTTTTCTCAGGTGTATTCGACTTGCATGTAAAATCACAGCATGCTGCAATTGTACGCGTATACCGCCCAAGTCTCGCCAATGCAAGGCTATGGGTGCAAGAAAAACTTGGACACCACACAGACTATTGGTCTAGCTTGCGACAAATAAGCACACCCTTGCCTCATCTCAGCCCATTGAGCCTATTACTTTAATGGGGAAAAGCAGTGAGAAACGTAAAGCCATACGCATATCATATGGATACATAGGTGCGGAAAATCGCATCATCGCATTGCAAATGCATTACACACGGATGATTATACGGAGGACACTCCTGTGACTCTCGGCAGGGAGGATCTAAGCCCTCCCACTGCACCTAAATTGATGGAAAAATATATATGAACTAGATGGTGGCCCGATTCTAACGCATCGGGTATTCTAGAATATGCATGTCCACGCAGTATATTGCCCAGCCACGTAGTACACTGCACAGCCCACGTAGTATATTGCCCAGCCACGTAGTATATTGCCCAATCACGTAGTATATTGCCCAGCCACGTAGTATATTGCCCAGTGACGTAGTATATTGCCCAGCCACGTAGTATATTGCCCAGCCACGTAGTATATTGCCCAGTTACATAGTATACAGCACAGAGCCGTGTAGTATATTGCACAGCGACGTAGTATACAGCAGAGCCACGTAGTATATTGCACTGCGACATAGTATACAGCACAGAGCCACGTAGTATATTGCCCAGTTACGTAGTATATTGCCCAGTGACGTAGTATACAGCACAGAGCCACGTAGTATATTGCCCAGTTACGTAGTATATTGCCCAGTTATGTAGTATATTGCCCAGCCACGTAATATATTGCCCAGTTACGTAGTATACAGCAGAGCCACGTAGTATATTGCACTGCGACATAGTATACAGCAGAGCCACGTAGTATATTGCCCAGCCACGTAGTATATTGACCAGTCACATAGTATATTGCCCAGCTACGTAGTATATTGCCCAGCCACGTATGTCACAGGTTAAAAAATAAACATATACTCACCTTCCGAGGGCCCCTTGTAGTTTTGTCGCCTGTGTGAGGTGCAGGCAGCAGCTTCCGGTCCCAGGGTGTGATGACGTCGCGGTCACATGACCGTGTCGCGGTCACATGACCGTGTCGCGGTCACATGACCGTGACGTCATGGCAGGTCTTTCTCGCAGACCATCCTTGCCACCGTAACCTGCCGCTTGCATGGAGCGGTCACCGGAGTGTCGCGAGGAGCGGGAAAGGCGGCGGAAGGTGAGTATATAATGATTTTTTATTTTTAACATTAGATGTTTTTACTATTGACGCTGCATAGGCAGCATCAATAGTAAAAACGTGGTCACACAGGGTTAATAGCAGCGGTAACGGAGTGAGTTACCCACGGCATAACGCGGTCCGTTACTGCCGGCATTCACCCTGTGTGAGCCGTGACTACGGGGAGTATGGAGCGGGCGCCGGGCACTGACTGCAGGGGAATAGGGAGGGACTAATCGGCCGTCGCTGATTGGTTGCGGCAGCCATGACAGGCAGCTGGCGAGACCAATCAGCGACTTGGATTCCATGAGAGAGGCCGCGACCAATGAATATCCGTGACAGAAAGAAAGACAGAAGGACAGAAAGACGGAAGTGACCCTTAGACAATTATATAGTAGATGCTGCTAGTAATACTTATTTTTTCAATTTTGACTCTCTCTCTCTATGTATACTAGATGGTGGCCCGATTCTAACGCATCGGGTATTCTAGAATATGTATGTATGTACGTCGCGCTTAGCACAGCCACGTAGTATATTACACAGCCACGTAGCATATAGCACAGCCACGTAGTATATTACACAGCCACGTAGTATATAGCACAGCCACGTAGTATATTACACAGCCACGTAGTATATAGCACAGCCACGTAGTATATAGCACAGCCACGTAGTATATAGCACAGCCAAGTAGTATATTACACAGCCACGTAGTATAGCACAGCCACGTAGTATATAGAACAGCCACATAGTATATTACACAGCCACGTAGTATATAGCACAGCCACGTAGTATATAGCACAGCCACGTAGTATATTACACAGCCACGTAGTATATAGCATAGCCACATAGTATATAGCACAGCCACATAGTATATTACACAGCCACGTAGTATATTACACAGCTACGTAGTATAGCACAGCCACGTAGTATATAGCACAGCCACGTAGTATATAGCACAGCCACGTAGTATATAGCACAGCCACGTAGTATATTACACAGCCACGTAGTATATAGCACAGCCACATAGTATATAGCATAGCCACATAGTATATAGCACAGCCACGTAGTATATTACACAGCCATGTAGTATATTACACAGCCACGTAGTATAGCACAGCTACGTAGTATATTACACAGCCACGTAGTATAGCACAGCCACGTAGTATATTGCACAGCCACGTAGTATAGCACAGCCACGTAGTATAGCACAGCCACGTAGTATATTGCCCAGCAACGTAGTATATAGCACAGCCACATAGTATATAGCAGCCACGTAGTATATAACACAGCCCACTTAATATATAACACAGCCCACGTAGTATATAGCACAGCCACGTAGTATATTACACAGCCACGTAGTATATAGCACAGCCACGTAGTATATAGCACAGCCACGTAGTATATAGCATAGCCACATAGTATATAGCACAGCCACGTAGTATATTACACAGCCATGTAGTATATTACACAGCCACGTAGTATATTACACAGCCATGTAGTATAGCACAGCCACATAGTATATAGCAGCCACGTAGTATATAACACAGCCCACGTAATATATAACACAGCCCACGTATATAGCACAGCCACGTAGTATATTACACAGCCACGTAGTATATAGCACAGCCACGTAGTATATAGCATAGCCACATAGTATATAGCACAGCCACGTAGTATATTACACAGCCACGTAGTATATTACACAGCCACGTAGTATATTACACAGCCATGTAGTATAGCACAGCCACATAGTATATAGCAGCCACGTAGTATATAACACAGCCCACGTAATATATAACACAGCCCACGTAGTATATAGCAGTGTGACACCATATCCGTTTAAAAAAATAAAAAATAAAATAAAAAATACTCAACCTCCGGCGTCCAGCAAAGCTGTCCCGATGCGAGCGATGCTGCCGCCAGCTTCCGTTTCCAGAGATGCATTGCGAAATTACCCAGATGACTTGGTCTCGTGAGAACGCTAAGTCATCTGGGTAATTTTGCAATGCATCTCTGGGAAGTGGGAACGGAAGCTGCCGGCCGCATTGCGAGGAGCGGGAAAACTGCGGAGGCGACGGAAGGTGAAAATAGCACAAGTTTTTATTTTTTTTTTAATTATTTTTAACACTTTATCTTTTACTATTGATGCTGCATAGGCAGCATCAATAGTAAGAAGTTGGTCCATGATGGGGCGACACACTGGTGCTGACTGGAGGAGAGTAGGGAGGGGCCAGTTCGCGGCGGACTAAGGCTACGTTGACATTTGCGTTGTGCGCCGCAGCGTCGGCGCCGCAACGCACAACGCAAATAAAAAACGCAGCAAAACGCATGCACAACGCTGCGTTTTGCGCCGCATGCGTCGTTTTTTTCATTGAATTTGGACGCAGCAAAAATGCAACTTGCTGCGTCCTCTGCGCACCGACGCGGGCGCCGCAAAACGCAAGTGCGCCGCATGTCCATGCGCCCCCATGTTAAATATAGGGGCGCATGACGCATGCGGCGCCGCTGCGGCGCCCGACGCTGCGGCGAGGACCGCAAATGTGAACGTAGCCTAAGGGCCCCTTCACACTGTGCAATCAAAGTCTGAACGAGCGTTCGATTTGTGACGTTTATCCGTCCTCGTTCCGAGGTTGCAAAGTGTGACATGGCGTTACGATCTGCGACGCAGCCCAGCATCGTACGATGTGAAAGAAAGAGCAGAACTTTCTTTCGTCGTAAATGTCTCGCTGTGGCGGTCGAAATCGTAGTATGTGACGGCGGTCATACGAGCTCGTAATGCGACTACGTGGGTTGGGCTTCCGCATACCTGTCTCCTGATTGGGCGTGACGTTTTAGCACGCCCATGCTGGTAATACGTCACGCTCGGAGTCGTAGGACTATGGCGGTGTGAAGGGTAGCGTACGATTGCGACGCGTGACGTTCACATCGCAACTACGTCAGAAAAAGCGTTAACATCGTAGAGTGTGACCGCTGGCTGCGAGCTCGTACTGCGATGTCGAATATGACGCAAATGCGTCGTAATCGTAGCAGAATCGACCAGTGTGAAGGTACCCTTAGGGACATTTACGACGAAAGAAAGTTCTGCTCTTTCTTTCACATCGTACGATGCTGGGCTGCGTCGCAAATCGTAACGCCATGTCACACTTTGCAACCTCGGAACGAGGACGGATAAACGTCACAAATCGAACGCTCGTTCAGACTTTGATTGCACAGTGTGAAGGGGCCCTAATTGGCGACAGCGACGCGGGATTTCCGTTACGGAAGTTGCAGACCGATAGACGGAAGTACCCCTTAGACAATTATATATATATATATATATATATATATATATATATATATATATATATATAGATATATTAGTCATCAGAATGCAGAGATAAAAAATAAATAAATTAAAAAATTAATTGCTGCACCCCAATGGGTTAAAATCTAAGTTACATTATAGGAATTGCATCATTAAAAGGAAAGTAGCGATTCTGCAACAGGGCAGCGACTCTCCGCATCCGTGGGACAGACTGAGAGAGGAGTCGCAGAGGATGCGGCACTGTAGCGTTTAGCAGGCCCCAGCCTGAGCCCCGGTATAACACCGACTGCCGTGTGCACATGACCTGCGGGATATTTTTCCTCTCCACTTCCGGTCCTGCGGTTTCTCTGCGAGTCACATGTGGAGGAAGAGGAGGTGCAGGAGAGCGGCCGCGGCTGCTGTCACTGCTGCACTTCCGCCTATAGAGGGCGCTGCAGGGACAGGTGTGCGCGTCCTTCACGTGTGCACACGGGGAGGCGGCAGTGAGCGGGTGACGTCCGCCTGTAGGGGGCGCTGCTGGGACGGGTGAGTGACCACCGCAGGCCGTGTATGGCGGGGAGCAGACACGTGCGGTACCGGACCGGCTGTGTATGTCCATGTGCAGCTGCTGCATTCTGCCTGTCTCTTACCTGTTGTGACAGCAGGGGGCGCTGTGATCTGTCATCTGTGACCTTAGTCACCTTACTACAACTCCCAGCAGGTGCTGACAGCCACAGACCTGCAGGTCACATCACCTGGCTGGAGAGCACAGTTTTAAGGCGTTCCTTATCCATGTCACACCCGCACTGCGTAGGTTTAGATTTCAACCTAAGATTTTATTTATTTTTTTTCCTTTTTTTTTTTTTTTAAGGCCACGAGTAAATAAATAATGGAATGTTATTATTAGTTTTCTCTGCTGTAAATTGATGTCGCTCCATTCATTCCTATGGGAGCGCTCCGCTGTCTCCGGTGGGCCCGTTAAGACTGAATAGAGCAGCGGTGCACATGATCGCCCACCGGGGCTCTTCATTGGGGGGGCCAGCAGTCAGACCCCCACTGGTCAGCACATTATCAGCTGTCCTATAAGTCGGTGACGATTTGTTCCCACCGGAGAGCCCCTTTAAGTAATATTTAATACTTTATTTTAAACATTCTTGGGCAGATTTGGAAAAACTCCTGTAACCCCTTCCTGCATTAAACACATGGATAACTGTTGTGGGCAGGGTCCTCCGCTGTGGAGGGGACTGGGCAGTAGGTCCGGCCCAGCTGTTAACCGTTTACATGCTGCATTCAGTCTGACAATGAGCTGGTGATTGGACTGAGAAAAAAAAATCAGAGACCTGTCAGATTGCGATCTAAGCGTTGGATCAATGCAAGTCTATGGGTCCGTGAGAAAAAAAAAATCGGATGTCATCTGAGTGCAGTCTGATATTCACAGACTGTCAGAATGGAGAAACTTTATTTATTCTTACATAATTTAGATCTGCTCCTCGAGTCTTTCATTGATCGGATTCCATCGGGCGATTTCCGCTGTCCCCTCATCATGTAAAGAACCCTGTTGATAGAAATCAAGTGACCGATGAGATATAAGGTGCAGGATCTGCCTCCAGCGAGCTGAGCTTCTCCTGGAGATGAGATACATTGTATCCTGTGGTGTCCCAGTAATTATACAATGGTAAATAAAGGAGAATAAATATTGGGTCATGGGATCAAAGTGTTACCGGAGTCCCAGTATAACGAGCTCCTGATCAGTCAATACGCGGAATTGGAGTCTGTATCCAGGAATAAAACGGTGAGATTTTTTTTTTCCTGAAGATTTAGTAAATTTTTTTTGTTTTACATTTTAGATCCATTGGAGCAATGACAAGAGTTACCAGTCTTTAACCAAAAGGTGGTGCAACATCTTAGTAAAACCTATGGATGCCTCCTGGGGCACTTGTTTTTTGCTTACAAGCTTGTATTTTGGCTAAAAAAAAGAAAAATGCTATTGAATTTTATTAAATTTTGCGTCCTTTGCCTTTGTTTCCATGCTCATTGCTGCCTGCAAAATAAGTTAACTAAGAATCTCTCATGTGCTTTTTTGACTTGAGTTTGTAGCTTTTTTTTTTTCCGTATTTTTCCCGCTATCCTCCTTATGACCAAAGCCCACATCAAAATGTAGCTGACTTTTGTGGTCATAATAAACTAGCACAGAGGAGCTTATAAAAAAATTAAAACTCCCTGTTGGCAGAAGCTCACTGGCGGATTCTTGGATCACTCATGGAATCTAAAGCTGTTGTAAAAGTCAAATGGAGCAATTTTTTTTTTAAATGAAACTCAATTACAAAAAAATATTTTTAGCTCTTCCCCCAAAAACAAACAAACATGCATTTAAGACTTTGTACGTACACATTTTTTATTTCCAAAGGTGATGATTTATTTATTTATTTTTAAAAAATCATTCCAGTAAATGCTCCTTCTTTGGAGAGTTCTATGGAAGCTTTTTTTCTTCAGCCTTCTGATTGGGCAGAGCTTATAAAGTGACGTGCCCTTTTTTTTTTTTCTTTCTTCCAACCAGAGATTTTTTTTAAACCCTGAAGCGGAAAATAAGGCTCAAAACACTAAATAAAACAACCAGTAAAATGGATATATGAATAAGATGAGTCTTTCAAGTGGTTTGGAAGCTTTTTTTTTTTTTTATGGAGGTTTTTCTTTTTAAGCGGATCCGCTCTAAAAGAAAGACCTCCTTAAAATAATGCCATGGGCAAAAAAAATGACTATCTCTATATCTATTTTTGCTGCTTAGCACATAGCGCGGTGCAATAAGCCCGGACTTCTCTTTTTTCGTAAGGGTCCTAAGCTGCGGCCCCTCGTATCTATAACTGCCACATCCTGCAGCCGTGACTTATCGGGACGTGCTCAGCATTGCTGTGGGGGAGCCGTCTTACAGACGCTTCTTGTACGGCGCTCGCACTGAGAAATGCTGGAAATATTTCTGTGCTGTGGGCTGCCGTCCAATGAAGCTCACAAGCCTGGTACCTACATTCACCGTTCAGTATCCCAGATTGTAGGATTCCAAGGATTTATTCCCCGACCTGCTGCAGAGTCACAAAGTTTACAGGTAAACTCCAGAAGGGTGAGGACACACGTGGCACATGCACTTAATATTTGATGTTCTGATATATTACTGTGTAGTGGAATATGCAAATCGTCTTTTCATAGAATTTGCATATTTAGTTTCCCAGAGGAGCATGCATGGCTTATAAGTCTCCTCACTCTTGTCAGGCTTGGCTTGTCAATCTCCGCAAGGGGAAACGTCACCACTTAGGCCTAATGTGTAGTAGAACAAATGTATAAAAACTTCACAATATTGAGTGGATCATTTGCTTTCCACAGGTTGTTAGTAGTGTAAGTGTCATTGCCGTATACTACCAATATGTATAAAGGACCGAAGGGCTTAATCTGTAGCAGTGTAAGGTCTAAGTCCTGTATGAGAAACACTCTTACTTTCATCAGTAGCTTCAGCGTGAGTTTCTCGGATGGAAAAAAAAATAATAAAAATTATTCCACCTTCTCTTTCTTAGCAGAATTTTTTTTTTTTTCTTTTCACGGACCCATAGAATTGCATTGCTCATTTTGATCTGATGCGTCAGACATTTCTCCGAGATTTCGGTAATTCCTGTGATTCTATACAGTTTTATATCATTTGAACTTGGAAATTGACAGACATATAGAATTATTTATATAGTAATATAAAACCTGTCTTTATGGACATAGGTGAAATTCGTGATTTAATTTCCCAGAGGAGCATGCATGGCCTATAAGTCTCCTCACTCTGACATGCCAAGCTTGGCTTGTTAACTCTCCACTAGGAGAAATGTTTCCCCTTAGGCTCCAAGATACACCAAATTTATTACTAACATTGGCCCCATTTTACCTGCATGCAAAAACGCTTTTTTTTTCTGCAGATGTCCATGTCAAAAAAACAATAGCAATCTGCGCTTATTTCATTTTTTTGCTTTTTTTTTCTTACTATTTTTTTTCCTCTGTTTTTGTGCATTTTGGAGCAGGTTTAATGCAGTATATTTTAAAATGCATTTTTAAAAAAAAAAAAATATAGGGACATTGGGAACCTGCTCTTAAAAATGCAATTGCGTTTTTTTTGTTTTCACGTACGTTTTAAGACTCCATTATTGAAGGCTATAGGAAAAATATGAATCTCCATCGTGAAACACATGGATATGAGCTTTCATGAAATCACATCTATTTTGCTCAAATTGTTAAAGCAGCGGATTTCTGCAGTGGAAAAAAATGCAGCTATTATAGTACGTGTGAACATGGCCTTATGCTGTAAAAATGCGCTATTTATTTAAAAAAATGCTAAAAAAATGGCAAAAAAATACATTTTTACATGTTTTTTTTTTTTTGGGGGGGGGGGGCTCCATTGTGATTGAATGTCTTTGTTTGCAGATCTGCTTTTCTCGGATTCCCTCTCCAGTATTAGGTCGGCGATACAGAGAGGTTTGGTAATAGTGAGTGCTGGGAAATCTGCTGCTCTCACTGCCAGGAAGAGAGTTTTTTCTTCTGCTTGATCCCTTGCGTAAAGTTTTTCTACGGTAATGATTAACAGGAGGATCATTGACCTGTCCCTCTCCTAGGATCGGCTGCTGGTTTTCTCTTGTGCGCCGGCCAAACTGCACAGGACGGATCCTGAATGAGATCTGCAGACAAGGTAAGCGGCGGACATTACTGCTCATGGATAAACTGATTAGAAACCTCCATAGCAGGAGGGAGCGCGAGCAAAGTCCTGGTCTTGGTAGTTGCAGCCGCGGCCCCAGTATTGCACTATGAGCAAATTCTGCACAGATCAACTCTGTTCTGCTGGATCAAAAGGGAGACTCGTAAATTAGTATATTAAGGAATTACTATCCGGAGTAAACCTGGGAATCGGAGCAAAATCTGGCATCGGAATTTGGATTTTTAAAAAGTCACTGTATTCATCTATGTAGGAAATCGCCCGTTCTGAATTTCAAAAATGACATCAGAACCCGATTTATTAAAGCTACACAATTACGTGTACACTCAATTTACAAGGCATCAACCAAAAGTGCGTCTGCAAAAAGGGACTGCTTGTTTTATTTTTTTATTTTTTTATCTATGTGATGGCCTGTTTTTTTTATCATGCATATGATGACCATTTTTCTTGCATTCCCAAAAAAATTGTAAGGTTTGTGCGCTGCGTGCGACATCTTTTCCAGGCAGCTTCTGCCTAAAAAAAAAAAATGTACCACAAAGGCGCCCCA
This sequence comes from Ranitomeya variabilis, assembly GCF_051348905.1. NCBI lineage: Eukaryota > Metazoa > Chordata > Amphibia > Anura > Dendrobatidae > Ranitomeya > Ranitomeya variabilis. Next base: position 283,150,037 of record NC_135235.1, read on the forward strand.
TTAAATGAACCATATCAATACGACCTTGTTGTGCGCTTGTTGAACAGATAAGCGACTTTGTTCATTATAATCTTATCCTGGGATATGAAATCATAAAAACGGACGGCGTAACGTTACTCTGTCAGTAGTTCCTTTTATAAATAGGAGCGATTCCATAAATGGTGTTACTGAGAATTACAACTTGTCCCGTAAGGACAGGATCCCATATGTCTAGGCCAACGAAGAATGGGAGGAATAAAAAAGAAAAATTGACCACGACGAGAAGGGGGATAAATTAACACTTTATACATAAATGTTACAATGTTAATAGTATTTTATTTTGAGACATTTATAAAACTGCGTAATTCCGGGGCCGTAATCACTCGGGTTGTGATCAGAATAAATCCTGGTGAATTATAACTCGGTTACATTAATTATGTCAATAACTAAATCTAGCCTATAAAATACAAGACCAATGTTTTAATTAGACCTGTACTAATAATTTGTATTCCTTCCTTTCAGCCGATACGTGCCGGTCACGATGCCGCTCAGAGCCCTGTTTCTCTTGCTCCTGGTTTGCGCCGTTATGGTCGTGTGTAAGGAGAATAAAGGCCATGTATCTGTTGTACTTCTCGGGGCCACTGGTGATTTGGCCAAAAAGTATTTGTGGCAGGGACTGTTCCAGTTATACCTAAACGAGGTCAATAGCGGCCATAGCTTCAGCTTCCATGGAGCGGCTCTGACTCCTCCGGAAACAGCAGAGACAATACTATTCAATGCTCTCAAGCCGCTGAGCTGCCCGGCAGACGTCCACCCCGATAAGTGCGCCCTCGTCAAGGACCAATTTCTAAAACTGACCCGCTACAGACAGCTGAAAACGGCGGATAACTACACGGCGCTGCACCAGGACATACTGACGTCGCTGGCGCAGGAGGGTCTCCACGAGGCCGGCAGGTTATTCTACTTGTCGGTTCCGCCATTTGCCTACGCAGATATTGCACGGCACATCAATGGCAGCTGCCGGCCGCCGCCCGGTGCCTGGCTGCGCGTAGTGCTGGAGAAACCTTTCGGCCATGACTACGGGTCTGCACTGAATCTGGCCAATGTCATGCAGATGTACTTTAGAGAAGAGGAGATCTACAGGGTCGACCATTACCTGGGCAAACAGGTGAGATACTGGCAGCTCTGATATTTGTTTGCAGTCCTGCATGTGCATATCAGGACTGTCATTAGTGCGCAGCGATTGCTATGTAAGTAATTGTCAATGGCCACACTAAGCTGAATGTTCCTGCCCTCGTCAGATCGCAAATGCTAAGCAGCTTGAGGCTAGGCAAGTACCAGCATGGGAGACTGGCTGGGAATCCCTGGTACCGTTGACTTGTCAATGGCCACACCAAGCTGAATGTTCCTGCCCTCGTCAGATCGCAAATGCTAAGCAGCTTGAGGCTAGGCAAGTACCAGCATGGGAGACTGGCTGCGAATCCCTGGTACCGTTGACTTGTCAATGGCCACACCAAGCTGAATGTTCCTGCCCTCGTCAGATCGCAAATGCTAAGCAGCTTGAGGCTAGGCAAGTACCAGCATGGGAGACTGGCTGCGAATCCCTGGTACCGTTGACTTGTCAATGGCCACACCAAGCTGAATGTTCCTGCCCTCGTCAGATCGCAAATGCTAAGCAGCTTGAGGCTAGGCAAGTACCAGCATGGGAGACTGGCTGCGAATCCCTGGTACCGTTGACTTGTCAATGGCCACACCAAGCTGAATGTTCCTGCCCTCGTCAGATCGCAAATGCTAAGCAGTTTGAGGCTAGGCAAGTACCAGCATGGGAGACTGGCTGCGAATCCCTGGTACCGTTGACTATGTAAGTAATTGCCAAATATATTGATGTTGCTTAATTCTCCACCTGCATGGTATGAACTGCACTAAGCAGTTGGATAATGTGTGCAAACTGTAAAGCGCTGCGGAATATGTTAGCGCTATATAAAAATAAAGATTATTATTATATATTATTATTAATGGCCTCCGTTACGGACGCATTTTATTGGGAAGCTCAGTACAGGACTTGTTTGCTGCCAGAAATGTTTGACACAGGTGTAAAATATTTAGAAGCTTCACTAACGCACACTTTTTGTGTGTGTGTGTGTGTGTGTGTGTTTTGTTTTTGTTTTTTTGTATTTTTGTGCTTTTTTTTTCTTAGCACCTGCGCTTTTAGTGACCTTTTAAATGTGATTTTTCTCATCACAAATCATCGATCTTATGATTCAGAGAATCTCGTAATATATAACGATTAGTGGTGAGCGAATATACTCATTACTCGAGATTTCCCGAGCACGCTCGGGGGTCCTCCGAGTATTTTTTAGTGCTTGGAGATTTAGTTTTTATTGCCGCAGCTGAATGATTTACATTTGTTAGCCAGCATAAGTACATGTGGGGATTCCCTAGCAACCAGGCAACCCCCACATGTACTTATGCTGGCTAACAGATGAAAATCATTCAGCTGCGGCAATAAAAACGAAATCTCCGAGTACTAAAAAATACTCGGAGGACCCCCGAGCGTGCTCGAGTAATGAGTATATTCACTCATCACTAATAACGATACAAGGGCAGCGACAACCAGCAAACAATGCAGGACTTGTTATCACGTGCATTTATTACCTGATATGATATTGGTGACCAGTTCTAAGGATCGGTCATCAAAATAAAAGTAGTGTACAACCCCTTTTAAAGTATAACTGTCCTGTTACAGAAATCCTGTAGAAAAGCATGGTTATGCTGCCCTCTTCCCCTACAAGATAAAACTGTTTTTGGTGCACAGAGCAGTCTAATATGCCCCCATTCTCATGCTCAGTAACTTGCCATCAACTTTTTTTTTTTTTTTTTTTTTAAGTTTAGGGTTTTTCTTTTATCAGCATCATGTCAGCACTCTAGGTGCTGGAACTTCTATTACCCTTAGTTTCATTGCTCCTACCATTGTCCAATGCCGTGAGCTCAAATCCCACCTCTATCTTTTATGCCTGTTTGACAGACCGGAAACCGGGAAACCAGGTCCAGATAGACAGAAGAGACTCCCCCGGCCTCTTCCAGGAGAACAGCTGGGATTTGTATCCTATTTTTTACTTACAAGTCATTTTGCTTTATTTTTCTGTAGACCGTTGAACAGATTCTTCCTTTCCGGCGTCGGAACCAAAAACACCTCGATCCGATCTGGAACAGACACCACGTGGAGAGAGTAGAAATTGTAATGAAGGAAACTGTCGATGCAAAAGGTTTTTCTATTCATTTGTCTTGTTTTAGAAAACGACTTATGGAGGTTTTGAGCGTCAGAGGGTTTTGACCCAATGGGTAAAGTCGCCACTGAAAACCACGGCCAGAATTGGTTGTATAATAGACTAGATAGACCGGTGCATTGGTCCAATTAAAAGGGGGATTTCAGAAACCGGAACCTTCTTTTTTTTTTTTTTTTTTTTTTTTTTAACAAAATAATGCTCTATAAACTAGAATTTAGTGTAATTTGCCCATGTGCGCCCCATCCCAATTCTGAGGGTCCCCACTAATTATACGCCGTAAGCCAGGTGGACTGTGTGAGAGCACATATCGGTGACATATGTAGAAGGTGGGGTTCTGCACATATAAAACCTTGCTGATTGCCGGTCAGCCCTGGGGCGGTGCGGAGCTGCAGAATATGGATGCAGTAGAGCTGATTTGGCTGATGCATCGCTACATGAAACGTAGACCTTCTCCATTCTTCGGTCTCAGGAGTTGTTTCCTTCCATGACTTTAGTGCCATGATTCCTGCTGATAAGATCCTTCATTCTCTCTCCTCGGTGCTCCACAGGCCGCACCAGCTTTTATGAAGAATACGGCGTCATACGGGACGTTATCCAGAACCATTTGACAGAAATCCTGACCTCACTGGCGATGGAAGTTCCTGGTAACCTCAGTGATTCCGACGACGTCCTGAGAGCGAAGTTGGAGTTACTGGGCTCCCTCCAGTCTCCGGAGCACAACAGTGCCGTCATCGGTCAGTATCAAAACTACCTGCCGCAGGTGAGAGAGGAGATGGAGAAGAACCCAAGTTTTTTTACCAACACGCAGACGTTTGCAGGTGAGTGGCTTTTCGAAAAATCGTCTTTGCAGGACAAATAAAAGTTGCCTTACTTAAACATACGTTTACACCGCACCACAAACTTATGCACGGCTGGGCAGAATAAAGGCCCAAATCTTAGGCTAATTACCGATTAATTTGCCAAGAAGGACCATATAGTTATGGCCGCTTTTAGAACACAAGTGCTATGGCTGTGATCACTCGGTCAGCAGCGGTGCTCGCTCTTCAACTTTTCAGCACAATATCTGGACTAGAGTAAGATTTTCTCCGTGCCACCGACCCACCTCCACCTACTTTGTCTCGGCAGGTTGCGCCAAAATTGTGCGACTTTGTTTTTTTTCGTCCTCAAGGCATTTTTCAAATCCATTTCAGTATTACAAAAAAAAAAAAAAAAACTCAGAAAAAAATTTCATATAAACAGCAAAGAGGATTTGTGTTAGAAATAAATCGGAAAAGTTTTCCAAACTTTTTTTTTTTTTTTAGGCTCGGTGCACGTGGTATCTTTTATACGAAAAGCTTTTAACAGGCGCTTCTGGAAAATGCCGGTAATAGTTTCCGGAAGTGGGTTTTGTGGTTCTTGCCGGTGGCTCCAATACAGACGTCTTTACTCTATACTGTGAAAAATGTGTTGTGTGCACAGAGCCTTAAGCGGTTTTTAAGTAGGATTTTGAAGCAGATGAGGTCAAAAAACTTTGTGTGAACATAGTCTTTTTCTGGTCAGTGTATTGTGTCCCTTCATCACCTAACACTGATTACACCTCTGAGAAGGGGAATAATTATTCTTGATAGTCAATGTATTCATATATTTCCAGAAATAAAGCCATATAAATCAGACCGAGATCAGAAAGCAGTACATGGACCGGCCGGTGGATCTGCTGCCCCGACCATAACCGCTGCATGTATTTCTATGCGGCTGTCACGCTCGGATTGGGAGATCCACTGGCCGGTCCTTGCACTGTGTTCGAACTTCACCCTAGAAAAAAAGCAGATAACAAACATGGCACAAAACTAAAGTCATTTCAAATGGCAACTTTCTGGCTTTAAGAAACACTAAAAGAAATCAAGAACAAAAAATGTGTTAGTAATGTTTACTTATTTTAACCAAGCATAGGGGGAAAATTATGGAATCACTCAATTCTAAGGAAAAAATGATGGAATCATGAAAAACAAACAACAAAACACTCCACAACATCCCTAGTATTTTGTTGCACCACCTCTGGCTTTTATAACAGCTTGCAGTCTCTGAAACATGGACTTAATGAGTGTCACACAGAACTCTTCATCAATCTGGCTCCAACTTTCTCTGATTGCTGTTGCCAGATCAGCTTTGCAGGTTGGAGCCTTGTCATGGACCATTTTCTTCAACTTCCACCAAAGATTTTCAATTGGATTAAGATCCGGACTATTTGCAGGCCATGACATAGACCTTACGTGTCTTTTTTCAAGGAATATTTTCATAATGCATCCTGCCATAGAGCAAAAACTATCATCTTGAAAAATGATTTCATCATCCCCAAACATCCTTTCAATTTATGGGATAAGAATAGTGTCCAAAATATCAACATAAACTTGTGCATTTATTCAAGATGTAATGACAGCCATCTCCCCCAGTGTCTTTACTTGACATGCAGCCCCGTATCATCAATGACTGTGGCAATTTGCATGTTCTCTTCAGGCAGTCATCTTTATAAATCTCATTGGAACGGCACCAAACAAAAGTTCCAGCATCATCATCTTGCCCAATGCAGATTCGCGATTCATCACTGAATATGACTTTCATCCAGTCATCCACAGTCCACGATTGCTTTCCCTTAGCCCATTGTAACCTTGTTTTTTTCTGTTTAGGTGTTAATGATGGCTTTCGTTTAGCTTCTGTATGTAAATCCCAATTCCATTAGGCGGTTTCTTACAGTTCGGTCACAGGCGTTGACTCCAGTTTCCACCCATTCGTTCCTCATTTGTTTTTTTGTGCATTTCCTGTTTTGGAGACATATTGCTTTAAGTTTCTGGTCTTGACACTTTGATGTCTTCCTTGGTCTACCAGTATGTTTGCCTTTAACAACATTCCCATGTTGTTTGTATTTGGTCCAGATTTTAGACACAGCTGACTGTGAACAACCAACGTCTTTTGCAACATTGTGGGATAATTTACCCTCTTTTAAGAGTTTGATAATCCTCTCCTTCGTTTCAATTGACATCTCTCGTGTTGGAGCCATGATTCATGTCAGTCCACTTGGTGCAACAGCTCTCCCAAGGTGTGATCACTCCTTTTTAGATGCAGACTAACAAGCAGATCTAATTTGATGCAGGTGTTATTTTTGGGATGAAAATTTACAGGGTGATTCCATAATTTTTTCCTCAGAATTGAGTGATTCCATACTTTTTCCCCTATGCTTGGTTAAAAAAGTAACCATTACTGACTACCACATTTTTTGTTCTTGATTTCTTTTAGTGTTTCTTAAAGCCAGAAAGTTGCCATTTGAAATGACTTTAGTTTTGTGCCATGTCTGTGATCTGCTTTTTTTCTACAAAATTAAACAACTGAATGAACATCCTCCAAGGCCGGTGATTCCATAATTTTTGCCAGGGGTTGTAGCCTACAACAGACTTGTCTTGAGGGCGGACAGGTTTTTTTCTCACAGTCCTCGTGCGTCACATTTGTGTTTTGACTCTTCATTTCCATTTTGAAGGTGTCCTTATTTATATTGACAATGCTCGATGGGAAGGAGTGCCGTTTCTCCTGGTATCTGGCAAGGACTTGGATGAGAGGACATCTTACGTCAGAGTGGTCTTTAAAGATAATTCTTTTTGTGTCCAAAAAGAATCAACGGAAGAAACTGTAGAAAGTTCATGTCAACCCAAACAGATAATCTTCCATATTGGAAATGGGGCTCTCAATTTTCCAGCTGTTCTAGTCTCACGGGGTCTCTTCAAGCCAAATCTTCCCCTAAGCCAATGGAAGGAAGCATCGGAACTCCCAAACATCTCATTTTTTGGCCAGCTTATTTCCGATTATTATGTGTATTGTCCAACTCAAGAAAAAGATGCTTATACCGTGCTGATATCCAATATCTACCGTGGAAGAAAGGGCTCCTTCGTCACCACTAAGAACCTGCTAGCCTCCTGGAAGTTCTGGACTCGACTTCTGGAAACTGTGGACAACGAGACACCTAGGATCTACCCAGGAGGAGCCGAAACTGGGACTTTACTTGACTTTCTAATAGAACAGAGGGGTCTACGTTTTGTTATCAATGAGGATGTAAAGGTTATGGGTATGGACCAAAACACAAATGCATTTGCTTCTGCCCAGTCCATCTTCCTAGGAAACGCCATGGTGTCTAATTGGGCAGAGCCACTCATACAGAAATTGGCACAAGACATCCAAACAGCCGCTGAAAAGGCCGTCAAGAGCAAAGGAGCTTTCCACTTGGCCCTTTCTGGAGGTTCCAGTCCTGTTGCTTTGTTTCAAAGGTTGTCTAAGCACCATTACGGCTTCCCCTGGAAAAATACTCACTTGTGGATGGTTGATGAGAGGTGCGTGCCCTTCACGGACATAGACTCTAATTTTGGAAATCTTGAGAGGCATCTCCTACAGCACGTGAGGGTCCCCTATGTGAATATACACCCTATGCCAGTTCAGAGGAACCAGAGACTTTGTGCCGAGGAGGACAAGACCACCGAGGAGTATGCACAAGAAATATCTGCTCTCGTCAGCAATTCCAGCTTCGACCTGGTACTTTTGGGCTTGGGTAATGACGGACACACAGCCTCTATCTTCCCTCGCTCTGATGATGGCATCACAGGTGATAAACTTGTGGTGTTCTCAGAAAGTCCACTAAAGCCTACAAACCGGATGAGCCTTAGCCTCCCACTCATTAATAAAGCCAAGAAAGTAGCCGTCCTTGTACTGGGTAAAGGGAAGCATGATATTATAACCCTGATCAGCAGAGCAGAGAGGAAACCCAAGAAATGGCCAATATTTGGCGTAAATCCAGCTTTTGGCCAGTTAGTTTGGTATATTGATTATGATGCTATGTTTAGATGAAATACCTTGATGATCTGATCACCAAGTGCCTTATACATGGTCTCGGTCACAAGTCAGGGGGCTTCCCTTCTGGTACTTGATGAATCCACACCTGCCTTTTAATTCCCCATTCACACGAGTGAGCATTGAAGCTTTTACAGGCTTCTTTAATATACTTTTACATGACAGACGTATCCCTGGAATTAATGTGATTTTTTTTTTCCCCCTACCTTTAGTGGAGTTATGTAGCTTTTGAAAAATATAACATAGCACTGCTTTAGAATATCACCTCTATGAGAAAATGGCCCCTTTATCTGGATCACAAATCCATTGGGAAATATTCAGTTCCACCATATGTTCTGCATACGTTCCATCTTCTTTGAGAAGACCTATGTGACTTCTTATAAATGTCATTTTCGTTGGCCATCTCCAAGAGGTTTTATTACATGCCATTCCGTCCATCTCTAATATTTATGCCACGTGCTGATATGTTTAGTGTTTTGAAGATGAGATGTTTTTGCACGGTTTAACCCCCTTCCTGCTACCCACCATAAATATTGGGCACACAGGTAAGGAGCAGGCTCAGGAGCTGAGCCCGCACCGTACACGGCAGGTACCAGCTGTATTAGGCCACCCGTTTCTAAAAGCTCCGATTGCTACTGTTTGGCCACTGAAATATTACAGCATTTAAGTAGCATCATCCGGTGTGGGCAAGTGTTCTGTTTCCCATTCTTTTCCCCCCCTGACGTAATCACAGATTGCCTCCTTCACCTTTTCTTTGTACTCCTATGAAGCCATTTTTTTTTATACAAGCAGGTGCAAGTCCCATAGGCCACATTCACACATTCAGTATTTGGTCCGATTTTTGCTTAAAAAAATTGTAAAATACTGGAGTGGAGCAATCAGAGGAAAAGTATAATAGAAACACGTGAATCGCTTAAATTCTGACCAAATACTGTACTTGTGAACGTGGCCTTAGGGAGACAAAAAAAAAAGAGAATAATGAAAGATAAAAAACCTTAAAAAGTTGAAAATATCCCTCCACGCTATTTTTGAAACGCAAAAATAAGGCAATTAAAAAATTAAACATACTTGGTATCCCCACCGAAGTATCAAATTAATTAACCCGTATGGTAAAAAAAATTAAAATTGCAGCGCTAGATTTGCATTTTTGTTTTCTTGAAGCTGCACCTTTCCTAAAAATGCAATAAAAAAAAGCGATGAACATATCTTAAGTACTCTAAAATGGTAACACTCGCAGATCTCCATAAACGGAAAAATAAAAAAGTTACGACTCTGAAAAGTGGTCAAACAATTGTAGATTTTTCAAAAGAGATCATTAAATAGGGGAGAATGTATAAGAGGTTTCATATTGGGAATTTATTAAAAAGTTTGATGCAGAAGTAGAATTTCCTGTAATTTATTGATGTATGTTCACTTTTTATGTTTGGAAGTTTTTTCTCGAGCACAAAAATATCCGAACATTTTGTCTTCACCTGCAGAATTGATGAGCAAAAAAACCCCCAAAATTAAGTAATTGGTCCCCCAAAAAATGCGACCCAATTCTAAACTGAAAAAACGTAATTAATTATATGTCATTGTGGCTGTATTCAAGTATATGGGGATATGTTCTCCAAGGATGTCTCAAGATCTGCAAGAAAAACCCAAGGGGGGTGATTCAGGTAAGAGACTGCAAAGACCCTAATCTAGCAACTAAAAATGGAGATAAAGAGCATCTGCAGTGAAGAAACAAACCTTGTGCTGCAGTAGTATGCATTTTTATTACACTGGGGCCAGAGAAACAATAGTTACTACTTTGGGAAAAGCTGCAGATTATTTTCTTCTTTGCATTCTTTTCCAGCGACTGATGTGACCTATGCAGCCGACCTCCCACTAATGAAAATTTGCTACAGATCTGTGATAAAACAGATTTATCTTACATTTTACTGTTCTTTGCCACTAAATGGCCCGCACATGTGTTTCTATGAATGTTAATTTGAAATGGACCACTGAATGTTTCTGAATGACTACTGACTATCTCTGATATTATGTAAACTGCCAATGGTACAATTAACTTAAAGGGAATGCGTCATTAGATAATAATCTAGTATTCAAATCAAGTTTTTATGTTAAGTATTTCTTTTTTTATTCTATTTAATATTCTATCTAAAATATAGAAAAATAATTGTCAGTTTTCACAATGGCCACTAAGTCTAATATTTAGATTTATACTTCCTGTTTGGTAAAGAATACTTTTCAGCTGTCTCATTATTATCACAGACTGGATTATAATGAGTCAACACTCCTACATACAGTACATAATGCAGGATCCATAATTGACAATAGGAAACATCACAGCTCACCTCCTCCTCCTGTACAATGACTGATAACCTCTATAAAGAGTAGATAACACAATATCCACCATTCACAATAGGTGATGTCACAGCTCACCTCCTCCTCCTGTACAATGACCGATAACTCCTCTATATACAATAGATAACACAGGATCCACCATTCACAGTGGGGGATGTCACAGCTCACCTCCTCCTCCTGTACAAAGACTGATAACACCTCTATATACAGTAGATAACACAGGATCCACCATTCACAATAGGTGATGTCACAGCTCACCTCCTCCTCCTCCTGTACAATGGCTGATAACACAGGATCCACCATTCACAATAGGTTATATCACCTCCTCCTCCTGTACAACATGCTCAGATTGGAAGTTCAGCAGCTGGTATACAAAAAGACAGAACCTGAGCTGCTCTACTGCTGCTAATGTCCATGTACCCGACAGGAAGTAGGAGTCATAATATTAGACCCAGTGCCAAGTGTGCAAATTGCAAGATTTTTTTTTTAATTATTTTAACTGTGATATGAAAAAAACATTGTGAAAATAAAAAATACATTTGAATATTTAAACTGTTTAAAGTATAGTTGTTGTTTTTTTTTGTTTTTACAATTTCACATTTTGTTGCTGTCAGGAAGGAATTCTAACAAAAAGCTTGATTTGGCAATGATGCATAAATAAGCCACGACTTCATAGTTTTTCCATCACAAACGTTTACTGAATTGTATTTGGCTTTGTGGGTTTTTTTTATTATTAAATAAGTAAAAATGTTTTACAGGAAAAAAATGTGACACACCATTTCTAATGTTTGTGTATTTTTCAAAAATAAATTGGATTTTTTTTCCTCAGCTTAAACTTGTGAATTGAATCTGTATTTTTTAAGAATGTAATTATATAACTGTTGTTTTTCAGGTTTGTGACCGCACTTTGGGTGGGGATAAACCTTCCCAGAGCCTGCGCTGCTGTGACGCTAAAATCTGATGCCTGTGATCCTCTTTGGGGGACATTTATTTTTCTACTTAAATGCATTTATTTGGGGCTAAAAATAATTTTTGCAATTGGGCTTTATTAACATATTTTAACCTTTTGGGGGATATTATAGCCTCTTTGTTTCCTCGCACCTTGAATGGATCTGTGCAAGGGCTCACAACAAAGACAGACAAGAGTTACAAACTCTCCCATCAAACAATCATAGTCTCACTGGTGGATTCTCGGATAACTCATTCTGCAGCCAGCAATAGACAATGTAATACAGAGGCTATAAGAGAAAATGGTGGAAACCTTTATTTATTTATTTTTTAGCCTCAAATGCTTGCATTTAAATAAGACCAAAAAAAAAATTGTCCCAAAAGGCAGATATCCCATTTAATCCCTTAAGCAAGGCTTCTTAAAGGGTTGCACTTTGCTGTTTGCATAACTCGTCAGTCACCTTTAAGGAAGTTGCGGAAACAGCATAGCGTAGTCCATTATGCCATTTTCATAATATTAGTCTTTTACATTACTATCTTAGCCATTTCATACTTTAATATCCCTTTAAGATGAATGTTGACATGGCAATACCAGATGATTAAAGGGTTTGTCTGGCCTTAGGCTTCAATTCTGCTGCCTTTGAAGAATCATCACAGCGTGCTGTGTTAGGATTCTGATTTCTGCAGTCACATAGAGTGATTACATACTTGTAGTTTAAGACCAGACAACCCCTTTATATCCCCCTTATGGAAACCATTTTCAATTAAATTACATTTAAAGCAATGGTTACAGTTTAAGTAATTTCATAAATCAATAGCGCACATGAATATATGAAGCTTTATAACCTCTCTTATCAGAGAACTCTCCTTTCTCCTCCTGAATTGATCTTTCATGCTCAGTTCATGAGTAAAATCTGTATTCACTGAATACAGATTTCCCCATTATTGAGATGGGATCTTGTGAGCACCAACTGTCATCACCTCCGGAGAGTGGAGGGGCGGAGCTAGCGGAATGCTCAGACTTCCCTCCGCCATTCTTCTGAAAGAATCGGAATGCTGTAGCTCCGCCCATATTCAGTTGAGAAGAACCTGAGCTGCAGTTCTCTGTTAAGGCCGCTAAGCAGTGTATGGAGCTGAAAACAGCTGATCATTGGGGGAGTCAGGGAGCGGACCACCAATGTTCTGATATCCATGACCTATCTTAAGGACAGGCTATCAATATATTTTTGGTCAACAAATGCAAAACTCCTACACATACCTCCCTACCTAATCTACATGTGGCTTTATAGGAATACAGTAATAAGTTGAATTAATCTAAAATGGAAGCCTTGTCATTTAAAGGGTTTTCCCAACTTCATAAATGGTTAAAATTGAAAAAGAGCTTGTAATTTATCTCTTATCAGGAGGCCGGAGAGCCTATTTGTGTTGAGACAAAGTCTTTAATTAAAAATTCCCTCTGACGAGTTAGAAATACATAAATCAAATTTCTCACACCAGTGGAAGACTTTACCCTTAATGGGAATCTGTCAGTAGGATCAACCTTCCTAAGCGGTCTATGTGGCTATGTAGGTCATAGGAAGCTGAATAAAATGATACCTTGATGTCTTATTCCAAAGAAATCCACATTTTTCTAAATATGTAAATGAGCTGTTAAGATCTCTGGGCCGGACATAGATCTCCCCGAGAATCTACATCCAGAGATTACTTTATAAGAAAAATGTCGTCACCAGTGACACGGAGAGCGGACTGTCAGTCATTACATGTCATACAACATTAATCCTCCCTAAACTTCTGTACCTCTCTTTGGATCTTACCATTCCCAATTATGGGAGACCCCAGAGCCCTACAGGCATCTCATATGCATTTTATATTGGTCAACAAATGGCACAAAATCCCAAAATTAGCCCTATTGGCAAAGTAGAATCACTGGGGGGTTCATTTAATACTATTGGAGCTACTCAGTCCTTTCTGCATGTGCCAAATGGACAGATATAGAAAAGGTCTTGTTGACTCCTGTAACTTTGCCCGTTGGTTTGAATTCTTCTGGGTCTTATGTCCTTCATTAGGGATGTCTGGAGGAGAGGTCCCAAAAAGTGACCACTCTCCTCACCAAATTCTCCATTTTTCTCCTTCCTCTACCATTCCTCCTCCTCTGACATTCTCACGTTGACAATGTATAAGATCTGCCATCAAGAAAACCTATTTAAATAATGAAAAAATGATTGCTCCCAGAGCAAGACCCCCCAAATGAATGGCAGAATTGCTATTTTTCTTTTTATTGCTACATTCAAATTACAATAACCATTTTTTTTAACATAGGAAAAAAGATTAAGTGCAGAAAAAATCCACCAATATATACCCAATATATTACATTTTATATTTCCTATTGACGCTCCTAAGAGGTTTTATATAGTTAGAAATACATAACTGCTTCCTAATATGTGGACTGTGAATATCCCAGCTCTATGAACAATTCATCTTAGATTATCACTTACACTTGCTAACCACAAGGTGGTGCCGCTATTCCAGGTTGCAATGTATTCATGTGATTCTTTGTAACACTTTTTCAGTAATATTTTACAAGTATACACTTGGTTCAGTAGTTATTTTTCCATTAAAAATACTCCGTGTCCTATCTGGGTTAATTGAAACATTTTTTGATTAAAAAAAAAAGGATTCCTTTATCAGGCAGAACTAAGAATACAGTAGCTGTAGGCGAGAACTAGAGGTCAGGTCCCGAACCTGGGGTGGTCCAAATGCCCCTCTGCCATGCACAGTCAAACCAGTAATGTAAATGGCACGAGAGATAGAGGTCCCTGTTGAGGTGGTTTGATATTTTTATTTTTTTTTGTATGTGTCATGTTGCTGCAGTGCAGTATAGCGCAACCTCCGCCAGGGGGAGCTTGAGAGGGAAGTGAGACTGCACACACAGAGCAGTAGTACAGACGCCACCAAGTGGCGAGAGAGTGGTCAAACAAGCCGAGTCAAAAAAACAGTCAGAAGCAGAAGTACCAAAAGTAGCAGCAGTATACGTGGTCAGGAACAAGCCAGGAGGTTCAGCAACAGTCAGAAGCGGATAAGACAAAGACAGAAGGCAGAAGAGAGTCCGAATATGAGCCAAGTCCAGGAACCAGAGAATCAAACCAACAAACAGGGAAACACTGGCAAAAGGGCAGACAGAGGGAGTCAACAGACGCGGGGCAAGTCAGGGATCACAGCAGGACAAATCAAGAGCTACCAGAGTCAGGTTCACATGCCGAAGGCAGAACTATAGCTGACACCGCCAGCAGGATGCATCGGAGCTAAATAGCAAACCGGAACCCAGAATGAGGCAGAGCAAAGTTAACCCTTGACATGATCCGCCCAAAACTTTTTTTTTTTTGTATTTGTGCTTTTATTTGTATGAAATTTGTGCAACGTTCATCAAATTTTGTGCACCATTTTGATAAAATTGGCATAACTCCACCAGCTGAAAAAATAATTACTTGGAAAAGTGACTTAAATAAAACCTTTGGTAAAGACCATAAAAATTAAAAATTAACGCTAAATAAAAAAGGACCATATGGCGGATTTAAAAAGAAAAAAAAAACAGGATTACTCACGGGTGGTAGAGAGAATAAAATAAGGGCAAAAATTGGACACTTTTGACCTGGTAGTGGGGCTTCTTTAAAAAAAATTTAACAGATGAAACAAAGCATATGTGCGAAAAAAAAAGCCTAAAAGAATAAGAAGTGCTGAGGACACTACATGGGACATAGTGCAGTGATTGAGACATGTTTGGATTTAGGCTGCTTTTCTTGGTGGGGTTTAGTTAGCTCCGTATATAATATTTCATCAGAAGGATTACAAATTCAGTTTGACTAATCTGATTTTAGATGATGAAATAAACATGTAGTTATAATGTGCAGTGATGGATGCAAAATCTACAGATTTCCCTGCAAATAATGGAACAGTAGACCTAGCGTAGCAAAATCGGCTGCCAGTTCCCAAATCCTCTGCTGGCTGAGAAGTGACAGTAAGACAAAGTTGTCTATATACAAATGAGCGCAGCGTAATAACATCGGCGCAGGCTGGAAACGTTCCCGTGATGGCATTAAAGGAACCACTGCTGCTTCCACCACACTGCGGCTCTAGGCTGAGGTTTAGCAGGTGTTGTAGCAGAGCTACCATTATTGTCCTGCAAGGATTTGGCTAAACCTTGTGAAATTCCAAATGTTTTATTGAGGTGTGACCGATGAGCAGAAACAGGGTGGAGGCATGATCTATTAATACTGGGAACCTCTGCTTTGGAAACACCTAAATGACGTAATAGAATGGTGTAACTATCGATTCCCTAGGATAATGTGATTATCAAAACAATGGAGACATCCAATAATCGCTGCAAGGTTGTGGGAAAGTGAAGACACATTTACATAACTACCGAAATTCTTTCTGATATTATTTTTAATGCTGTTTTCATGCATATTATTTGTGCAGTGTAAAAGAAAAATCGCAGATTGCTGGAAACCATCAGCAAGCTGTTTGTATCTATCCTTACCAAGCCATTTCAATGCAAAATAGTAACTGCTTGTGGATCTGATTAACTTACGGTAGTAATCTTTTAAAATCTTACCAAATGCAAATATTAGATATATAGTTATTTGGTTACAAATATTAATATTTCTTGATTGATCCAAGCTGTTAATAGGATGAATAGAGAACCATAATAATAACTAATGATCCTGTGTCTCATGCTGAGTAGGAACTATAATGTTTATGTAACAGTTTGTTACACATATCTATATATATAATTGTCTAAGGGTCACTTCCGTCTTTCTGTCTGTCCATCTGTCTTTCTGTCTGTCTGACTGTCACGTATATTCATTGGTCGCGGCCTCTGTCTGTCATGGAAATCCAAGTCGCTGATTGGTCACGGCAAAACGGCCACGACCAATCAGCGACGGGCACAGTCCGGCAGCAATGTGGCCGCTCCTTCCTCCCCGCAGTCAGTGCCCGCTCCATAATCCCCTCCAGTCAGCGCTCACACAGGGTTAATGGCAGCGGTAACGGGCCGCGGGTTACGCACTCCGTTACCGCTGCTATTAACCCTGTGTGACCAACTTTTTACTATTGATGCTGCCTATGCGGCATCAATAGTTAAAAGATCTAATGTTAAAAATAATAAAAAAAAATAAAAAATCGTTATATACTCACCGTCCGTCGGCCCCTTGGATCCAGAACCGGCCTTTCCCGCTCCTCGCGACGCTCCGGTGACCGCTCCATGCATTGCGGTCTCACGAGATGATAACGTAGCGGTCTCGCGAGACCGCTACGTCATCATCTCGCGAGACCGCAATGCACTCTTGGGACCGGAGTGCGCGAGGAGCGTCGGTAACCGCTTCGCCTGGATCCGGGGCCAACGGAAGGTGAGTATATAACTATTTTTTATTTTAATTCTTTTTTTTAACAGGGATATAATGCCCACATTGCTATATACTGCGTGGGCTGTGCAATATACTACGTGGGCTCTGCAATATACTACGTGGGCTGTGCGATATAATACGTGGGTTGTGCAATATACTACGTGGGCTGGGCAATATAATACGTGGGCTGTGCAATATAATACGTGGGCTGTGCAATATAATACGTGGGCTGTGCAATGTACTACATGGGCTGTGCAATGTACTGCGTGGGCTTTGCAATGTACTGCGTGGGCTGTGCTATATACTACGTGGGTTGTGCAATGTACTACGTGGGCTGTGCTATATACTACGTGGGTTGTGCAATGTACTGCGTGGGCTGTGCAATGTACTACGTGGGCTGTGCAATGTACTACATGGGCTGTGCAATATACTGCGTGGGCTGTGCAATATACTGCGTGGGCTATGCTATATACTACGTGGGCTATGCTATATACTACGTGGGCTGTGCAATATACTACATGGGCTGTTATACACTACGTGGGCTGTGTTATACACTACGTGGGCTGTGTTATACACTACGTGGGCTGTGTTATACGCTACGTGGGCTGTGTTATACGCTACGTGGGCTGTGTTATACGCTACGTGGGCTGTGTTATACGCTACGTGGGCTGTGTTATACGCTACGTGGGCTGTGTTATACGCTACGTGGGCTGTTATATGCTAGGTGGGCTGTTATATACTACGTGGCTGTGCTATATACTATGTGACTGTGCTATTTACTATGTGGGCTGTTATGCATGTTATACATGGCCGGCCGCGAACAATCAGCGACAGGCGCAGTCCGATTACTGTGTATTCAATGTATTATTCTAAAATCTTCATAAATAAACTACATACATATTCTAGAATACCCGAGGCGTTAGAATCGGGTTAACATCTAGTCATAATATAAACACACACATTCATCAGTGTATTACACACTGCAGGTTACACATACTGCATGTTACACATGCACACCTCAGTATATAACACACACACATTCGTCAGTATATTACACACACACATCAATGTATAATGCACACCCTTTCATCAGTATATTACACACTCGTCACGCAACAGACACTGCAGGTTACACACACTACATGTTACACATGCACACAGTATATAACACATGCACACATCAGTATATTATACACACACAGTCAATGTATAATGCACACCCTTTCATCAGTATATTACACACACGTCACGCTACAAACATGCTGCAGGTTACACACACACACAATACACGTGTACACATCAGTATATAACACACACATTCATCAGTATATTACACGGACACCATGCTACAGACACACTGCATGGTACACACACACGGCTTGTTACACATACAGATATCACTATATAAAACTGATTTAAATAGTATATAAAACTAAAGCAGCATAAAGTTTGTTGTCCATTTTAAACCTTACAACTCCAAAACGAAAACAGCTTTTCTCCTGTACAAGTGAATAATATAATCAGTCCTTTCTTCAGGCACAATGAAACCACGTAAATGTAGCAGCCTCACCAATGTCAGTATTCCAGGAAGTATCAGCCCAAAAAGTATTAAATGCATTCATAACTGAAACACTACTGTTCAGCTCCAGCACAACTCCACTCTGCTTGGCTAAACCAGCTGCTGTTATTAGTCTTGTACACCCAGAGCTAGATTAAGGGAGCGACCTTTCCCACCCAGGCTCTTTGGTTGCTCCTAAATCCAGGACCCAAAATCCAATCAAGTTAAAACCCTCTCAGTAACCTAGTGTTACTGGTACAGATTTTACATTACTGAAGCCAACCACCCTGGTTGCACATATCTGCGATCTAGGACGTTACCTCCTGCTTTCTTCTGTGTAGTGCTCTCACAATCTTTTGCAATCAGTTGACTTCATAGGAAAATGTAATTTCACTATATACTGCAAGGTATAGGTTGGTATTGCAGTTTATAGAACAAGCAACAAAACAATCTCATGTTCAAGTCCCAGAGAGGAACTAATAAATAAAGTAAAAATGAAGAAACAAATGTTTTAAAATTAAAAAATATATATCAAAGTTAAAATATAAAGAAATTAAATAAACAGATTCAGTATTGTGTCTGTAAAAGTCGACTCTATCAAAATAGAAAAATATTTAAATGTGATGTTAAATGCCTCGAGAAAAAAAATCTAAATTGCCTTTTTAAGGTATCTGCATCTCCCCCCAAGAAGGAAGATCAAAGTTTTGTATATACCCCAATATAGTATCAATTAAAAAGCCCACTCAATGTGCAAAAACAAGGTCTGAAAAAGGTCCATCAATGGAAAAATTAAAAAGAAAAAATTACATGTCTCAAAAAACGGTGATTAAAAATGTATTTTTACAAAGTTTTGAGTTTTTAAACACTAAAATATAAAAATAAAACCTTTATAAATTTGGTATTACCATATTCAGAACGACATGGAGAATCATAGAGCTAGTTACCTTTTTGCTATGACATGAATGCTGTAAAAACAAAATACTAAAAAAAAATGATCAAATTGCATTTTTATCCCACACTTGGAAGGTAAATACTCGTCCTGTCCCCAAAAGCCTTCATATGGCTATGTCAGCAGACCATTTTTAACAATTTATGGCTCTTGGACTAAGGAAGGGGGCAAGCTCAACAAAAAAAAAGCTAAAATGAAAAATCCCCGGGAGGGGTCACATAGTGGACATCGATGGCATCACCAAAGTGAAGGCAATTTACATAGACGATGAAAGTAACAACTTAATTTATTATAATCAATGTTTAGACCGTTTATATGATTGTAATAAAAATTAAAAAATTAGCAGCAACATTGCAAAGGTGCCTAACAGTCTCCCACGTTCCTCACAGCTTTCTACATGTACCGTAAATACTGAATCAAATTATTGCTAATATTTACAGCATGTTCTAATGTTATCCCGGTCGTAAAATAAAACTCATCCCCAATGGCTACAATGCATTTACCAGCAAGTTGTATTTTAGGGATTTTCCTTCTTCATGGGAAGGAGTTATGCAAATGCTGGTAATACTGAGTCACCCGCCATATGTTTTGACCTGTATATAGCCAGAAAAATAAAAATGATATAATTTAAGAGTAGATATAGGATCAAAATGATCCCCAATGTATAATACTAAAATATTCTATTTTAAATACAAAGAAAAATTTAAATGTTTTTAGAAATTACTAATTTTGTTACTTTTGTTTATTTAAGAAATTAAACGAATACATTTTTTTAATGGCATCAATTTCGAGCCATGGTGTGTCTTGATGGATGAATGCTCTGTAGGAAGATCGATCTTGTGAAAACCTAAATAGGTCCACCAGAGTCTTCTCCGCCATTATCTTGATAGTGTCAATCCATTGGGTTGCTGGTTTTCCTCTTTGCCTCGTTCCTTCTATTTTCTGACCATGATGTCCTTCTCCAGTGATCACTCTCTTTGATGTGTCCAAAGTAGACAAGTCACAGCTTGGTGATCCTTACTTCGAGTGACATGTTTGTCTTGATTAATTCCAAAATTGCATTGTTTGGTCTTCTTGTCATCCATGGTATTGGTAACCTTCTTCTCCAGCACATTTCTAAGGCACCGATTATTCTTCTGTCTTGTTTCTTTATCGTCCAGGTTTTGCATCTGTATGTTACCATAGAAAAGACCAAACTATGTACGAGCCGTGCCTTCACAATCAGTGAAAAGTTCCTAGAATTGTTGACCTTGTCCAGTGACTTCATTGTTGATTTGCCTATATAGATATTCTCCTATTGACTTCCGGTGTCATTGCGGTATCTTGAGTCATCATCGATCCGAGTAGGCTGAAGTCCTTTACAACTTCTAGTTCATAACCACCACAAAAAGAGATGATACTGAGGTCGAAAAGTATAATAAATATAAACAATTTTATTATTAAAATCTTCAGACACAGGTGAAAGAAGTGAGATGTAGAACCACAAGTTGTAAAAATGCTATACAGAAAAGGGGGCACGTACCCAGAACATCCAATACTAGACATACACAGGCTATAGTCTGTAACATGTGTGTCACAAAGTGGACAAATTAAATCTAAGATCTAGAGAGACATAGTGAAATTATGTAAACAACCGTAACTTAATGAGTGGCAAAATCCACCATCATCGCTCCTATGGCTCAATACGCCCTGGAGTATCTAATAGATAAAACGGCATAACACCAAAATTATTTACCCGTCAAAAAGTGCAGTCTAGATGTCCAGGGGATGCGCCTCCGCCCCAACGCACGTTTCGGAAAACCAACTTCGTCACGGAAAAAGTGTTTATATTTTGATACTTTTCAACCTCAGTATCATCTCTATTTGTGGTTGTTATAAACATACTGATGATAGGTCAGGTAGTCCTATGTGCATATGGGTACTTGATATTAAATTGTTAGTGTGTACCATGCAGAAACATCATATAAGTTGCTATTTAAGTTGTAAAGCGCTGCGGAATATGTTGGCGCTATATAAATAAAAATGATTATTATTATTTAACTTCTAGTTCATCGCGGTCCATCTCCAATGTGTTCCGCCCATACCTGACAATAGTCAATATATTTGTTTCTTTGCGTTGAGTAGCAGTTCGAGATTCCCATCTTGACACAGTAATAAGTCCTTCATTCCATCTACGCTTGTTGATATCAATCTTGTATCGTCTGCGTATTTAGGATTGTTAATTATTCATCCATCAATTTTGATTCCTTCTTTTTCGGCAAGTTCAGCCTCCCTAGAAATAGCTTCTGTATATAAAATGAAGAGAAATGGTGACTGGTTGCACCCTTGTTTGATGCCTCGCTCTACTTTGCACCATGCCGTGTCGGCATGTTCCGTTCGGTCTGTTGCTTCTTGGTCGATGTAAAGACTCATTATGAGGCTGATCAGATGGTTCGGCACACAAATATCCTTCATGATATTCCAAAGTTTCTGGTGACCAACACAATCGAAGGCTATGCTGTAGTCAATAAAGGAAAATTAGATCTCCTTGTTGTATTATGAGGCCTTTTCCATTATCCACCTAATGTTAGCAATTAACTAGTAATAAGAGAATTGATTAGAATTTACAGGTGTATTATAATGTTTTGCCCTTTTTAGGGTAGTGGCAAGTTCATTGAAATGGAATGTACAAGTTTAATAAATTTGGTGCCAATCTTGCTAATGGGAGAAATTCTTACCATTTGTCAATACTCAGGATTTTTTTTTTTTGCATTTTCCTGGAATAAGCAGTCTTGAATGCAGGGGTTAAACTCTGGCTGATCTGCTCTATTTTGAATAAAGATCTACTAAATGGTTGGAGGGGAGAGGCTCCTACTTCAGCCAGTTACTAATAGGCATAGTGAGGAAGAGGAGAGGCCGGCAGAGCTGACATGAGACACAGAGATTTCTTTATACTTAAATTTTTTTTGTAGTACGAGACAAAAAATGAACAAATTAAAGATGAAAAGGTGGGATTTTTTTTGCATTTTTGATGTTTAATGTTTCCAAAGCAAATACAGATCACTCATGTATTCATTATAAAAAAAAAAAAGTGACCGGACGTGACTCCACAATGTTTCTGTGTCTATGATGCATAATATATGAGTATATTTCTGCACACAGCGCACATTTTCTCCATAACCAGAAACATCATTTTCAGAGTAAAAATACATGTTTGCTTTCCTGAGTACTGTGGTCTCCAAACTACCTCTGGTTTACTGCTTTGAAGTCAGGATTAAAATGGAAATCCATAGTGAGTTTGACATTGTAGAAGATAAATTTAGATATAAAGGGAGGGGGACAGCATGATTTTATACATATATGGAAGTAGTGGGGTGGCTGTATTGGCACTTATTAAAAGAAATAAGCTACCATTGTTTCATAAATGTAGTGTGTCAGACTTGAGAAATCTATATATGCAAATCAGGCTGGTAATGCAAAATGGGCGTGTGCACTTTTTCCAAGTGTATTAAAACTCCCCCAGTGCACTTACGGGCTGATTTGCATATAAGAAATTAGATAGAATGTAACAAGAATCTAGACTAAAAACAATGAGTAAATACCCTGCAATAAGTAAATAAATAGTATAGTACATATAAATAACATAAAGTACGTAGTTAACACTATTTTGGTTAAAAGAAAAGGGTAAAGGTCATCCCACCGCGACAAGGCTTACTCTAGTGTTGAGGGAGCATGCTCGGGTGGCAACCGACTATCTTCGGCGTGCTCAAAAATATGTTCGAGTCTCCGCAGCTGTATGTTTCGCAGCTGTTTGTCAGCTACAGTGCATGCGGGGATTGCCTGTTTGGTAGACATGCAGCCGCGGGGACTCAAACATAGTATTTATGCAGATACTCGGTTTGCACCCGAGCATGCTCAGATAACACCTTATCCTAGCACGTTCACTCATCACTGGTGTACTTCAATCAGGATAGTCCTTAACTCTACATACATAAGATGCACAGCCCTAAAGTGGGGGGCACGCCCCTGTTTGTACAAGGGAATAAAGCAAAACCAAAAAAGTGAGCTGGTAGGACTAATAGATGAGAGTCCTGAATTGGGGATCTCCCTCTATTAACGCTATATATACAGTATGATATATATATATATATATATATATATATATATATATATATATATATATATATATATATATATATATACGCACGCTGTGTTCAAATTATTATGCACAAAGAGTTTAGGAGTGATAAGGTTAGAATTTTTTTCAACTCATTGATGGTGATGTGTGTCGGGGCTCTTTATATCACCGAAAGCAATTGCAGATACCTGTGCACATTAGTTTGGCAGGTGTGTCCAAATAAAGGCAAGACTACTTAAGAAGGCTGTTCCACATTATTAAGCAGCCTACATTTTTTGCCAAAATGGGAAAGAAAAAGGATGTGTCAGCTGCTGAGAAGCAACAAATTGTGGAGTATTTAGGTCAAGGCATGACTACAATCAACATTGCTAAGACACTTCATCGTGATCATCGCACAATCAAGAAGTATGTAGCTGATTCCCAGCACACACGTGTGCGTGCTGATAAGGAAAAATTGAGGACTCTTTCCAACAGGCAATTGCGTAAGGTTAAAAGAGCAGCTGCAAAAATGCCTTGTCATAGCAGTAGACAAGTTTTTGAAGCTGCTGGTGCCTCCAACATCCCCAGAACAACAAGATGCAGGGTCCTTCAGAGGTGCGTAAGCCATCCTGTCGACCACCTCTATCCACTGCACACAAGCAGAAACGGCTCCAGTGGGCCAAACGATACATGAAGACTGACTTCCAAACTGTTTTGTTCACCGATGAGTGCCGTGCAACGCTCGATGGTCCAGATGGATGGAGTGGAGGATGGCTGGTTGATGGACACCCCATGAAAACACAGCTAAGGCGCCAACAAGGAGGAGGTGGAGTAATGTTTTGGGCTGGAATCATGGGGAGAGAGATTGTCGGCCCCTTTATGATCCCTGAAGCGGTAAAGATGAACTCCATAATCTATGTGGAGTTTCTAAAACAACACTTCCTGCCATGGTTCAAGAGGAAGAACCGTGGTTTCCACAGCAAGATCATTTTCATGCATAATAATGCACCGTCTCATGCTGCAAAAAACACATCTGCATCTCTGGCTGCTATGGGCATAAAAGAGGACAAACTTATGGTGTGGCCACCATCTTCCCCTGACCTCAACCCCATTGAGAACCTCTGGAGCATCATCAAAAGCAGTGTCTATGATGGCGGGAGGCAGTTCACATCTAAGCAACAGCTCTGGGAGGGTATTCTGTCCACATGCAAAACAACTGAAGCAGAAACCATCCAAAAACTGACAAATTCAATGGACGAGAGAGTTCAGAAGCTTATTTTGAACAAGAGGTCCTATGTGAAAATGTAACATCACCTAGAATAAAGTTTTCACTTGAAAACTGTTTGATTTCATTTTGTAATAAGCTGATAATGCTTATAACTTCACAATTGACCATTTTTTTGTTCAAAATAAAAAAAAAAAAGGTTAAACTCTGCTGTGCATAATAATTTGGAACATGCATTTTGAGTGTTGTTTTTTTTAAAAAGGATACTGTTTTCATAGGCAGTTTGTTCCAAAACATTGCAATTACACTAGAATAGTAGATGACTGGAAAATAACAGTGACTGCAATTCAGATAGGTAATTTAGAGAAAATAGGAGGAAATATTATTTGCATAATAATTTGGAACACAGTGTATATTATAGGCTGCTGATACCATTTGCCATATTTTATGTGTGCAATTTTGTTTATGTTTGCGTTCAAGGATTGAATTACTAAGCAAATTCATCCAAATTTGACAGGAGTGATAACGCTGCACTCAGCATTATTCTTGCCATTAAAATGACTGACACCAGAATGAAATACCAAAAGTTCCCCACTTTAGGTTACTAAAACCCTTCATGCACTGGTAGTATTTATCACGTGACAGCCTGTATATAGCAGTATTAGTTAAATGTATAGTATGTGCACATTGTCTCTTCAGAGGGGAAGAGGACTAGAACTCTAGTGCCACCTATTGGAAGTAGCAATCCTAACAGTCAATGTCGACCCTTTAACGAGCCTTGTCACATGACCAAGGATAAAAGCCAAACCAGAATCTCAATTTGCAGAAACTGTTTTGGGGTACTGCCCCTCGTCAGTGCATAGTCCTCTTCCTCTCTGAAGAGACAATTTGCATATTTCCCAGAGGAGCATTGCGGCTTTAAGTCTCCTCACCTCGACATGCTTATGTCACTCTCCGCAAGGAGAAACGATACTTCTTGGATCCTAGTATGTGCACATTTATGGTTCCAAAACTGAACATTAACCATATTTATATTGGTAGACATCTGGCGCTCAGAATGAATTTCTCTAGTGACCCCAGTGTACCCCAACCTGACACTGTAATAGAAATAGTGAAAAAAACACTGTCTTGTTATAATAGTACCTGCTAAGAAGAGGGATATGAGCATAGGGGTCTGTGCAACTTGAGTAATGATCATGGATGGGTATGGCAGAAAAGTGTCAGAACGCACAGAACATCGCAGCTTAGTCCAATCAGAGTGGCCATGATGATGATCTACATATAATATATTATATATGTGTGTATATATATATATATATATATATATATATATATATATATATATATATATATATATATATATATATATATATATATATATATATATATAGTTAGCACAGCAGCCTTGCAGTGCTGGGGTCCTGGGTTCTAATCCCACCTTGGACAACATCTGCAAAGAGTTTGTATGTTCTCTCCGTGTTTGCGTGGGTTTCCTCCGGGTACTCCGGTTTCCTCCCACATTCCAAAGACATACTAGTAGGGAATTTAGATTGTGAGCCCCATCGGGGACAGCGATGATAATGTGTGCAAACTGTAAAGCGCTGCGTAATATGTTAGCGCTATATAAAAATAAAGATTATTATTAGATTATATATATATATATATATATATATATATATATATATATATATATATATATATATATATATATATATATATATATATATATACACACTCACTGGCCACTTTATTAGGTACACCTGTCCAACTTCTTGTTAACACTTAATTTCTAATCAGCCAATCACATGGCGGCAACTCAGTGCATTTAGGCATGTAGACATGGTCAAGACAATCTCCTGCAGTTCAAACCGAGCATCAGTATGGGGAAGAAAGGTGATTTGAGTGCCTTTGAACGTGGCATGGTTGTTGGTGCCAGAAGGGCTGGTCTGAGTATTTCAGAAACTGCTGATCTACTGGGATTTTCACGCACAACCATCTCTAGGGTTTACAGAGAATGGTCCGAAAAAGAAAAAAAATCCAGTGAGCGGCAGTTCTGTGGGCGGAAATGCCTTGTTGATGCCAGAGGTCAGAGGAGAATGGGCAGACTGGTTCGAGCTGATAGAAAGGCAACAGTGACTCAAATCGCCACCCGTTACAACCAAGGTAGGCCTAAGAGCATCTCTGAACGCACAGTGCGTCGAACTTTGAGGCAGATGGGCTACAGCAGCAGAAGACCACACCGGGTACCACTCCTTTCAGCTAAGAACAGGAAACTGAGGCTACAATTTGTACAAGCTCATCGAAATTGGACAGTAGAAGATTGGAAAAACGTTGCTTGGTCTGATGAGTCTCGATTTCTGCTGCGACATTCGGATGGTAGGGTCAGAATTTGGCGTAAACAACATGAAAGCATGGATCCATCCTGCCTTGTATGGAGCATCTTTGGGATGTGCAGCCGACAAATCTGCGGCAACTGTGTGATGCCATCATGTCAATATGGACCAAAATCTCTGAGGAATGCTTCCAGCACCTTGTTGAATCTATGCCACGAAGAATTGAGGCAGTTCTGAAGGCAAAAGGGGGTCCAACCCGTTACTAGCATGGTGTACCTAATAAAGTGGCCGGTGAGTGTATATATATATTATGATATAAAAAGTCTACACACCCCTGATAAAATGCCAGGTGATCATGTAGTAAACGAAATCATACCAAAAAGAATAATTTCAGAACTTTTTCCATTGATCATTTGAGGGGTGTGCAGGAATACGATCTATGGATGCTCCATCCATCTCACAACTTTCTGGATTTAAAGGATATGCTGCTGATTTCTTACTGCCAAATGCCACTAGACGTCAAAGGTTTTGGAAATTTCACATCTCTATGGGTCAAAGCTTTATTTTGTGGCACTTGGGGGAGTCTATACAATGATCAACAAGCGATAGTAAGATTTCATCTGATGAGTTGTTTGTTTATTTTGTATTTTACGTTGAATATTGTGTATACCGGCTTCATGTTTAGATATATAAGTATAAGTATAAGCCAATATAAGTAGGTCATGACATTGTTAGATTTCTTTTTTTCCTCTGGTCAAGGGTCTGAACTTAGGGGTCCAGTTAGGTCTTAGGTCTGAATTTATTTGGGGGTCTGCTCAGTCTATAGAGTTTTGTCGCATGTTAGAATGATTCATTTTGGATAGTTATGTCATAAAACTGGGTGACACTATGAAGAAGAACTACAAGTAATAATGCTGATTGGGACCATTCCACCATACTTGGTCAGATAAGACGTGAATGTGGCTTCAGGAAAATAGAAAGAATTGCCGATTTATATAAATTATAAACCAGATGTGTCCATGGAAATGCAGATCTGCGTGTAATGTGGTTAATGGCTAAGTCTGTGTTTAGACTGAGCAAGTGACTCATCAGGATACATTTGTATCGGTGACACTACTGAACGATTCCGCAGCCTCACCGAATGGAAGAGTAGTGTGGTCCACGGCTGGTGCCCGACATGACTTATGGCAAGAAGTGATGTGTGCGGAGATTCTCATGGAGCGATCAATGACTCTAACCTGGTAAACACTTAAACTACTTTTTTTTTTGGGTGGGTATTGGGAGGCGCTAGTGTGAGGAAGGTATTGGCTGCAAAATAGAACAACAACACAAAGCTGTCGCCATAAATACTCGTAACTATAAGAATGTAAATAAAATTTGCGCTACAGATACAGAATAGAAATAGTGTATTAGAAAGTGCACAACATTATGCAAACGATGATTTTTTTTTACATTTTTTTTAATTAGATATAACTGAAGGACCCCTTTACTTTAATAACTATAATTATCAGTCTTCTTTAAAGAATATAAGACTATGGACACCTTTTGGGGATTGTTTTTTTTTTTTTACTTTTCAATTCAAATTTTTCTTAAAGGGGTTGTCAAGCTCTGGGGCAGACTGGTGAATCATGACACGTGTCACGGCTCCCTGGTATTCATGGTGCGGCGGGCGGTCACACGATCACTTGTACGTGATTTACATACTTGCTGTCATGTTCCAACTAAACTCGTTCCAACTTAATAAAAGTGAGTAAGAGAAAAAAACTGGACATTTTTACCTGCTGACAGGTCATGTTTAACTGAAAGTCCTCCAGTGAGCTTGTAATACCTGGGAGCTTGGATCTGTTTTATCTGTACTTTCCGGAATTTTTATATACTGGATTATGACAACAAAGGCAGCACTCTGTTGCACCATAGCATACAAATATGAAATATGGAAATATGAAAATTGAATTGCATCACTGCATTAGAAATATGAAAAATTGAGAAAGCTTAGCGCGTAAATTGGCCAATTCATGTGTACCTGGAAGCCAGGTTAAGGCGTTTCTCATTTCCAGGACCTAGCAATGCCTTTTTCTCTCTTATAATAGTCTTCATCTGTATGGGAACATGAATCCTCTGTTAGACTAAAATCTATCTCTCTGTGGAGGGGTAGTGGTCCTGCTGTGATTAAAAACACCTGTGGCTAAAAGGCGGAGTGCTCAGTCAGAAGGCAAATGAATACAAATTTTTTAAAAAATGACCGTCACATCCAAACATAGACTAAGTGTCAACAGGTGCTGAACCTAGAGTCACTAACTCATATACATACAAAAAAAAAAGGACTTTATTCTAAGAGAGGAAAGGTTACTCCTTAACGTGGCTTCCAGGTACACATAAATTGGCCAATTTTTGCACCAAGCTTTCTCAAATTTTCATATTTCTAATGCAGTGATGCAATTTAATTTTCATATTTGTATGCTATGGCGCTACAGAGTGCTGCCTTTTTTGTTTGTATGCATATGAGTTGGTGACTCTAGAATCAGCACCTGTTCACACTTAGTCTATGTTTGGATGTGATGGTCAGTTTTTGGAAATTTGGATTATGACAACAGGCCACACCAGAGTTGAGCTGAACTTTGATGTCATAAATCCACTTAGAGAAGCTCAGAAACAGGCAGATCAGATAAGACTTACAAACACTCTTTTAGAACAGCTCACTGACAGTTCTCAGTTAACCCATTCTGCAGCCTGCAATGTAAGGGAAGTATACAGCCTGAAAAGAAATCAAATGGTGAAAATTTCTTGATGAAACCAAATAGAAAAAAATATTTTTAGCCTTAACTATATGCATATGATGGGAATCTGTCTGCTGCCCTATCCCCCCTAAACTGCCACCATGGCTCTATTCCCCGTTATTTCTGCATTCTAACCATCTCTTTTTTATGTCTTTGAGATCTGTATGTATTCACACTATGCAAATATCTCATTTCTAGTCCGGCATTGATTACTGTGGACTAGTCCTACCTCCCATCTTGTATGCAAACGCTTCTGAGCATCGTTTACATAGTTTGCAAAAGCAATATCACTGTCTGCTGCTTGCAAATCTGTGCATGCAAAGTGCGCTGATGAAGAATACACCCGGCTTCATTGCTCATTACGATAGCGCATGCGCAGTGTTCTACCTCTAGGTTATGTAAGTGGTTGTGGATCCATAGTCCAGGGAGAGCCTGGAGGGGCGAAACTAAGCAAATACCTGGTTTTTCACTAGAGCTCCTGATGGTGTGGACAGATTTGAGCCCAGGTGGACCCCAAGTGCTACTCCAGGACAGACCCAGGAGCTGCGGCAGCTGACCCTCAAAGGGGCAGGGATGCAAGACCGGACAGAAACTGGATAGCAGGAATGGTACAGCTGGCAGACAGAACAGGTTCCGGATCAGGAACGGACAGGAATACTTCAGAAACACAGGACGCCTTCAGGGTACGGGATCACAGGTGCAGGTCAGACTGGACTAATGAGGGTAACGGTATAGGTGCTGACAAGATGGATCATGCTCAGGATTTGGTAGAGGGAGGATGGACTAAGGAACAGCGTGCAACGGGGCAGACAGGTACCAGTTCAGACAGGGCAGGCAGGATCAGATGCAGGCAGGACGAACAGTCTAAGGTTTGGACTGGGCAGGGAAGGACTGACAGGGTCAAGTTCAAACAGGGCAAGCAGGTCGGACTGGGTCAGATTCAGACAGCACAGATAAGGGACCTTACAATTTGGTAGCAGAAAATACTGAAGTTGGTAAAGTTATTGGCTGGGGATGTTTTTAGAAGCGCATGCTGGCCCTAAGAGGCAGGAAGTGTGCCTGCCCTGTGCACAACCCCAGGAGACCTGCGTGCCATGCACAGGCCCTGAGAGAACGCCAATGCTGAGGGAACAAGCAGGGGCGCTGGCGCTGTTCTAACACGCGAGATCTGCAAGCAGCCGACAATGATGTCACTCTTGGAAATTATGTAAATGGCGCATAGATGACCATGCTTACAAGATGTGCGGCACAGACAGGACATGTTTGGGGGAGTCAATGCCCCATTGGACTGGTACTGAGACATTCGCATAGTGAGGGCACAGAATAAAACTTGATTTTGAAAGTCTATAAAGATCCCAGAGATAGAAGAAAGGGGATACACAAATTAAGTGCCATCAAGGGGGCAGAGGCTGCGGTCACTGCCACCTCTCTGAAAAGAAGCATATTCGGTCACGTTGGTTTCAGGGGCTGGGCTAGTCCCTGCACACTGCTATGTGCACAATGACAGTGCGCTCTCTGTTGCTGCCTCAGATCAGCAGTAATGAGCCAGCATCAGAGTGCGTTGTCAGAATAGCCATCGTGCAGAGACAAGTGATGTCACTTCCGGGGGTGACTCTGGTCTCAGCACACCGGGTATTCTAATATCATGCTCTTTTACTGGCTCGTTAATGCTGATCTGAGCCGACAACAGAAAGTGCGCTGTTATTGTGCACATCACACGGATATTAGTTTAGGCCCTGAAATAAATGTCACTGATGACACATAGTTTCAGGGAGGGTGTAGGGGCTCTGGTATTGACCCCTGATGATGCTGTTTTAGTATCCCGGCATGCACTGGGATTCTCAAATGAAGCCTCATCAGAAAAATAATAGGAAGAAAAGAAAAGTAGTGTATTTAGGGAAGACAGGGAATCTTTAAAGTATATTAGAAAATAGATTAGATTATGACAATAAATAGATAGGGATTTAGGATGAAAATTACTTTGCACTTCGGACCACCCCTATAAGCTAAAAAAAATTGATTTAGAATAACTACTCTTTTGAAATAACATGAACGGTTTTCTCAGTATTGTGCCTCACCGTAAGAGCTTGACCTCAGTATTAAAATTTTTTTTTTTTTTTAAAATGGTGATGGTTTCTGCTATATGTCATGACCATGGGATGTGTTTTCTGTAACACTTCACATAACCAGCCATATAGGTGAGTTCACAGATGTCTTATACGTCAAGCTCATACTTCAGCGGTAAATGTGAGTCTGCTCGATTCATCCGGATGACTGTTCTTACCCATGAAATATAAGCCGAGTGTTACCCTCCCGATATTCCCCATGAGACTCTCAGCGTCGCAGTTATGGAACAGTAATGTCTCCATATCAACCCACAGGACAACAAGGAAGAAGTGGCCCCGAAACCTCCAGCGGACGACTGCGTGTATTCTGTATCTTAGTTACATCAAGAGAAGTGGAGAGGAATCTGCTAATCATCGGGGTCTGGCCTATGTCAAAAAATCTTACACTATGTGGAAAATTAATAATCTCGATTCCTGCTGCAGAGTGAAGACGTCACTTTCTCCCATTTATTGTGATAAATGTGATTTTGGAGAAAAAAAGCAAAAAATTGTACAAACTGCAGAAATAACATTTTCTGTTTTATACATTTAGGCGCCACTGCACATACATAGACACTGCACTCGGATTGTATAGGAGATGGCAAAATAAGCTAAGAAACCCCCCAATAATTTGGGAATTAGATTTATTTACAATGATAAATATTGTGATTACTTATCATATGAATTGTTACGGATGTGTCAATACCAATTATGTATGTATTTAATACCCAAATGACGACCATATAAACATAGTGGGGGAACTTGCAAAAAACACGATAGTGCACAGAAGACAAAAGAAGTACAAAACGTAAGTAAAATTTAAAAAATATTTATTAAATGTAAATTTAAAAAATAAAAATAAAAAAAAAGATATACAGAGAATTAATTGTGAGGGTATAGAACAAGGCAGAGTGAACCCTGGGCAACCAAGATCATAGATAAAACATGTGTAACAGGTAAGTACAACTGCACAAATGTAAAAATAATGATGGCAACATGTTAGCTGTATCTCAATGTAGATGCCAAGTGGCCTAAATAATTGATACACATGTATGACATGACAATAATGATTTTCCATTTTATTTCTCTCTTCTCTGATGTGATCTGAGGAGATCTCTGATGTGCCGCCGGCATCTTCTTCCGGGAGAAAATGGCAAGCGCATGCGCAGTGCGCCCGCCGAGATCTGCCCGCCGGCAACAATAGATTTTTCCTATTGTTTCATTTTGATCACTGTGATAGACCCTATCACAGTAATCAAAATAAAAAATAGTAAATAAAACCCCCCTTTATCACCCCCTTAGTTATGAAAAAATGATAAAATAAATATATTTATTTCCATTAGGGTTAGAGTTGGGCTAAAATGAGTTGGGCTAAAGTTAGGGTTAGAGCTAGGGTTGGGATTAGGGGTGTGTTAGGGTTGGAGTTAGAATTTGGGGGGCTTCCACTGTTTAGGTACATCAGGGGGTCTCCAAACGTGACATGGCGCCACCATTGATTCCAGCAAAATTTTCGTTCAAAAAGTCAAACGGTGCTCCCTCCCTTCTGAGCCCTGCCATGCACCCAAACAGTGGTTTACTC
This sequence comes from Ranitomeya variabilis, assembly GCF_051348905.1. Classification (NCBI taxonomy): domain Eukaryota; kingdom Metazoa; phylum Chordata; class Amphibia; order Anura; family Dendrobatidae; genus Ranitomeya; species Ranitomeya variabilis. The sequence goes on from NC_135235.1 coordinate 283,183,490, forward strand.
CCACATATGTGGTATCAGCGTACTCAGGAGAAATTGCACAACCAATTTTATGGTCCATTTTCTCCTGGTACCCTTGTGAAAATAAAAAAAAATGGTTCCAAAGTAAATTTTTTGTGAAAAAAAGTAAAATGTTCATTTTTTCCTTCCACATTGCTTTAGTTCTCGTGAAGCACCTGAAGCGTTAATAAGTTTCTTAAATGTGGTTTTGCGCACCTTGAGGGGTGCAGTTTTTAGGACGGTGTCACTTTTGGGTATTTTCTGTTATATAGACCCCTCAAAGTCGCTTCAAATGTGAGGTGGACCCTAAAAAAAGAATGATTTTGTACATTTTGTTGGAAAAATGAGAAATCGCTGGTCAACTCTTAACCCTTATAACTTCCTAACAAAAAAAAAAAAAATGGTGTTTCTAAAATTGTGCTGGTGTAAAGTAGACATGTGGGAAATGTTATTTATTAAGTATTTTATGTGACATTTCTCTCTGATTTAAGGGCATAAAAATTAAAAGTTTAAAAATTGCAAAATGTTTAACATTTTTTGCCATACTTCCATTTTTTTTTTTATAAATAAACGCAAGTCATATCGAAAAATTTTTACCACTATCATGAAGTACAATATGTCAAATCTCAGAATCAGCGGGATCCGTTGAAACGTTCCAGAGTTATAACCACATAAAGTGACAGAGGTCAGAATTGTAAAAATTGGCTCAGTCACTAAGGGGTTAAATAGAGCCTTTGCACAATTTAAAACATTAATAAGTCCATGCAGTTTCCGACAGCCACCTTACAGTGAGTATATCATATTTTACACATTCTATTAGCGAACACTCCCTTTTTAAGAGGAAAAATGAAACATTTTTTTTATAACATTACACTTTTTTAATTTTACAAACACTTTTTTTGTATTTAATTTTGTGCTGCTTGCATAACAGATCGCACATACAATACTCATTAATATATCTGTATCACAATGTATTACGGTATATCTGCCAATATAAAACAAACAGGAAACCTAATAAGCTGTGAAACCGCTTAGATACCGTGGCCAGCTTTGGCAACTGCATCGAAAGGTGTAAACGCCCAGGATCAGAGTTTTTCCTGATCCTGGCCATTAGAACAGGGTGTTAGCTGCAAGATATATACTGCACATTCCCATATGCGGAGGACGAACTGTCGAAAAGCCATGGAGCGCTGCTATGGGGTTCCTATTCTTTCACTCCAGACTAATCACAGTGAGAAAAAAAAATAGTATTTCTATGAACACATCCCAGCTTCACAACATTCCATAGGAGCTAAAAACGGACCCAGGACCACCGTACTAGCATTTAGTCCCTGCGATTACTTTTGTTTAACAACTTTTAATTCCATGCCTAAATCCCAACGCAAAGATAATCCGTCGTCCTGTCATCTAAACACTTTCCACAGAGTTTGTGCCCACTCCCGCTCAGAAAGTACCTGGCCGTGCCGCTACAGAGGGATTTTTTACTGTAATGGTAAATGTTTTAATATATTGTTTTTACAATTCCTTCCCCTAAGCTTTGAAATTCCAGAGGATAATGAAGTCAGACATTTCTCTTTAAATATCGACTTGTCTGGTTGTTAGCGCTGTTATTACCTCTCTTGGCAAGAGTCCTGGAAAAAAGTGATCTGTCTAGTAATATGAAGAATATATTTTTTAATAAACAGTCTAAAACGTTTGTCTTGGATCTGGGATCTGCCTGCAAATATTTTCATCACATCCTAAGAGAAATATAATAGGATCCATGCTATGAAATATTATTCAGGTTCTCCTGTAAAACTCACAGTCCAATGTACATGTATATCAGGGTGATGGCGCAGAACCGAAAGATGACCCCATTCCGTCAGCACCTATATCACTGTGTGGAACACATCTCCGATGAATAGGTAATACATGGTAGATCACAAGTGGTCCGACCCATGTGACCCCCATTGGTCCCAAAGTCTCCTGGGTGAATGTAGCATGTGTGACCACCAAGCCATTAACTGTCTATGACTCCCATACTTGCTCCCATACTCCCATACATGCTCAGTAAAGCTTGATTCACGAAGTGGATTTTGGGACCTCTGTTCTCAGAATGAGCTGGCGTCTTAACATCCAAACCCCCAGAATCCATACACCTATCATGAATATTATCGATAGGCAAGAAACGTTGTTTAAGGGACAATCCTTTTCAGGCTAGATTTACACATTGCGGATTTTATACCTGGATTTTCTGTAAGTAAAATCTGCAACATTTTATAGTACTTACATTTTTAGATGAGTTTAAAGGGTCAGGATTTTAAAGTGTCCGGAGTGGGAGGTCATGTGACCGCAAATAAGCATTTGCTTACTTCTGGCCACATTCCAACTAGACTTGCCCGGCCTCACTCAATTCACTTGCATTGAGGAAGGCCACACACGTCTAGTTGGCACGTGACCTCATGTATGCAAATTGCAAAAACGCTGTGTTTTTCACAGCAGCAACTGGAAAAAATACATGAACATGCACTAAGACCACGCGCAAATAGTTTTATTGCTGGGTTTTTGGAGTGGAAATTCAAAGTTTTTGAGATTTGAAGGACATTTTTGGAGAGTTTATGCTCCAAAAACTTCTTGAAGAACTCTGTGTGCACATAGCCTGAAAGGTTCCCATGTTATCAAGTAGGGATTTATGCCAATTGAAGTGATTTTGTACCTTGATATGGATCAATATCTATCTTGAATCCAGGAGATCCAGCTGTCTTAGGACCCCAAAATGTTCATCGTGTAGCATCTTTGCACATTCATCAAATAGGTAATGAAATAAGGTCAATGTCCTTAACCTAGAGAAGAATGCAACAATGACACAACTATTGGCAGGACACCCAGGTATGACACAGACTGGCAGATTAGTGTCATGCTATTTTGGGTGAATATTGGTAAAGCTTGTTCTAGCATCTGTGAAATCTGTGCCAGAGTGACATCTTCACGTTGCAGCCTTGCAAGTTACTTTTAACCTCTCGCCATACCTAGTAAAGCATAAATACATATTTCTTATCTGAGAAATATATTTTTCTTCACTTATGAGCCACTTCTTCTTCGTCGTCATCTTCATTATCTACTTACTTACTGATACCCATCTTGGTCAAAACAATAAGGATGGCCATCTCACTGAAGAATTCGAATACAGCTGCCTATGGAGAGGGGAAGAACAGAGTAAAAGAGAAAGATGTAGACACACACAGATCGTACTGCTGCTTTCAAATAAGCGTATATCTCCTCCTGAAAGCTGGATTCACAGCTACACTGGTCAGTACTGGAGCAACTAGTATTAAACAGGTGGGCACCACATGAGATAATGAAAGGAGTGCTCATGGCATAATGTTAAAAATATAACTTCAATAATAATGTATAATCTCATCCTTGCTGCTGATTCTTTTTAACATGTGATATGTTTTTCGGGTTGGAGACACAGACTTCCTTCCTGCTTTGCCTTTAATGACTGAGAGTTGACAAAGAAATGATTTGGCTTGTAAGAGGAAGTAATGGGTTAAAGCTTAGTCCCCCGCAAAGACCAACGTAGGGCGCAATATACCGCACCTTATTTGTGTGTATAGCATTGCTGTCCTGTCTGTATGCAATAGAGCTTACACTAACTTCAGTATCTACTAATGATAATGAAATGTCTCTGCTCATTCTGTCCTAATCTACACAGTGAATGTAAATATAATAAAAAAAGCAAAATAACACTTTTTACTAGTGAAACCTTGACATATTTTTCACAAACAACTGTAAATACGCTTTCCTGAGAAAGAAAACTGGCAGAAAAATGTTTTTCACTTAGTTTATTGACTTTCCCATAGAATGTGATTATTAAATTGTATGCCGGTGCTAAGCAAACACAGTTGCATATGACATAAAGAGGTTTAGTAAAGTGATGGACTGCGGTGGAGAACATAGACATTGGCCAGTTCCTGTCTCATATCAGGGAAACACCCTGACTCCTGGCTGGAATTTGTACATATTTTGTAATGTGTTCCTCAATATTTTTTTTGTAATGCGATTGCAACTTCAGCATTAACAAAACATATTGCGAAATGGTAATGAACTAGAATAAAGGGGAATATGGATATAAACAGCAGCCTGATCTGAGTAGGTTTATTTTAAAAAATACATTTATATACACACAATATATGGACAAAAGTATTATTTAATTGAATCCCATTGTCCCCATTGTCTAACATCTGGCCCCTCGCCCCTAGTATATAACATCGGGCCCCTGGTGTATAACATTCTGCCAATCACCCCTTTTGTATAACATCTGGCCCCTCGCCCCCGATGTACAACATCCAGCCCCTTGTCCCCGGTGTATAACATCCAGCCAATCACCCCCATTGTATAACATCCGGCCCCTCGGCCCCAGTGTACAACATCCAGCCCCTCGCCCCGGAGTATAACATCCGGACCCTCGCCCCTAGTATGTAACATCTGGCCCCTCGCCCCTGGTGTATAACATCCGGCCAATTACCCCCTTTGTATAACATCCAGCCCCTCGCCCCCAGTGTATAACATCCGGACCCTTGCACCTAATATATAACATCTGGCACCTCGCCCCTGGTGTATAACATCCGGCCAATCACCCCCTTTGTATAACATCCGGCCCCTCGCCCCCGGTGTACAACATCCGGCCAATCACCCCCTTTATATAACATTCTGCCCCTCGCCTCCGGTCTATAACACCTGGCCCCTCACCTACCAACAGGAGCGTAACAATTGCAGTTGCAGAAGTCGCATTCGGGCCCATGCGCGATGGAAGCACAATGACACCATTGCATACTTCAGTGGGATGAGTGTCCTTGGAGCATTGGACGGAGTGATGTAAATCTGCCACCACTGGCCTCTGGAGGAGACGTGTTCTGCCCAGTGACGGATCACACTTCTCGATCAGGCCTCTGAGGTTGAGTCTGGGTTTGGTAATTCCAGGAGAACATTACCCCGATTGCATTGCACCAGCTGGAAAGTTTCCAGCTTTGTGAAGAAGACCCTTTCCTGTTCCCCGTGACTGTGCCCAGTGCACAAGCTCCATACAGACACGGTTGGGGTGAATTTGGTAGAAGAACATGACCGGTCACACAGAGTCCCGACCTCAGCCCCATCCAACACCTTTGGGATGAACTAGTAGGGCGATTATCAGCTCGGCCTCTCCCCGACCTCAGGGTCTGACCTCACAAATGTACTTCTGATTGAAGGGGCAAAAATTCCAACAGACATCTCGAAAATCTACAAAGCTTTCCCAGAAGAGTGGAAGATAATTTTACTTCCTTGTGAACACCTTAGTCTAAGCTGTGAACACATTTTTCTTGCACAGAACTTCAGTCTGGGAGTCTCGAAAGTTGATTTATATCCCTCAGGCGGATTTTTTTTTTGCCCTATTTCTGGCACTTTCATACACATCTATAAATACACGCTGGAGCTTAGTGAACCTGAAATACATTAATTTTACTTACTCCTTTGGCAGAAGAACATAGAAGTTGAAAACAAGTGAAAATCTCGTATAATAGCTTATTAAATTGTAGCTGGAATAAGTGAGGAACTGATTAATGGCGGAGATGAGGAGGACGATCCCGCACTCTCTAAATCCCTCCAGTATTGTGATTGTTGGACAGAACGCACAGTGTAGACAGTCAGAGTTAATCCATATATATTTCTCATTCATCGATTATATACTAGAAAGTCCATAACTTATTAGTCTTCTTGGGTCCATTCGTCTCATTTCTGGCTACTTGTGTGCACCAACAAATTCAGCAGTGCTAGAACATACACAACAAAAGGATATTGTGAACAATAAAAATTCAATATTTAATTATTACATTAAAATAATGACAGACATACAATGAAAAAGTGTCATTAGTGCATGCTGATGAGCCCAAAAGATAATGAGTGGCACCATCTAGTGGCAGGCAGGAATACTATAAATCCATACAAATTGTGAATAATACAAATTATAATTACAGACATGGGGTAATTATGCAATTATTGTCAACAAAAAATATATTATGCCAGTCATAGGTTAGCTATAACATATATTAGACAATAATGGTGAATCTCGGAATCTGTACTAAGCACCAAATGTATTGCTAAAATATATCATACGTTCCTAGCATTGCCCTGCAATAATGTAGAGTTAACATAAAAAGGAGACCTACCAAAATCCAGGTGATGGTGCCACTTCCCCTACGCGCGTTTCGGCGGCGTGCCTTTGTTGGAGGAGTGCTGCACAGAGATGACACATTTGACACCCGGCACTCATTGGGTCTAAGAAGGTAAATTCTAATGTCCAATTTCATGCGGATGTCAATAAAATTATTAACTTGTTTTCTGAGTTTGGGAGAAAACGTCACAGAAAGAACATAAAAACATCATTGAGCTCTTGCCATTGGTCATGTTGGCCGTAAAGCATCGATGCCAACCACTGAGCCAAAATGCTGCCTATGGCATAAATGGGGCAGAAGCAAAGAGACCCTTTAAAATCAGATCACAACTTAAAGTATCATTCCAATGTTTGTTTTTTTCATTCCCCGTCCATTAGTTATCAGTAATGTAATTACAGTGCATTCAATACTTACCGATTGCTGTCTTCTGCCGTTTCTAGCGCTGCACCGCTCCGCTCCTCGACCATGTATCCACAGCTCTTCTTGCCGGCTCACACACGAACTGTGAGACAGCCATATAAATCGGACCGCAATGCGCGGACTGGCCGGTGGCTCTCCCGACCCAAGCATGACCGCTGCAAAACAATATATGAATCTGTCATGCTCGGGTCAAGAGAGCTGCCGGCCAGTCCATGTATTGCATTCCGATTTCCGTCCGATTTATACAGCCGTCTGACAGCTCCCTTCTTGTGGAGGTCTATGAGAGTCGCGTTCTAAGACTCATAGATTTACACTAAGAAACTGACCTCCGGTCCACACAGAGCTGGCTGGTAAACATGATGCAGTAGAGGCCTAGCACACCGTTGGAAACGCAAAAGTAAGCAACGGGTAAGTAAGGTATTTTAATGCATACACTGAACGTACATTACTAATAACTAAGGGAGGGGGAAATAAAAAAAATCTCTTATACCATAACTTTCAATTGCTCCGATTCTTTATTGGTTATATTGCTCCAAAATTAATTCTGTTTTTTTCAAGTATGACAGCCTTGGTAGAGTTGGGATATGCAGCAGGTCTGAGCTTCACAGCTGCTCTCTCTTCTAAATTATTTACGGGGGGAAGAAGGGTGGATAAGACCCTGATCTGGGGTCTAGGGCAATAGTCCACAGTCGGCCAGGCAGGATTCCATTGCCTCCTACTTGCAGGCATCTCCGGCTCCTTTTCCAGTCCGGTAGCCACCGAGCACTGACCTAGCCGCCGGACCAGGGTCCTTCAAGTCAATTCACTCATTTCTATCAGTGACTATTCATTCCAGAATGATCTTGCTGACACAGACTCCGCACAGCCCTCTTGTGGTTTGCTCATTAGTGCTTCATTACTTTGGGGAAAGAGACATGAAGTCATGGAATTCAAGAGGGTGGATCATGATGAGAGAAAATGGAGTGTTAAAGGAAATATTAGATTATAGTCACGCCTGGAGAGTTATTCCGTTGGGGATTTCACTTACAGCAACTTGATTTCATTGGGCACCATACAATTCTTCATTTTCCCTGTGGTGGCACTTCGGAGGATTTAAAGGGTTTGTCTGGGGATTTTACTTAGAAAAATGGCTAAAACTGAGTACACACCTTGTGTATTTGCTGCAGATTTTACCCACAGACTATGACACTATGATCAAACTCTGATCAGTGTCAGCATAGTGTGATCCAATTCACTCAGATAAGAAGATGGAGATTTATTTTTCCCATCTTCTCCATTGTTTTAGTCTGTGGAAATTGGACTGCACTCATATGTCATCCGAGTGCAGTCCGATGTTTCCCACGCACTCATTGACTTTCATGGCTGAGTCTGATCTGAGTATCAGAACAAACTTGGACATCCAGTGATTTTTGTTTTCCTTGGACCAACACTGTCTAAGGAAAATATCAGACAAGTGCACGGCCCCATAGAATAACATTGGTCCAATGCGATCCAATATTTGCTTGCATCACACTTGGACCAAAAATACGGTTGTCTGCATCTGTGCTGAATCCAACCAGTGGTCAGGCTGGCATTTGTGGCATGCGACCATGACTGAGACCACCGGAGCTGCTTGGACTGAACAGGTGAGTAATATCTAATTATTTTAGCACATTTTCTCGCCATAGCCGATTTTTTTTTTTTAAATACACTTGTTGGTGGCTATCCCCACGCATGATGGAAAGTTGCTACATCTTGTGATCATCTTAGGCTGGGTTCACATTACGTTATATGCATGCCTCGATGTTACCCCTTCCTGACTTACGGTGCTAGTGGTGTGTCGTTCATGAACGATCCAATCAGGGCCGGACTGGCCATCGGGCAATTCTGGCGAATGCCAGAAGGGCCTGTCTGGTCATGGGCTGCCTTGTCTGCTATGTTGTTAACAGAATCGGTGTTCTCAAGACACTCATACTGTTAAGAGGTGTGACAAAGCACAAACTGCCAGCAGGTCATAGGGAACATCTACTATATAATTGTCTAAGGGTCACTTCCGTCTGTCTTTCTGTCTGTCCCGGAAATCCCACGTCGCTGATTGGTCACGGCCACCAGGCCGTGACCAATCAGCGACGGGCACTGTCCGGCCAAAAATTAGTCCCTCCCTACTCCCCAGCCGTCAGTGCCCGCTCCATACTCCCCTCCAGTCAGCGCTCACACAGTGTTAATGGCAGCGTTAACGGACTGCATTATGCCGCGGTGTAACGCACTCTGTTACCGCTGCTATTAACCCTCTGTGACCAACTTTTTACTATTTATGCTGCCTATGCAGCATCAATAGTAAAAAGATCTAATGTTAAAAATAATAAAAAAAAAAAAAAGTTATATACTCACCGTCCATCGGCCCCCGGATCCAGAACAAGCCTTCGCCGCTCCTCGCGACGCTCCGGTGAGCGCTCCATGCATTGCAATCTCGTGAGATGATGATGTAGCTGTCTCGCGAGACCGCTACGTCATCATCTCGCGAGACCGCAATGCACTCTTGGGACCGGAGCGTTGCGAGGAGCATCGGTAAACGCCTCGCCTGGATCCGGGGGGACGACGGAGGGTGAGTATATCACTATTTTTTTTTTCTTTTTTTAACAGGGATATGATGCCCACATAATTATCTACTATGTGGGCTCTGCTATATACTAAGTCGGCTGTGCAATATACTGCGTGGGCTGTGCAATATACTGCGTGGCTGTGCTATATACTACGTGGGCTGTGCAAAATACTGCGTGGCTGTGCTATATACTGCGTGGCTGTGCTATATACTACATGGGCTGTGCAATATACTACGTGGGCTGTGCAATATACCACGTGACCTGTGCAATATACTACATGGCTGTGCTATATACTACGTGGGCTGTGCAATAAACTACGTCGGCTGTGCAATATACTACGTGGCTGTGTTATATACTGCGTGGCTGTGCTATATACTACGTGGGCTGTGCAATATACTACGTGGCCTGTGCAATATACTACGTGGCTGTGCAATATACTATGTGGGCTGTGCAATATACTACGTGGGCTGTGCAATACACTACGTGGCTGTGCTATATACTACGTGGGCTGTGCAATAAACTACGTCGGCTGTGCAATATACTATGTGGCTGTGCTATATACTGCGTGGCTGTGCTATATACTACGTGGGCTGTGCAATATACTATGCAGCCTGTGCAATATACTACGTGGCTGTGCAATATACTACGTGGGCTGTGCTATATACTACGTGGGCTGTGTTATATATTACGTGGGCTGTGTTATATACTACGTGGCTGTGCAATATACTACGTGGGCTGTTATACACTATGTGGGCTGTGTTATATACTGCGTGCGTGGGCTTTTATATACTACGTGGCTGTTATATGCTATGTGGCCTGTTATACACTCCGTGGGCTGTGCTATATACTACGTGGGCTGTGCAATATACTCCGTGGCTGTGCTATATACTACGTGGGCTGTTATATACTACATGGCCGGCCGTGAACAATCAGAGACAGGCGCAGTCCGGCCACGAATTGGCGCGGGATTTGAACCACGCTTCGCTAATTGGTCGCGGTTGGCCGAATCCTGTGTATTCAATGTATTATTCTAAAATCTTCATAAATAAACTACATACATATTCTAGAATACCCGATGCATTAGAATCGGGCTACCATCTAGTTAGAAATATTGGTCTTGTAGTAAATCTTGCTTTTCTAAATCCAGGGTAATAATATATCCCATCTGATGCTTGGGGACGGGGATAAATGGGCCCCTGTGATTTCAAATGCCAGGACGGAATATCAGCCCCAGTCCGTACCTGGATCCGATCCAAAGAGCCGGCTCCCTGCTGGGATTGAAAAGAGTCGGCTCTGCTGTGTGAGGGAGCCGAGTGTTTTTTCAGACATAGGACGTATAATTACGCGGCCCTGTATCACGTGGTGTGTGGCCCGGCGCTGTGACCGCTGCGCACCTGGCGGCTGTGCTGCACAGACCGCTCCTGCCTCTCACGCAGCTATCCCCGCCAAATCGGTTTGTGCTAAATTAAATTTATCAAAGATTATGCACAAACAAGACATAAAAAAAATGATTTTGGGGAGAGGAGGAGGATCTAAGCCCGGCTCAGGAGCTGCCGGGACACAAAGGGTTAGTCCACAGCTGCTCCAGCGCCAACACGTGTTCAATAACAGATGGGCGTGACGTGTGGGCGTGGTTAGCACGTTCTGGGCGGAGCCCGCACTCGTTATTAGCGCACGGGAAGCGACGTGTTGGGCAGCCTGCTGGTGTGGGGCGGAGTCTTCAGAGGAGGGCGTGGCTACTGTGGCGGTTGTTCTCGCGAGTGTGTCCGGGCTTCACTCCGCCTCCTCACTCGGCGCCTCAGGGTGAGAGGAGCTCCCGGTGCGGGGAGACGCGGCTGCAGTAGCGGCACAGGGTGAGGGAAGGAGCGAGCCCGCCGGCCTGGTCTCCGCCGCGGCTGTGTGTGGGGTGCAGCGAGGGGCCGCAGCCCCGCAGGGTTCGTGCGCTTTCTCAGGGAGCGCCCGGTGAGTGTGACGAGCATCGGCGTGAGGGTCCAGGTGGTGCCGGGGGGCGGCGGGGCCTGGTCTATGGCGTGACTTGCAGATATCCTACCAAAAGCAGGGTCTGTGCCCTGCAGGATGGATGGTGGTGGGAGAGTGGGGGGGCAGCCTGTGCCCTGCCGGATGGTGAGAGAGTGGGGGGCAGCCTGTGCCCTGCCGGATGGTGGGAGAGTGGGGGGCAGCCTGTGCCCTGCCGGATGGTGAGAGAGTGGGGGGCAGCCTGTGCCCTGCCGGATGGTGGGAGAGTGGGGGGCAGCCTGTGCCCTGCCGGATGGTGGGAGAGTGGGGGGCAGCCTGTGCCCTGCCGGATGGTGGGAGAGTGGGGGGCAGCCTGTGCCCTGCCGGATGGTGGGAGAGTGGGGGGCAGCCTGTGCCCTGCCGGATGGTGGGAGAGTGGGGGGCAGCCTGTGCCCTGCCGGATGGTGGGAGAGTGGGGGGCAGCCTGTGCCCTGCCGGATGGTGGGAGAGTGGGGGGCAGCCTGTGCCCTGCCGGATGGTGGGAGAGTGGGGGGCAGCCTGTGCCCTGCCGGGAGAGTGGGGGGCAGCCTGTGCCCTGCCGGGAGAGTGGGGGGCAGCCTGTGCCCTGCCGGGAGAGTGGGGGGCAGCCTGTGCCCTGCCGGGAGAGTGGGGGGCAGCCTGTGCCCTGCCGGGAGAGTGGGGGGCAGCCTGTGCCCTGCCGGGAGAGTGGGGGGCAGCCTGTGCCCTGCCGGGAGAGTGGGGGGCAGCCTGTGCCCTGCCGGGAGAGTGGGGGGCAGCCTGTGCCCTGCCGGGAGAGTGGGGGGCAGCCTGTGCCCTGCCGGGAGAGTGGGGGGCAGCCTGTGCCCTGCCGGGAGAGTGGGGGGCAGCCTGTGCCCTGCCGGGAGAGTGGGGGGCAGCCTGTGCCCTGCCGGGAGAGTGGGGGGCAGCCTGTGCCCTGCCGGGAGAGTGGGGGGCAGCCTGTGCCCTGCCGGGAGAGTGGGGGGCAGCCTGTGCCCTGCCGGGAGAGTGGGGGGCAGCCTGTGCCCTGCCGGGAGAGTGGGGGGCAGCCTGTGCCCTGCCGGGAGAGTGGGGGGCAGCCTGTGCCCTGCCGGGAGAGTGGGGGGCAGCGGCAGAACAAGGGACCACCCGCCTTCCTATTCTTGCAGCAAGGACCAGTCATGCCTGGGGGGGTTGCGGGGCATCTGGGATTAACTGCAGCTCAGTGAGAAACAACTTAAAAGGTTATTCCCATTTAGAAGTCATTCACCCTATGATCAGTTGGGGGCTGACTTCTGGGAGTCCCACCTTTCCTGAGGAAAGTGTTGTCCGTCTGCTGTAGAGGTGACAGTGGGGCCTGACTATTTTCCTACACAACTGTGTGGCCAGGAGTGCTGCTTAATTTTCCTGCTTCCTCAATTCCCCCCCCCCCCCCGCCTCCTCAGCCTGGTCACTACTGAGCATGTACATAAAGTGCAGCACAGATTCATCTCTGCTGAGATCCTTAGATCAGACACTTGTAGGACATTTCATAACTTTCCCAAATTCTTACAATTCTTACTACTGTACCCAATTTATTATATATGGTCTGTGCCAACACCACCAAAATAGACAGATTCTGACTCCACAGCCCTGGTTAAACCCTTTTGAACACTGGTCTGTAGTTTATTCTGCAGGCTCTCTTGTATTGTGGTAAATGGTACTAGGATATATCATTGACTAACCCATGCTGACAACACTGGTGCAACGGTCTTAAAGGACCTCTATATATCCAAAAGACGTGCCTTTCTTTCAGATGGAGGTCCTGGAGTAAATGGAGGTATCCTTATGGGGTTTGCACCCTTCAGACACTTATGGCCAATGCTGCTGACAATGTATAATTATATCTAATGGAAACTTGGATGTCTTAAATAAAGCCCCATAAACTGCTCATAAGACTAGACCACTTACATGTGCCCCAGAAAGGAATATGATGCTATTTGCACCCCTCTATAGAATCGGCCATTGCACTACATTGTCACTTACTATTGTCTGTGCTCCTTTTAAAGAGACTTTCCATGGAAACCTTCCTCTCATGAGCATTGCTTCTAATGCAGGTTGCAGGGACTATTCCACCGTCCATCTTTCTGGTGTATCCTGATTATAGAGATGTCTGTATACCATGAAACTTGGTAATGACCGGTTGGACTCAGTGATGCACGTTAGTGGTGACTTCTCGATGGTTTGTTCTGCAGTCACGTCTGTTGCTGCATGTCTTTTCCCTTTGTCCTTCCTGACGTAGGAGAAATGTGCATTTGTCCTTTCAAAATCTAAAATCTGCTTATTACTGTGGTCCCAGGAAATAGAGAAGTGAGGCGACTGCAAACCCCTTCAGAGGCAAAAAGGGTAAAAGGTTTTACACTTTATTTGCAAAGCTGGCATATTTGGAGGGATTGTCTGATCACCTAGGGTGTAGTGGGTGCCTTCAATGTAGAGGGATGACCAAGTGAATGAAACTGTGTTGTGGACAATCACAAGTGACTTTCTGGACTTCACACCGTGTCATTGCCTTAAAGGGGAAATCTATGCCTTTGCTTATTTTTCCTATGGGGCTTAGAACTTACAGGTAGTCTGTACAGGCACTGATCTGTGCTGGGTGAGAGCGATCACTAAAGTTACATCAGAGCTGTTGCTGGGGCATCACTGCTGATGGACAGCCGCCTCCCCGCAGTGCCAGCAACTGCAGGATAACTGCACAACCCCAATGTTTATATATTGTAGCATGAAAATTATGTAAATACCCAAGTTCTGGTACCACCTTCATTTGGGCAGGTGGTTAATGATTGCTGCAATCCTTTGCTATTTTACATGCCCATGTAATGCACAACTTCCCCTTGTGATGTTGGCTGATCGTTGGGGGTTTTCAGTAGCTAAGCCTGTGGCATCCAGCAGGTCAGTGGGTGACTTCTTTGATGGTTACACCAACTTTAGAAATTTTTATTTTCGCCATGAGTATGGGCTCATGTTAAAGCACCATGAGATAGATATAGAATATATATAGATAAAAAGCATATATAGATTAAAAGCACAACTCCTGTGCTACAAAAAAAAAAAAAATTATATATATATATATATATATATATATATATATAATCTCTTCTCCTACTATTGGATCCACTTGAGTCAGTCTGTGACCTGCTGAATGGCTCCAGTATTCACTGAGCGAACCAGAGGTCACAACTCAATACGAGTCTTGAGTGCCTCATTCTGGCTCTCATAGACTTGTATTGAGAGCTTTTTCTTGCCTGACAAATGTGATCACAAGATGGCGCAGCGGGATGGTAGTTGCAGCTAAAGAAGGTGAAGATGTTGAGTTTAAGACTGGGGGAAGGGACTTTAGGTTAGAAGCACCATTCCAGCGCTTTAAAACGCTATAGTAGTGCTTAGGCTATGTGTACACATTGCAGATTTGATGCATTTTATTTTTGTCGTGGTTTTTTTTTTTTTTCCCTGCATGGATTTGTGACAACCTAATGCCAGCAAAGTGAATGAGAAACATGGTGTCATGCACAGGTTGAGTATTTTTGGCTTGCTGATTTGGCACAGAAAATCTGCAGCATGTCAGTTCTCTGCATTTTTGCAGCTGTTTTTTAACAAGATGTAGAAATTTTACTCAACATGTGCACATAACCTTAAGTATTTGGTGCATAAGTTTCTGAATCTCTTGGCAGGAGGAACAGTTTAAAATATACACTTTTCTGTTGTTGCAGATTGTTTCCCCATTCTCTAGTATGGTGAAATGTACTGGAAGAATTGAGATGATGCGGATCTGCAAGTCACAGCTAAGTAAAGTGACCGTGAGACTTCAGGATTCTCATTCACCTTGCTGGCATCAGGAAACCCTTTCATGTTTGCAACAAACCGCAGAAAAAATGCAACAAATCAGTGTGGACCAAACTAATCCAGTGTTTGGTCTCCTTTTTCTTTTTTCTAACTAAAAACTGAGCTTTTCACTAACTTCCATAAGCCTGAGAAATGTGACATCACTAGGATGGGCATGTTAGTTAAAATGTGTACACTAAAAATGTCTGAATAAAGGCTTAATAGTTTAACATATAAAAGTTTATTTTGGGGGTTAGAGACTAGCGTTTCATATGCCAGCCTTGATCAGAAGCCCACTGGAATATGTTCTCATAACTGGAGATGGAATCATGTTTCTGGGATACTACAATGTTTCTTATTTAATTATTTATACAATGTTAAGTAAATATCCTTTTGCTTGCCATAAGTGAATGTGTCTACCTCTGCTTGCAATGTATCAGATCCTCACGTTTCCACTCGGTCACAAAGGAAATTTTTTTGTCCAAATCTTTAATGGGTGAGTAGGTCCATAGTTCTGTAAGGTCCTGGACACTATCGGAGTGCTGCGTCTTCTCACTGTCCAGCTTATTCTATAGGTTTCCTTTCGGAGGTATTACAGACAGGAAGTCTGCTGCGTAAATCAAATCTCATACAAGTTTATATATGGTTTTACATTTCCGGAGACGCTTGTGCTTCCACCTGTTTTCTTTGACCGAACCTTGACTACTTGTGGTTCAGCTTTCTGCTGTTGTCAGTGGTGGGAACTGAAACTCATTTCCCCTTAAATTGAGTCACAATTTTCAAGGAAGTCTGTGATGGTTGTAGCTGTCTGGGTATGGGGTGACTGCAGGATACCCTACTGAACTAGAAAGAAGCATTCCCAGTGTAAGACCTGAGCTGTCAGAACATCGCGTGGCCGCCTTCTGTGACGCTCCGTGTAATCCTGACCTTAATGAACAAATATTTAGGTCCTTGTGCAATGAGATGTATGTCGTCTGTTCTGGGATGTTGTAATACTATGGAGAGAATTAGTGAACTTTTTCTCTACTGCTGAGCACTTCTGTGCCAAGCGGACAGTCCATGACTGGCTATACAATTATGAGCCTTGCCTGACTTGACCAGCATTAAGGGGGTAGTCCAGGTGTGAAATGTCATTCCAGATCTGGAACATGCCTTCAATGGCTCATAGCCATAACCAGTCCAGTCCATGCATTGTAACTGATTTGCACTGATGTCTGGATAAGCCCTTATACATACATATTAACAGGGTGTGTCTTCCTCTTATCTGGAGTTTGTTGTTAGACTTCTATGAGTACGTGAGACTCCATCATGCACATTAGATGCATAGCCAGTGCTACTAAAATCTACATGAGCTGATTTTTCTTGTTAAAGCGGTTTCCACTTTTAGCTTTTTTTTCATGGGCTACTTGCATGTCCAAAATCACATATTTGCTCAAATAATTTCACAAGTCTTGTTTCCCTTCTGATTGTGGTCATTTATTAACTCTTCTCTCCTCTCCATCAGACCTTGCCCTTCCAGGGACTTCTACTGGCCGGTGGACGTCAGGAGGCTGGACAACTGAATGTGATTGCCTCTGGATCTATAAAATTGAACCCGCGGTGGAATATGGGTCAGAAGGTCACAGGAGGCATAAAGACGGTGGACATGAGGGACCCTGCATACAGACCCCTGAAGCAGGATCTCCAGGGTCTGGACTACAGCAAGCCTGCCCGTCTAGACCTCTTGTTGGATATGCCCTCGGTTTCCCATGAAGTACAGCTCCAGCACTCCTGGAATAATAACGATCGATCACTCAATGTTTTTGTCAAAGAGGACGACAAACTTGTTTTTCACCGGCATCCGGTGGCACAGAGCACTGATGCCATTCGTGGCAAGACTGGTTACACACGAGGCCTACACGTGTGGGAGATAACGTGGGTCATGAGGCAGCGAGGGACTCATGCTGTCGTTGGAGTGGCAACTGCGGATGCCCCTCTCCATTCTGTGGGTTACACCACACTCATAGGATGCAACGGGAAATCCTGGGGTTGGGACTTGGGTAGGAACAAACTGTATCACGACGGTAAGAATCAGCCGAGTAGAACATATCCTGCTTTCCTGGAGCCAGATGAAACGTTCATTGTGCCAGATTCTTTCCTGGTGGTACTAGATATGGACGATGGTACTCTGAGCTTCATCGTGGACGGACAGTACATGGGCACAGCCTTCAGAGGATTAAAGGGAAAGAAACTGTACCCTGTCGTCAGTGCGGTATGGGGCCACTGTGAAATCAGGATGAAATATATAAATGGACTTGACCGTAAGTAACGTTACTAATTCCAGCATCCGAGCTCGACCACGTAGACTGTTACCATTACACTGTCTCCGAAATGTAAACTCCTGTCTCCATGTAGTGTTTGCTCTGGATAATCTCTTGTAATTTGGCTCCAGCGAGGAAAGGTTACCTGTCCTTATTCTGCTGGATTCCCAGCCTGCATTCATATTTAATTTTACTGTACTAAAGCAAGGAAGTGTGCGATACATGAAGTGTGAATCTCATAATGGCTTGTGAAATCTATGAAAAAACACATGAGATGCTTGGCACAAGATTTGGCCAAAAATTGTGAGCCCATCCACCAAACGTCAAGGTAATCTCAGATCGGATGGGTACCTGACCTCTCTGCCTAGTGTGAATACTTACCTATGGCTAATAACATGGTAAAGCCTGCATTTATAGGAAGGTCAGAACCAACTGTGTTTGGATGTAATTAATTATAGCCATTATGCTATTCACACTTCATGTATCGCACATTTCCTTGCTTTAGTACGGTAAAATTGAGTGCAGCCATTGATCTATTTACTATGTCTTTTTTTGGTTATGCACCAGTTCAGACTAGATTGCTGTTCAGTCAGTTTTCTTATATTTAATATGTATTTAGTCAGTGAACTGTAGATGATCATTACTGGTGTACAAAAAAAAAAAAAAAAGCTTGCTGGGTATTTACCAGATATGTCAATGGTAGTGGTAACCACCTCAAACCCGGTGTCCTCCCAGGAAAAATAACACTTATACGCACGACTGGTGTCAGCGCTGGCTTCATTCTCCTTCTGTGACATCCCAAGGATTGAAGGATTGAGGGCATCAGCTCGACTTGTCCAGAGTGAGGCCAGAACTGATGGGTATCTGTCATGAGAGCTGGTGCTGGCACACTCCCATCGGAGGGGCGTATTGGTGATATTTACTGTGAGGAAACCTAAGGGGTTGTCTGAGGGCACAACTCATTTAAATTTCCACTAGTTCTATAGATTTTATTTTCCTTGGGAGACTACAGCCTCTAGAAGATGCGGCCACCGCCTTTCAAGGGCTTATCTACAGCATTCTATAATGCTGTAGATGAGCCCCAGATCCGACCTGCAAGTGAAGAAAAATAAGTTTCAGGGTATGTGCACACGTCAGGATTTCTTGCAGAAAATTCCCGGTTTTCTTCAGGAAATTTCTGCAAGAAATCTGCTTTTTTTTGTTTTTTTTTTTCCTTTTTTTTTTTCAGCATTTTGCAAGCGTAATTAGCTTGCAGAATGCTAAAGTTTTCCAAGCGATCTGTAGCATCGCTTGGAAAACTGACTGACAGGTTGGTCACACTTGTCGAACATACTGTTGGACAAGTGTGACCAACTTTTTACTATAGATGCTGCTTATGCAGCATCAATAGTAAAAAGATATCATGTTAAAAATTAATTTTTGGACCAATTATAAGGTGCCCAGTCCGTGGAGGAGAGTCCTCTCCTCCACCCTGGGTAACAACCGCACATAATCTGCTTACTTCCCGCATGGTGTGCACAGCCCCATGTGGAAAGTAAGCAGATCAATGCATTCCTAGGTGTGCGGAATCCCCGCAATTCCGCAAATTTAATGAACATGTTGCTTTTTTTTCGCGGAAAAAAATGCAACATTTGCACAAAAAATGCGGAATACCCTGAAAATAATGGGAGGCATATGTTAGCGTTTTTGTCGTGTTTTTATAGCAAAAAAACGCTAAAAATACTGAACGTGTGCACATGGCCTTACTATACTCACCCGAGGTGTGGTCCGGTCCAATGGGTGTCGCAGGTCCGGGTCCAGCACCTCCCATCTTTTTGTGATTCAGGCGCTGAGCCTCTGACCTTTCCCAGCGCCTGCGCACTGCAGCAGGAGGGTGGCATCGCAAGAAGATGGGAGGCGCCGACCTGCGACACCCATCGGACCGGCATTATAGAATGCTGTAGATAAGCCCTGAAAGGTGGTGGCCACATCTTTAGAGAAAGCTGAATGGGGGCACCACGGTATATGGGATACCACCAAGACCTAGAAAGAAATAAGCTTACTGACAAAGGAAAAAGACTAGGCCCTATGAGAGGGGATCACCATAATGCAGATGAGGCAGAAATGTACGAACACAACTTTATTGAGTGACACATAGAAAGACACAACATAATTAAAAACAATTAAAAAACATACTATTGCACAGTAGCCCCTAATAAGGCAAAAACCCACAAATGACTCCACAATGTAAATAAATGATTAAGTACTCAATCACTAGCCGAAACAGCCCAGATGGAATGTTACTGGACCCTATTCAAGGCACTCCCCTGGACAAAATTCAGTCAGACAAGGCCTGAATAACTAATGAGAGATTAGGCACCATGAAAAACAATATATAACACCAGACTGCCTGTGGAGAAGACCCCAGCCTGTATGGCTCAGAACGATAGTTCAAAATAAACGGTGGCCACATCTTATAATGCCCAAAACAGCTGACAGGTTTGTTTTGAGGGTATGTGCGCACGTTGCGGATTTGCTGCGGATCCCTAGCGTTTTTTGCGGTGAAGAAACGCTGCAGATCCGCAATTGATTTACAGTACAATGTAAATCAATGAGGAAAAAAAATGCTGTGCAGATTAAAAGTAGCATGTCACTACTTTTCTGTGGATCTGCAGCGTTTTTGTACCCATTCCATTATAGAAATCCGCAGGGGTAAAAAACCCAAGAAATCTGCACCAAAAATGCACAATTTGCACAAAAAGCGACAAATCCGCAGCTGCGTTTTCTGCCAGGAGATGCAGAATCCGCACCAGAAATTCCTAAGCCTAATCCGCAACGTGTGCACACACCCTAAAGGCCCCGTCACACTTAGCGACGCTGCAGCGATACAGACAACTATGCCGATCGCTGCAGCGTCGCTGGGGAGCTGTCACACAGACGGCTCTCCAGCGACCAACGATGCCGAGGTCCCCGGGTAACCAGGGTAAACATCGGGTTGCTAAGCGCAGGGCTGCATGTAAAATAACAAACGGTACATACTCACCTTCGCGTCCCCCGGCGTCTTCCTGCACTGACTGGGCGCCGGCCCTAACAGCAGAGCGGTGACGTCACCGCTGTGCTGTGGTTTCACTTTACGGCCGGCAGTCAGTCAGTGCGGGAAGCAGACGGCAAGGGATCTGACGGACACCGGAATGTGAGTATGTAGTGTGTTTGTTTTTTTACATTTACGATGGTAACCAGGGTAAACATCGGGTTACTAAGCGCGGCCCTGCGCTTAGTAACCCGATGTTTACCCTGGTTACCAGTGAAGACATCGCTGAATCCGTGTCACACACACCGATTCAGCGATGTCAGCGGGACCTCAACGACCAAAAAAAGGTCCAGGCCATTCCGACACGACCAGCGATCTCACAGCAGGGGCCTGGTCGCTGGTACGTGTCACACATAGCGAGATCGCTACTGAGGTCGCTGTTGCGTCACAAAACTTGTGACTCAGCAGCGATCTCGCTAGCGATCTCGCTAAGTGTGACGGGGCCTTAAGGGGTTGTCAAGTACTGGGCAATCCTTTTCATTCCAGTTGTAAGCTTGTTTGCCTCTATAGAGGGGAAATTCAAGCAAAGTGTGAGGCCTGGTAGACCCTCCTGGGCACAGTGCAATCTGTAGCCAGAAAAATCTATTCGTAACTTCTAAGAACTGAGCAGTTTCACAATGGAAATTTCAATACATGATTGAAAGATATTTAAAGGTGTCTGTCAGGTATTTAGGGCATATGCCGAGGATCAGTCAGGCCCCAGAGCCTCATCCGTGTGCAGAATTAGGTCGCATTCAGTGAGTGACTGGCTGCAAGGGAGGGGGCCTCTTGTATGCACAGAAAACACTATTTTACTGTAGAACTGGGTATCTGTGCGAATTCCTCACCTATCTGACATCTATATCATAGTACGCCTTTAGGCTATATCCGCAGGCTATGTGGGGAAAATGTATTCTGCCCTGCAAATTACAATATTGGGGCAGAGTAACCAACTTATCTTCTATGATGGCAATAACCATCACTATAGTGGTGACTGACATAGTTTAGACTGCCCCTGCCATGGTGCAAACAGTAAGTGGCCGCCTGGCACTGCTGGATTGCATAAACCTGCTGCAACCTCATCTAACCCCAGGATAGATGATATTTTGCTGATCAGTGGGGGTCTGACCACTTGGAACCACAGGCTAGTTAAAGGAAGGGTGCACATGTAGGCGGAGCTGAACGAAGACGTGCAACAGTGGGCGGGGCTACATGGAGGAAGTCCGCATCCCTCTGCAGCCAGGATAAACGGTAGTGTGAAACTAGCCTAACTGCGGATTCCTATTATGGAGCCAGGTGTAAACCGCTGTGGAATCCGCTCAAAGAATTGACATTCTGTGGAATAAACAACACTATGTTTCTCTTCCCTCCCCCCCCCCCCCCCCCCCCCCACACACAGCATGTGCACTGCAGATTTTGTTTTCCATAGGTTTACATGCTACTGTAAACTCATGGAAATCTGCTGCGAATCCGCAGCGGATCCGCAGCAAAATCCGCAACGTGTGCACGTACCCTCACTCCATTAATTCTCTATGGGGCTGCAGGTGGGGAAAGCCAAACATGCTGCTCCAAATCCCATAGATGAATGGACTGTCAGTTAAGCATGCACATATGGATAAAAGTTCCCCATTCTGCCCATTTGGTGCATCCCATCGATCAGATCCCACCAAACTGTTTTGACTGGAGGCCCCTTTAACTAAGCAATTGTACACCCCTGACCCAATTCTAATAGCCAAGATAAGAAACCCCCCCCCCCCCCCCCCTTATTGGTAACTGCAGCTCTAAAGTTGTATCCATCACTTTGTTTTATGCTATGGACTTTACCCTCTATAACACACAGGATGAAATGTGCAGCACTGAAGGCTACAGTGACTAATAAAATTGCAAATAATCCATTTAAAAAAAAATATATATATTTTTTTGCAGCTTGATATGTCATACGGTTTCCCATTCTGTTTTTTATGCATGTACACTTAAATCTGGTGCAATTCTAGCCTCCTAATGCTATCCTGTTGGTCTTAGGCCTGGCATGCTGAGCATGGCTGCCTCCTGCACTGAGGGTGGTGGGAGAGTGACAGAAGTGTTACTGGAGGTTCTAGGCATTTTAAGAAACCAGAGCCCGTTCCACTGAGGCAAGTGCACATCAGCAAATATTGTGTGTGTCCTTTCCTAATGAACAGGACACATGTAAGACACCTGCCGATAGTGCACAGATCTGTGCTGTCGTAATTTGATTGGCACTAATCAGAACAACCCAAAGTCTGGAGCTTGTGCATGGTTCATGTATTACATGATGGCTTCTCGTGCTGGCTGCTTACCATGGCTAGTACTGTCTGGACACCACGTGCCCGGCAACCTTCGTCTGTGAGCACTTTAAGGGGTAATCTCTGATCATACAGTCTTCATATCCTCTTGTGATACATCTATAGTAGATGGAGATCCAACATAAGTGTGTGATGGTAAAATACAGCCATGGCCTGACTGTAAACCGTATGTCGCCTCTGTGTAGAGGAAGGTGTGATGTTTGGTTACTGCCCGGCACTGACCCTTTCTTGCTTCTCTTTACAGCTGAGCCCCTTCCTCTGATGGACCTGTGTCGACGAGCCGTCCGCCTTGCACTGGGAAAAGAGAGACTAAATGAAATCCCGACTCTTCCATTGCCGGCGTCCCTTAAAGGCTACCTACTGTACCACTGAGCCCCCCGGCTGCTCACGGACTAGTCACCCAGTGCTATGCATCCCCAGACTCCACTCTCGTCCTTAATGCTTGTTGGTAGGAGGCTGGCTGTACAGTTTCCTCACGTGCATGCTCCCGGCTACAGAATACCTCCAAGCTTTATCTATCTGGGATCTTGCAACAATTTGGGGTTTTGTATGAAAGACATCTGAATGTTGCGTGTGACGTAGAGAAGTGCTTCATGTGTAATGAGTCGTGACCAATTGTGTTTTTTTTGTTTTTTTTAAATTAACTTAATGGTCTTTTGTACAAGGTGACTTCTTTTTTTTTTTTTCTCCCTCTGCCCCATGATGGGCTCTTATGATGTATGTCCTATGCATTTTAAATGTCTTGTCTTCTTACCGTTACCGTGCCTCAGAACACTACTCGGAGTATAACCTCACAGCTCCCAGGATCACTTATTCATTTACATGGCTTGTGTTGTCTGTAGCTTCAGAAATCCCCCTGTAATTTTTTTAATGAGACGTCAAAATAGCGAGACCTGTGTATTTGATGAAGACTTATAGGCCGATGCTCTACAGATTTATATCAGCACGCACCACAATAGTAATGGTGGAGATGGCAGTGCGGCACCAGTTATGTAGTCTGGACTATTAACTTGCTGCCTGATTAATGCCAATTATTTAAAAAAGTTGATCTTTTTGCCACTGGGTACTTATGTGCAATATAAAGCTGAAGCCTTAACATTTATTGCATTACACTAAGGTAAAGAGACTGTCCAGTGACAAATCTGCATTTTATACCCCCCACCAAAAAAAACACCACTCAACCCACAGGACTGATGCATCACGCATCAGACGGCAATTGATTACTTTTTTTTCTTTTTCGCATCACATTAAATTTTTTTTTTTTTTTTAATACCAGTCTCTTGCAATAGACCAAATGCTTAAGGATCATTCAGATGTCTGTGCACATCAGAGGTCTAAGGGTATGTTTCCACGGTACGTAAACGCTGCTTGTTTGACGCTGCAGCGTCAAACAAGCAGCGTCCAGATGTTCCTGCATAGTGGAGGGGATTTTATGAAATCCCGTCTCCACTATGCGTGGAAACCCGCACGCGGCGGCCCTGCGACTCCGGACATGCTGCGCGTCTTTTCAGAACACAGCATGTCCGTACACCTTGCGGGGACGCAGCGTCCCCGCAAGGCATATCACAGGGCCCTATGGCGAGGGGTGCGATGATCCCGGATGTGTACTGTACACATCCGGCACCATCGCGTCCCAGAAAGGGGGTGGGGCTTAGCGCCGAGCGGCTTCGCCGCTGTGGCGTTCCCGCCGGCAAGCCGTACCGTGGAGCCATACCCTTAGGCACGCACTGCCATGTCTCTCCCCACCCGAGCACGGCAGCTTCATGGCTTTTCTGTGAACTGTTCTCCTGTGCCATTCCATTCGGAAGTTGGAAAGAAAATAAATGATGCTATCTGCTACACCTCTGCTTTAGTTTCCCACCACGTGCCATGTAGATGAGTGAAGGCAATATATGCACAGGTACAATGGTAACGTTTTTATGTCTTTGTGTGTAAGGTATGTGAATTGTGATGAGTGCATCGGTCACACCGGGGAGGCAGCACGTTGTGCCGGATGGTCTATGCCTAATAATATTACGGCCATATCCTACGTGCGTAGAACACTGCCATGGCTGCCTCCCTGAGGGTGACGGGTGCACTATATACACTGCTGCTGTAGGGTACTAAGATTGGAGTTTTAAATAAAATAAACTAAACATGCACAACCATGCCAAGACGGTTAGGGTGACTCCTGTGCTAATGTCACCATGCTTGTGAGCAGTTTTGCTGGATCTGGACACTTGCTGCATTGCACAATTATTATTTTTTTTTTTTTTTTTTTTTTCCCCCGTGCAAGTAGTCTTCCATCTCCAAAGTGGCTTAGAGTCCCCTACTGTCTACAAATTGCCTGTACAGTTTTAATCTCTTTATAATTCTGTAGATAATTATGTAATAAAGAAATAGTTTAAGTATAAGATGCATTGTGCTCATTCACTTCATGAATGCCTGATGGGTGTTGTAGTGCCTTTCTGCAAAATTCACAACATTTGGTTCTTGTTCTGAGAATACGATGCACTTCTTGGGTTGTAGGAGCATTAAATCGTACCAATCGTCATGCGTGTAAATGTCTCCGGGTCATGCATCAGATGGGTGGCCTCTTCCAGTGTCAGACTGTGATGTCAAATGCCTCTGGTCTCCTGGCATCTTCATGGACATGGTGGTCTGCACACAGAGGGTGACTTGCAGGTGTATGCCGCCGGCCTAACTCTGAGGGGCTGTGCATAGTGTAAGATCAGTGCAATCGTCTCTGGAAAAAAAAAATTAAAATTTTTCGCTAGTAGCCATTCTCAGACACTATCTCTGCTTCCATTGAAGTGAATGGGAGCTGGACAACACTGACCTCCATACACTGATCTAGGAGGAGGGTACCAGGCATCAGATCCCTAAGTATAGGGGGTCATCAATATTGTGATCACCTACCATACAGAAAAATGGCAGCAGTATTTTCAGGGTCCCAGTAAGAAGCGCTATATGCTCAGATCCATACTTGCTTCCTTCCAGCGTGAGCTTGACATTGTCTCTAACTTCTAATTGATTCCAAAAATGGATCCGTGGCAGACGGACTATATCAAGGTAAAGAGGAAGTGTGTTTCTAGTTTTAGCACCCTTTAACCATATGTGGACTGTCTGGTACATTGCTCCCCCTTCCTCCTTTTAAAGAATGTGAACCAGGCTATAAACTGCACTGAGGCCGCCTGTTCTCTGTGGGAGACTCGCAAATAAGAGCTGGCGGAGGCCAGACACCCAAACATGGTTCAGTTCCAGCTGTAGCAAATACTTAAAATAAATGAGGTAGGAGCTTACTGTGTTTATATGCAGAGCCCTAGCAACGCTAAAATAAAGTTTCTGGGATGGGATACAGCTTTTGTAATGGCTGCGTGCATCATGTTCTCCGCTGCGGATTAGCACCGGCATCCTGCACAAGTGCTGATCCTGGGCAGAGGACCAGGCTGGGATGGCATCTGGTATAAATGGAGACTGCAGCCCGGCGGAGCGCACAGTGCTGTATACTGTCCTAAGCATCGGTACTGAATCTGGAGGGAAAAAATACAGCCTCAAACTTGTGGAACAGATCTAATCCAAATTGCCCTGACCCACATCCTGCTCACACTTAGGGTGTGTGTCCACGGTCAGTAAACGCTGCTTGTTTGACACTGCGCAGAGCTGCAGCGTCAAACACGCAGCGTCCAGATGTTCCAGCATAGTGGAGGGGATTTTTTGAAATCCCGTGTCCACTATGCGTGGAAACCCGCACGCGGCGGGCCTGCGACTCCGACATGCGCGTCTTTTCAGATCGCAGCATGTCCGTACACCTTGCGGGGACGCAGCGTCCCCGCAAGACATAACACAGGGCCCTATGGGAGGGGGGCAATCATCCCGGATGTGTACAGTTAACACATCCGGCATCATTGCGTCCCAGAAGGGGGCGGGGCTTGGCGCCGAGCAGCTTTGCCGCTCCAGCGATACCGCCGGCCATCCTGAACGTGGACACGCAGCCTTATTGTAAAACTTTTTGTACCCTGAAAGCCATCAATAACCTCCATATATGTAAAAGGGTCCTCTCCTATGGCACGTCCGTCCATAGGATATGCAATAGCCTCTGATAGATGCGTGGACACTTCACACTAAACCCCAAAAATTGGCTGGAAAAAATTGTTTGCACCTTTCCTAAATTACGGGTAAACATTGTTTCAAGCATTGGATGCTCGTTCAAACTCACCTGTGACAAGTAACAGGTGTGGGCAATGTGAAAAATCACACCTGAAAGCAGATAAAAAGGGGAGACATTGACTGAATCTTTGCATTGTGTGCTGCACTAAGCATGGAGAACGGGAAAAGGAGAAGAGAACTGTCAGAGGACTTGTGAACCAAATTTGTTGTAACCTTGAGATTGTTGATATTGTTCAAGTCCATCTCCAGAGAACTTGATGTTCATTTGTGTGCGACATAGGAAGCTAACAACCCGGGGCATTGTAACTAACCCAAATGGACTTTAGTATCTGAGAGTTTACCCCACAGTGGGGGAAGTCATTCTATATCCCTTACATGTAGCCAATGCTGGACTAGGCAGCAAAGCGATGATTTCATTATGCTACGACAGTTTTGCAGCAGAGCCTCATTTTACAACCCTTACAAGTTCAATCTCCCCTAGGAAGCTATTAAATGGCTGTTATTTAGGACGGGCCCAGAGGAGACTGATATCTGACCCATGCATAGTCCTAGTTCTCCTTCCATGTAGAGCTACAGCTGTCTGTAAGGGAAAGGATTGCCAAACTGGACAAATTGTACAGTCTAAACATCTGGCATGTTGTGTTCAACAGGAAGAAAAACATCCTTTTTTGAAATCCTCCCCCCTTGTATTTCTCAGTTGCAGGGCTTATCTATTTTGCAAGAATTCTTCATTTAGACATCTTGGCCACAAGTCTTCAGGACGTCGTCGTGGCCTGACCCTCGCTGCGTGCCAGCGTTAAAGCTGAAATGCCTGTTGGGATAAGTGTAGAATTTCTTGGATTAATCTCCGATGTGTGACTCCACCGAGAGTCCGGCTCATCAAACGCTGGAGCGAGGAGTGAGCCAGTTGTTCCAGTCTATATATCTGCCAAAGAGTTAGAACATTTAATACCGCGCTATGGTCCTGCTCACAACACGCTGCGCCGAGCAGATCTGTGCGCCGCTTATTCCCCAACAGTTGGCTTTTGTAACCGGTGACCTTCTTTGCACCCAACCTGTAATGGTGAAACATGAACGCTTTTTTTTTTTTCCCACCATTCACCCTGCGCAGAGGATTTCAGCTTCTCATATTGTGGGTGGTTTCTGGCTTCTCTGAGAGCTTAGTGTACGTTACACATGTTAATGCTTAGACTAATGTGCGGAGACTTTTAGGCTGTGCTTAGTTACAATTGTGAAATCCCTTAAATGGCCCCCCTTACCTATACGTATAGGAAGCTGACTTTTTTTTTTCTTTGCGTAAACTACATATAAATTATATCGCACCAACACATAGGCCAGTAATGGGCTGAAAGGGGTTGTCACGGCAGACATTTGTGGCTGCCGTCAGGTGCCGATATTTTTGGTAAATTTTTTTTTTTATATATATATATATATATATATTTTTTTTTAAATCTCTTAATTTTTTTACATCCAAAATAAAAAGAGACTAATATTGTTTCCCCAATATCAAACACAGGATGTATGTGTAACATCTATTTTTGTACATCCATTGACATCTAGAGGCAAGTATCCTCAAAAAAAACGGGTAAGACTTGCTCCTGCGCTTTTATTTTTTTTTTTAATGGATATACCTCGAGATCAATATAATGTATGGGCATGTTCACATATCTGCCTTTTTTTTTCTGGAATAAGTGCAAAAAAATGTACATTTTAAGTCAATGGGCTTTAGGGGGGAAAAATTAAGTGCACATGGACCCAAAAAAATGGCTATTAAGCCATTTAAGGCTATGTTCACACTTAGCAATTTTTCTGCATTTTTTTTTGTGTGTGCAGCCAAAACTTACTGCCTTCATAACGACCGTTTTGTGGCTTTTTGGCATTTTTTTTTTTTTATTGCAGCTTTATCTCCAGTACATTCTTAATGGTTACCGTAGTTTTTATTCTGCAAAAAAGGGTTTTTTACCCCACTTTCTCATTGCTTTCCAAGGGTGAAAAAAAAATGCTGTAAGTATTGACGTGCTGCAGGTTTAAAAAAAAAAAAAAGTGCTGCTCTCAAATTGTCTGGAAAATAAAAATCTCTGAAATCTCACAGCTTTTACTGGAATTGTAAAAAAAAAACCTCAGCTTATAATTTGCATTAAAAAAAAAAAAAGCTACATGAGCTCAAAATTGATCTTTACTTCTTAGGGTAAGTTCACACTAGCAAAATCTGAAAGAAACCAGGAAAAAATTTATTTATTTTTTTTGTGACGGTTTTAGCATGCTAGAGTTATGTAGTGCACGCTGACAAAGTTTAGTATAAAAAAAAAAGTCCTATTCCAAAAAATGAGGTTTTGCACAAAAAAGCGCTGCAAAAAAACACCTGCGCTTTTGGTGCGTTTTTTTTTTTTTTTTCACCAACCATTCAAGTTAATGGGTTAAAAACCGCTGAAAGAAGTGACATGCTCTACTGTGCAAAAAAATATGCAGTTCACAAATAATGGCGCAGCACAGAACTGGGAGACGAGGGTTGATCATGGGGTGCCGATTATTACAGATGGTTTTATTCTGTCTCCAAGTAATTTTTCCCTGTCCAAACACATTGAATAAAGTTGTGTCTGACTGTGGCCGCGTCCATTATACTGGGAAATCCTCTTCTTTCCTGGGAGGAGGCTCCGCACTGTGTGATCCTATTTCCACGCCATCTTTCCGTGTAATATTTGGCGCCGGCCTCGGGAGCACAGAGCGCACTATTTCTAGTATTGTTAGCTGCACCGTACATTATCCCATGGAAATGATTAGGAAAAATGGCCGGGAGCCTGCAAGCAGTTACGTGTGATCAAAGCCGAGGTCTGGGACATGATTGTTTATCTGCATAGCAATCCACACAAATGCCGGGCGCAGGGTTGTACGCGGGCCACCTATGGAGACGCAGATTCTGTACGCAGCACTCATCATCCTGGTATATGTAGTATATCGGAGCTCCTTAAAGGGGTTTTCCTGTCCCCAGGCCCAGTTAGTTAAGAAAAAAAAAAACATGCTTACTCACTCTGCACAGGTCCAGAGCTATTTGGCTGTTATTGGCTGCAGTGTTGATGTCCTGTCAAAAGCGCTGCAGCCAATCGCTGAGCTCAGCGGTTCTGTGCTGTCATCTCGGCTGGAGGCGCTGAGCTCAATGATTGGTTGCAGTGCTGTCGGTGTGACACTAGCACTGCAGACAGTAACACCAGGAGCAGTGGAAACTTAGCACTGGACCCTGGAAGGGTGAGTAAAGCTTGTTGTTTTGTTTTTTTCAACTGCTGTGTGTTTTTCATCCTTTTTTTTTTTTGTGTGTGTGTGTGCTTTTGAACAAGTTTGGTGTTAGAAAAAAATGTCTGCTTTTTGTTGATATGTGCCCCGCCGCCCTGGTGTAGCTTCTGCTCTCTCATGTAATGATTGGTTTTGTTTCGCCGCCCGAGCAGGTGGCGTCTGCCTATTTTCCACCATATATTTCGGCCTAGAGAGTCGCTGACCAATGTTCTTCAGTTTGACAATTGTTCAGAAGAATCCCCCTCCCCCACCACGGTTATTACTTTATCTTCACATCTCTAGGTCACAGCCCTCCAGACCCCGCTACACACAGAAATGGGAATTATATGAGCCACTGTAAAGCCGTCATACACATTAGAATGATTGTTCAGCTGAACGCTATCTCTCACAACGTCCCCCATTCACAGGAATGCTGGGCTCAGCCGAGCTCTGCAGTGTCCTCTAGAGTGGGTGATATCACAGCTCACCTCCTCCTCCTGTACTATGACTAATAACATCTCTATATACAGTAGATAACACATGATCCACCATTCACAATAGGTGATGTCACAGCTCACCTCCTCCTGTACAATGACTGATAACACCTCTATATACAGTATATAACACAGGATCCACCATTCACAATAGGTGATATCACAGCTCACCTCCTCCTCCTGTACAATGACTGATAACACCTCTATATACAGTAGATAACACAAGATCCACCATTCACAATAGGTGATATCACAGCTCACCTCCTCCTCCTGTACAATGACTGATAACACCTTTATATACAGTGGATAATACAGGATCCACCATTCACAATACGTGACGTCACAGCTCACCTCCTGTACAATGACAGATAACACCTCTATATACAGTGGATAACATAGTATCCACCATTCACAATAGGTGATGTCACAGCTCCCCTCCTGTACAATGACTGATAACACCTCTATATACAGTAGATAAAACAGGATCCACCATTTACAATAGGTGATATCACAGCTCACCTCCTCCTCCTGTACAATGACTGATAACACCTCTATATACAGTAGATAACACAAGATCCACCATTCACAATAGGTGATATCACAGCTCACCTCCTCCTCCTGTGCAATGACTGATAACACCTCTATATACAGTAGATAACACATGATCCACCATTCACAATAGGTGATGTCACAGCTCACCTCCTCCTCCTGTACAATGACTGATAACACAGGATCCACCATTCACAATTGGTGATGTCACAGCTAACCTCCTCCTCCTCTGCAATGACTGATAACACCTCTATATACAGTAGATAACACAGGATCCACCATTCACAATAGGTGATGTCACAGCTCACCTCCTCCTCCTGTATAATGACTGATAGCACCTCTATATACAGAGTAGATAACACAGGATCCACCATTCACAATAGGTGATGTCGCAGCTCACCTCCTCCTCCTCCTGTACAATGACTGGTAACACCTCTATATACAGAGTAGATAACACAGGATCCACCATTCACAATAGGTGATGTCACAGCTCACCTCTCCCTCCTGTACAATGACTGATAACACCTCTATATACAGTAGATAACACAGGATCCACCATTCACAATAGGTGATGTCACAGCTCACCTCCCCCTCCTGTACAATGACTGATAACACCTCTATATACAGTAGATAACACAGGATCCACCATACACAATAGGTGATATCACAGCTCACCTCCTCCTCCTCCTGTACAATGACTGGTAACACCTCTATATACAGAGTAGATAACACAGGATCCACCATTCACAATAGGTGATGTCACAGCTCACCTCCCCCTCCTGTACAATGACTGATAACACCTCTATATACAGTAGATAACACAGGATCCACCATTCACAATAGGTGATGTCACAGCTCACCTCCTCCTCCCTTCACCATGCCCTGGGCCCAGATTAGAGCATGCCCAGCATACACTTCTATACAAATAGGGTCTCAAACACTTGCTGCTAATCTCCACGTGAAGAATAAATTTAACCTAAAAACTTGATATAAATAGGTGATTTTCTGATGACAGATTCCCTTTAAGAGACACTAATACCCATTTTCTCCTGACTCGATGACATATTCCTGTTCTCCCCTGGGGCAGGCGCCGCTCGTCACGCTGATACACGTGGTCCTCGGCTAAATATAAGTGGTGGTTAGCGCGACCTGCGAGCCACGAGGAATGTTTTACAGGAAGATAGTAATTTGGAAGGCGCAGATTGCCCGTCTGGCAGAGGCAGACATGTGAGGGTTATTCATCCGGCGGCCATGACGCCGCTGATTGGAGGCAGCGCTGGCTTTCTGCACAGCACAGGTCTGATACGGCTTCCACCGCGGCTCACACACACGAGTCCCGTCTTCTTTTCTCCCTTTTTGGCTCTGAGCTAAAATAAATGTTTTGTGGTTTTGTCCCGACTGCCTGAGTGAATTTGCTGTAAAAATTTTTGTGTTTCAACATAAATTGCCAGAAATGAGATGAGTGAATCACACATGTCCCGGCTTTGTGGGGCAGTCAGCGAGGTCTGCGGCTGTCAGCGAGGTCTGCGGCTGCGCTCCTTCATCAGTGACCGACATGATGGTCTCCGTATTACCGCACGTCCTCATACACAGATGGAGAACATTTGGCACATTTCCTAGCTCGTCAGAACGGTTTGCGGTCTGTAAAGCGCGTTGTCGAACACCTGGCGCCTCCATCGTTCAGCTCCGCTGCACTGAGAGAACAGCACAGCGCCACACTGAGTAGTGGCCAATCTCGGGTACTGCGGCTCCGCTCTCAGTCACTTCAATAGGAGCTGATCTGCAGCTCTTGGCAGCGGACACTACACAGTATACAGGGCTCTGCTGTTTCGGCTCCGTACATTGTGCCCAAAGCTTCAGGGAGAGCGACTCATTTCGATAAGTGACGTCCTAATGGGCCATTTTTACTTTATTCCCAGTTGTTTATATAGCACCATCCTGTTCCATAGCGCTGTACAGGGATTGCCATGACTCCCATAGCGCTCACAAAACTAATGTCCTTAGATGTCTCATTTCCGCGTATGAGTCCATGGTTTTCACAGATGGCGCTCACACCAGTGATATTCTACTATGGGGCCATTCAGATGTCGGCGGAGACACGATCGATTTGCATCTGAGGGTCAGAAATTCAAATCACGGGGTCTCTGAAAAAAATCGGCCGCGCTCAGATGGCATCAGAGTGGGGTCAGAATAGAGAAGGTGGAGAAAGTTTTTTTTTTTTACTTTTTTACAGAATCTGACCGCTTTTCTGGTACCTGGGAAAATCGGACGCATGAATGAGCCCTAGTTTCATAGGATCCCAATCAACCCATCAGTATAAGGGCGACATACAAATTCCAAAAAACATTGATTTTACATGGGAAATAAGGCTATATGTAAACACAGAGAAACCGCTCCCAAAACGTCCAAAATTTTTCATTTTTATTTTACTTCCACCGCAAATCATATATTCCGTCCTCTGTATTTTATCACCTGTGATACTCCACATTTCAGTGCACTTTTAGGCGGTTGTTTTAGCAACACATTCACTATACTTGTACTTTTATGCATACTTGAGATCTTAACTTTTCAAGAACTTTTTTCCCCTCTGCGGGGGGGGGGGGGGGGGGGGTGTTTCTCCGCTACATAACTTCAAAAGTGGTTTAAACCCTAATGGCTTTGTAAGTAACCCCGAAGAAGTATGTGTGTCACACACTGTGCACGCCGCCACGCTTGGCCGTCCTTGCGGTATTTATTTTATTCTAACCCTCTTGTGCCGTAGACACAATGGGCGAACTGTGACTCCGACATTTCCATTAAGATGCGCTGAAACAACGTGTTTAATGAATCAAATTTAAAGACTCGCAGAAAAGTATTTTTTTTTCTCCAAAATTCCAATGTGAAAAAACAACAAAAAAATCAACTATTTTCTTCTTCCCACTTTCCCTCATCCTCCAAGTGATATTTAAAAAAATAAATAAATTAAAAAAATGGAAGATTTTGTGTGCGCTGGAAACATGTCCATGGTCGTTTGATGTGTCCTCCATAGAGATCTAGTGATAATTTACATTGTACATTTAATTGTTCCCGCAAAAGTCATTTCCAGACCACTTCACAGAGTTTACTGCTGCGATAAACCCTGGTCCAGACAAAGGCAGAAAAAAAAATCCCCATAAATCTTTATAATTTGACAGTATTTTCCTCCCTCTTCCCCTCCAACCAGATACAGCATATAACCACCAGCCATTTATTCTGCCCCTTGGTCTTACAGGGAACACATTTATCTCCAAAGGGATCCGTCACCAGACAACTGTCTGTAAATTCTAGTAAAGATAAGCTGGGGGGAAAATCTGCCCAAAGAGGGGCGCCAAGGTTGGTTATTGGGCCCCTTGGAAGATTGGCTGCACAAGGAGGTAGACACAGGTACCCTGTCCCATTAAATATTCTGTTGGGGTACAGTCTCTGCATCAGGGATCCGCCCGCTCATGGTAACAACCACACAATGGTTCAACTTTTCCTTCTCAGGACACAAAGCGCTGGAGTTCCTCTCTCCAGCCCTACTGAACACTGACTGCCTCTGGAGACCAGCAATAGACCATACCCTGGGGTGGAGATAAGGTGGACAACCTCCCACCCCTTCAACAAAATAGCTATTTAACCTCTCCCAACACTTAATATGCTGGAGGAATACAGACGTATTCCTGGCGTAAGTCACTGACGCCATTAGCCTCAGCGAAACATATCTCCCCTCCAGCACCTTGCCGGTGACTTTGTAACATACCACCCCCTCTGCCCAAAGCCTGGGGGTTTGGCACCTTCAGTCGCTAAACAGGGTAGTCT
The DNA here is from genome assembly GCF_051348905.1 of Ranitomeya variabilis. Classification (NCBI taxonomy): domain Eukaryota; kingdom Metazoa; phylum Chordata; class Amphibia; order Anura; family Dendrobatidae; genus Ranitomeya; species Ranitomeya variabilis. The sequence continues at coordinate 283,218,445 of NC_135235.1, forward strand.
GGACAGGGCATCTGCATTACCATGTAAATTTCTGGGCCTGTGCTCCACATGAAAACTAAAGTCCTGGAGAGCTAGAAGCCACCTAGTCATCCGGGCATTCTTCCTTCTTTTCCCTCATCCATCTCAGGGGCACATGATCTGAACTTCCTGCCTAGCAGGTAGCACCTCAGAGTGTCAGTTGCCCGTTTGATGGCCAGGCACTCTTTCTCTACTATGGCACAGTTCCATCTGCTGTTGCTGTTGTTGGATCTGCTACCTCAGTTTATTTGTCTCCTGCTGTACCTGCTTCTGCTCCCCTGGAGCGGAGATAAGGTGGGCAACCTGGCTCCCACCCACTCCATGGTTGTCCACAAAAACTCCTAGTTTTGTTCCCAGTCATTTAACCATCCAAAATTAGCTGGTCCGTGAAAAAAACCTGACTGCACATGGATGTTATCTACTGTAGGTTTCCATTTTTTTAACTGTTAGAAAACAAATCCTTATTTTACTCACCCTCCTCAGTTCCACGTCGGCAGCGCTGCAGCCAATCAGTAAGCCCGTCTGCTACTCAGAGCCGCTGATCTCATGGATTGGCTGCAACGTTGTTGACGTGACGTCAGCCCTGCAGACAATACCAGACACCCGGAGTAGTGGCTTACACTCAGTTTTGGACCCAGGGAGGGCGAGTTAGGCAAAGTTTGTGCTCGGAAATAGGAGTTTTCTGAAGCCGTATATCCTTCTGATGGGCAGGAATTTTTTTTCATATGAAAAAAAAACTGATGCCACGCTGAGGGTAAAAATGGACACATGGACCAAAAATGAATAAAAAGCTCAGATCCAGCAAACTGATGAAAACTGGTCCATGTGAATGAGGCTTTAAGGTCATGGAGCTGAGAAGAATGCACTATACACAATTGCCGGAATGGTCGCAAAGACCCTTGTATATCGGCCGATCGTAAGACAATCTTGGCGTGGCTGTCATCTTCTGGCAATTAAGCAAAACGCTTATTTGTCTTCCGTTCAGATAGTTCATCACCTAAACACCATCATCTGCCAACAATATGCAAACTGCCCGAGGACCAAATGATCGCATTAAAGGGAATCCGTCAGCAGGATTTCACCCCCCAAACTATTGATATGTGCATGTAGCTCTTTCAAAAACAAGTCCAGCAATATCTTCACATGGCCAGGACGTTCCTCCAGTACTGAGAAATCAGATTTTGAGTTTATATGCAAATGAGGCTAAAGACCTAGGGTAGATCTGAAGCCTCTGTCACTCCAGCTCTATTCCCCGCCCAGTCCTGACTCCTCCTGCTTGACTGATGCTCATTTGTCTGAAGTCACACAGCGTGGAGGCTGTCAGTCAAGCAGGAGGACGATTCCTGACAATTGGGACGGATTACACATTATTGGTGCCCCCTATATATTAGTCTGCTCTTCACTTTTTGAACTCCTGCAGAGTAAGGTAATTTCGTCACCACCACCCCATTAAAATGATATTTTTAGGCTTTTGTACATCTCATGTTTTCTGTTTCCGATGGTAATGTTCTATCATTTTGTTCTGTAGCAGAATTTTGTCTCGTTCCGCTCCTTGTGAGGTCAGCCATCTAATGCGGAACACGTGCCTAATTACATCTTTAAGGATGTGTCTGCAGCCATGTTTCTTCTCATTGCTCCAACACTAGAAAGAAGCAATTTTGTCAATAATATTTCTTCTGAATTGTCCGTCTCTTTTGTGCCTCTGACTCCTTTGCAGACCCGGCGTCTCCATAATCCAATCTTTAGCAGTCTAATCCTGCAGTCATTCTCTCTCCCACGGAGAAAAGGTAAGGGAGTTTGATGACACGGCGTACATAGAAATCATGGGGGCCTCATAGCATAGTCCTATATGCCCCCCTAAAATAAATAATATTCATCGGGTTCTCAAAAGTGCATATCTCACAACTTTTCAGGCTTTACCAAGTAATTTTGCCCCTATTGAAGCCCCTTAGTGTTCTCTCGCACTAAAATGCCCCCTTTATGCCTACATAAAGTAGGATTCCAACAAATGTTCCACCCAAACACAGTAAGATACCCCCACTGTGAATTATTTTACAGTACCCTCCATACATACAGTATGATGACACTACAGTACCCCCTCACAAAGTTTGATACTCCCACAGTGACCCCAAGAGAGTATTATGTCCCCATAGTCCCCCACACACAGTATGATGGTCCCGACACAGCCCTCCACATAATATCTTGGCCCCCACTGAGCCCTCCATACAGTATGATAGTCCTCCACACAGTATGATAGTCCTCAATACGGCAAAGTGGCCCTCCATACAGTATAGTGGCCCCACAACCCTCCACACTATTTAATGGCCCATACACATTATAATGACCCCCACTAGCCCTCCACAGAGTATATAGGCCCCCCACTTAGCCCTCCAAATAACATAATGGCCCCCACAGAGTACTCAATTAAAAGAAAAATATTCACCTCTCTAAATTCCCCCGCTGCTCAGGTCTCTGCAGCATATGGTCTGAAACTCCGTACTGCTCGGCACAGCGGGCGTGACGCAATGACATCTTGCGCTGCAACATCTGATACACAGGAAGAATGATGGTGGAGGGAGCTGACGGCTCCCTGTTCCATCATTGCTTTCAACTGTATGCTGAATGCGGATGCAGCTTAAAGTGTGATACCGGGCCAGGAGACCCCCGACTCACGGGTTCAGGGCCGACGTCAGCACCCAGCGCACCCGGGCAAATGCCAGGACCCTGAGCAGGTGGAGGGCCCACTCGCCGTCGGGGACACTGGCACACTATGGGGGCCCGATGTCTGTGCCGGCGCTCGCTTGCTCTGGACCCCGGGACTTGCGATAGTTACCTCTCCCCGTTCCACCGCTGCGGCGTCTTCCGTGACATTCAGGTCAGAGTGCGTGATGACGTCAGTACTGTGCGCCCTCTTCCTGAACAGTCACAGTGCAGAGAGCCAGAAGACGCCGACGCTGAGGAGTCCAGAGCAGAGCAGTGGCCAGCGAGGAGAGGTGAGCATTTCATTTTTTATTTTTTTTTTAATCTTGTAGATCAATATATGGGGAGCATCATATGGGTCCCATTATATATGAAGCATTATATGGGGCCCATCATACACTGGAGCATCACATGTGGGGCCCATTATACACTGAAGCATTACATGGGGCCCATCATATACTGAATCATCATATGGGGCCCATTATATGAAGCATCATATGGGGCCCATCATACACTGGAGCATCCTATATGGGGCCCATTATATATGGAGCATTATATGAGCCCATTATATATAGAGCATCTTATGGGGCCCATTATATATGGAGCACTATATGGGACCTATTCTGCATGGAGCAATATATGGGGCTCATTATTCTGTATAGAGAACTATACTGTCTGGTTTCTGAGCTATTGTAGAATTTACAATAGATATCACTCATGTAATGTATGAAGTAAGTGAATTTGGCATTGTACTACATATACCTATATTTCTCTGCTGTATCTGTGAATCATGAATCGTGGTATGTGTTAAAAGGGCCCACAGACTCTTTCACCTGGGGCCCATGAAAACCTGGAGCCGGCCCTGGAGGGGTTCCATAGCGGTCGCATGGTCTGCTGCTATTGGCGGTCCGCCACCGTCAGAGGTTTGTCTGGAGCTATGAAGACATATAGATCTCCATTGGAACTTTAGACACAAAAACTTTTCCAAAATTACTTCTTCTTTTTTTAAGCCTTTAAATTGTAAGATCTGAACCTAGGAACAAATGATGCCTCCAAATCATCCCAAAATGTATGTTACCCTCTGCCCAGGGGGGAGGGAAAGTAACAATAAGGGGGGCCCAGGTAGCACATATAGGTTGCCCCACAGTGTGCGTTATCCATTTTTCCAGCTCCAGATCTCTACAGGGAGGAGAATTGCTGCTGGGTGCAGGAGGACGTCATGACTGCACCACTTGGCACAGTTGGCGGCACAGTTGGCAGCGCAGGGTATTACGAAGTACAGGAGGAAAGCACACGATTTACAGAAAACAGAAGTGGTTTCTTTACGCTGTAACCTCAAGTGGCTTGCCTGGCGAATGACTTCATAGGGAGCTGCATGCTCCAGTCTAGACACCCTTCCTCCTCAGCACTGCAGGCTCCTCTGTGATCAGCAGGGAAGACTCATAGGCAGAGATCATGAGGTCAGTCTGGGTGTTTTCTCCCATCTGCACAACCTGCACAGACGGATACAGCTGCATCCTCCTCCATATGACTCTGCAGTCACACTTTGCACCAAGGCATTTCTCAACCATTACCACAGCGAGCTGCGAATATTGTCCTCCGCAGTCTGGCAGCGGGATCATTCCAGCGGCCTGACTCCAACATTACCTTCATATCAGATTTGTTTTTCTGTTCCTGAGCTTTTGATTTGTTCCACAGGTTTATGCATACTCAGACTTCATGTAAAACCGCAAACAGGCAGCGACGTCGTCTGATGGCAGGAGTCCATTCACAAGAAACGCTTAACTCTTTACTGGCCAACGCAGACCTCGACGTGTCCATCGAGAAGTTGGGGCCTTGTGTTAGCGGAGAATTACACGAATCTGCTCTTTTATGGACAACCTTAGGGCTTGTTCACATGGGACGTTTTAGCAGCAGAATTTCAAATCAGGTTATCTACCGGTGCAGCAATTATCTGCTAAATTTTCATTGCAGTTTTTATCCTTTGCAGAGAGTTCCATCTCTAGACAATTGTGCAGCAAACTTTGCCATATCGGAACGTGATCTTAGAACAGGGCCGGACTGGCCATCTGGCAATTCTGGCAAATGTCAGAAGGGCCTGTCTGGTCATGGGCCGCATTTTCTGCTACGTTCTTAGCAGATTCGGTGTTCTCAGGATACCCATACTGTTAAGAGTTATGAAGGAGCACAAAGTCGCTGACTCCGTCACTTACCCCAGAAGGCCACCGGTATCATTAGAAATATTGGTCTTGTAGGAAACCTTCCTTTCCTCCATCCAGGGTAATATTAGTGATATATCGAATGGTGCTTGGGGATGGGATAACCCCAGTGATCAGGGTGGGTGGGATCTGGGTTCAAGCTCATCTTGTGATCACTTAGTCTTCAGTCTTGGGGTCAACGAGTCTGTCAATAGGGAAAGTCAGCCAAAGTTCATGAAGCCGAAAATCAATGTCAACTCCTTCATGGTAGAGGAGGCTGATGTGCTGAACAAAATGCAATCTATATATATAAGAGGCATCGTGATTACTCGCTAATCCCGCCCCCTGCACAGTAGCTCCGCCCCCACACATCACCACACATAATCCTGCCCCCCACATTACCTCACACAATCCCACCCCCACCACATTACCACACACAATCCCGCCCCCACCACATTACCACACACAATCCCGCCCCCACCACATTACCACACACAATCCCGCCCCCTACATTACCACACACAATCCCTCCCCCCACCACTTTACCACACACAATCCCGCCCCCCTACATTACCACACACAATCCCGCCCCCACCACATTACCACACACAATCCCGCCCCCCTACATTACCACACACAATCCCACCCCCCACCACATTACCACACACAATCCCGCCCCCCCACCACATTACCACACACAATCCCGCCCCCCCACCACATTACCACACACAATCCCGTCCCCCTACATTACCACACACAATCCCGCCCCCCACCACATTACCACACACAATCCCGCCCTCCCAACACATTACCACACATAATCCCGCCCCCACCTCATTACCACACATAATCCCGCTCCCCCACCACATTACCACATAATCCCGCCCCCACCACATCACCACACATAATCCCGCCCCCCCACCACATTACCACAGATAATCCAGCCCCCTGCACAGTAGCTCTGCCCCCACCACATCACCACACATAATCCCGCCCCCCCACCACATTGCCACACAAAATCCCCACCACCACATCACCACACACAATCCCGCCCCCCACCACATTACCACACATAATCCCGCCCCCCACCACATTACCACATATAATCCCGCCCCCCACCACATCACCACACATAATCCCGCCCCCCACCACATTACCACACATAATCCAGCCCCCTGCACAGTAGCTCCGCCCCACCACACATAATCCCGCCCCCCACCACATTACCACACAAAATCCCCCCACCACATCACCACACACAATCCCGCCCCCCACCACATTACCACACATAATCCCGCCCCCCACCACATTACCACACATAATCCCGCCCCCCACCACATTACCACACAAAATCCCCCCACCACATCACCACACACAATCCCGCCCCCCACCACATTACCACACATAATCCCGCCCCCCACCACATTACCACACATAATCCAGCCCCCTGCACAGTAGCTCCGCCCCACCACACATAATCCCGCCCCCCACCACATTACCACACAAAATCCCCCCACCACATCACCACACACAATCCCGCCCCCCACCACATTACCACACATAATCCCGCCCCCCACCACATTACCACACATAATCCCGCCCCCCACCACATTACCACACAAAATCCCCCCACCACATCACCACACACAATCCCGCCCCCCACCACATTACCACACATAGACCCGCCCCCCACCACATTACCACACATAATCCAGCCCCCTGCACAGTAGCTCCGCCCCACCACACATAATCCCGCCCCCCACCACATTACCACACATAATCCAGCCCCCTGCACAGTAGCTCCGCCCCACCACACATAATCCCGCCCCCCACCACATTACCACACAAAATCCCCCCACCACATCACCACACACAATCCCGCCCCCCACCACATTACCACACATAATCCCGCCCCCCACCACATTACCACACAAAATCCCCCCACCACATCACCACACACAATCCCGCCCCCCACCACATCACCACACATAATCCCGCCCCCCACCACATTACCACACATAATCCCGCCCCCCACCACATTACCACACATAATCCCTCCCCCCACCACATTACCACACAATCCCGCCCCCACTACATTACCACACATAATCCCGCCCCCCCCACCACATTACCACACATAATCCTGCCCCCCACCACATTACCACCCATATTCCCGCCCCCCAACACATTATCACACATAATCCCGCCCACCACCACATTACCACACATAATCCCACCCCCCCGCCACATTACCACACATAATCCCACCCCCCCACCACATTACCACACACAATCCCCCCACCACATTACCACACACAATCCCCCCACCACATTACCACACACAATCCCCCCCACCACATTACCACACATAATCCCGCCCCACACATTACCACACGAGGCTCTGTCCCCACACATTACCACACATATCCAGTTTGCTTTTGATTTTACACTGTGAATAAAATGTATTAGTATTATTCTGATTTTTAATTATTATTATTGTTATTAACTTAATTTTAAGTTAATTTACCACCTGCGTAAGCGCTATTGAATGTTGTCATTATTTACTTTAGTTTAATCACTAGCAGCGTTAGATAGCAATGAGCATGCCGAACGTTAGCTGGCTGGAAACAGCTAGTTCATTTATAAAACCGGACACACTGACCGAACACTGATGAAACTCGTATCCAAAAATGCTGATGACACCGTAATAGTATATGGACTGATCGATCGGACAATCAAGTGTTCAATGTGCGGCAAAAACAACCTGGCAAAATTATTCTCCAGATCACTACAATTAGGGTATGTTTCCACGGTCAGGAAACGCTGCTTGTTTGACGCTGCGCAGCGCTGCAGCGTCAAACAAGCAGCGTCCAGATGTTCCTGCATAGTGGAGGGGATTTTATGAAATCCCGTCTCCACTATGCGTGGAAACCCGCACGCGGCGGCCCTGCGACTCCGGACATGCTGCGCGTCTTTTCAGATCGCAGCATGCCCGTACACCTTGCGGGGACGCAGCGTCCCCGCAAGGCATATCACAGGGCGCTATGGGAGAGAGCGATCATCCCGGATGTGAAGAGTTAACACATCCGGCATGATCGCGTCCCATTAAGGGGGCGGGGCTTAGCGCCGAGCGGCTTCGCCGCTGCGGCGATACCGGCCCCCATCCGTACCGTGGAGACATACCCTTAAGGTGATGCCAAACTTATATAATACTTTTTAATATTTTTTAGTGATTCAAAAAGTTAAGAAATTTGTAAATATATATGTATATATTTTTTTATATTGTTACCATTTTCTGATAAATAATGTTTTACTTGCATGGTGAGGATTTTTTAAATAAAGCCCCCCAAAAACCCATGGCAGAATTATAGGGGTTTTTTTTCACAATTTCACCGCTCTTTGGAATTTCTGCTTCCATATTTTGATAATGTGGTAAAACGAGTTATTTCATTTGAAACTACCAGCAGTCATATAGGTGTGTTGGCAAAAAAAATTAAAAAAAATTATGGCTCATGGAAAAAGAGAATGAAGAAGTGCAAAAAATGACTCTCAGGTGTATTTTAGAAATTGTAATCAGTGACTGCAAGTGGGACCTGCTCTAGTTTTTCCTGACCTTCCCATAGGTGCTGCGAGTCATGAAGATGACTTAGGCTACGTTCACATTAGCGGCGGGCGCCGCAGCGGCGCCGCATGCGTCATGCGCCCCTATATTTAACATGGGGGCGCATGGACATGCGTCGCACTTGCGTTTTGCGCCGCATGCGTCGCTGCGGCGCCCGCGTCCGGGCGCAGAGGACGCAGCAAGTTGCATTTTTGCTGCGTCCAAAATCAATTAAAAAAAGGACGCATGCGGCGCAAAACGCAGCGTTGTGCATGCGTTTTGCTGCGTTTTTGTTTGCGTTGTGCGCTGCGGCGCCGACGCTGCGGCGCACAACGCAAATGTGAACGTAGCCTTACCCAAAGGTTAGCACTCGGGCAGCATGATGGCGCAGTGGTTAGCACTGCTGGTGTTCTGGGTTCAACTCTGACTGAGGACAATGAGATTCCTCCTCTCAGGTGTATTTTAGAAATTGTAGTCAGTGATTGCAATGGGACCTGCTCTAGTTTTTTTCTGACCTTCCCAAAGGTGCTGAGAGTCCTATTGATGATCTGGCCAGAAATAAACTCTCAGGCAGCTCAGTGGTTACCTCCATTGCCATTCTACACTTGGATCTCAGTCAGTGAGATTACTCCTCTCAGACACATCTTAGAGAATGGAATCAGAGATGAAACCTACTCTTCCTATTCATGACCTGTCGGTGGGCACTGATGGGCATATTGATGACCTAGCCATCCGGTAATGCTATGGTGGCTCAGTGGTTAGCTTGATTATCTTTCAACTCTTGCGTCCTTAGTTCAATTCTGACTGAGGTGGGAGTAATTCTACCTCTCAATTGTACTTTAGAAATTACAAATGGACCTCCTCTAGTTTTTCCTGATCTTCCCATTGGTGCTGCGAGTCATATCAGTGATTTTGCCAAAGGTTATCTTCTGAGCAGCACGGTGGCTCAGTGGAAATCACCAGTGCTTTGCAGCATGGGAGTCCAAGGTTCAGATCCCACCAGGATGATATCTGAAAGGAGTTTGCATGTGCTCAGGTGGGCTGCCACCCATGCTCCAAAGATATACAGGTGGGGGCCAGTGATGGATGATATATATATATATATATATATATATCTCTCAAGCACAGTATCTGTAGAAGGATGCAAAAATTCTTCAGTATTACAGAAAACAAGTAACAGAGGCTGGCCTCCAGCATCAGAGGCTAATGGGAGGAGATCTACAGGGGGATAAGGCCTCGCTCACGCTGGCGTATAATATGGCCGAGTGTTGTGTGATGTTTTATCGGACAGCACTCGGCACAATGTAATACTATGGGGCAGCGCAGATCTGTGATTTTTTTCTACAGACCAAAATTGGCCTGTGGAAAAATAATCTGCAGTATGCTGCGAGTAGCTGTGGAATTCGGATCACACCCACCCACTGAAATCTTTGGATGCCTGGGAAACTTCTGACTGCACTCAACCGTCATCTGAGTGCAGTCTGACATCCACGGCCTCAGACAATGGAGAAGATGGAGAAATTAAGTTCTCTGTCTTCTCAATGTGCTCATATTCTTTCATCCAAGAGTCTCAGATCACACTAAGATGACACTCAGATGAGAGTTTGAGCCGTCAGTAGCATAATTGAGCCGATTCTTTTGCATGAGAGAATCGTCACTTGTGTGACCCGAGTCTTACAATTTTTTCCTCTGGACAATCCTTTGCCGGGTACATACAACTTCCAAAGAGAACAAAAAGTGTAAAGAATGAACTCGCCGACATCACATGTAATATAACGTCACCTCACATGTGGGACGCGCTTCACACTGCAGCCCAGTGTAAGGCTACTTTCACACTAGCGTCGGGTTACCGACGCTAGCGTTCTCTGCGCCGCACAACGGGGGCAGCGGATGCATTTTTCCAGCGCATCCGCTGCCCAATTGTGAGGTGCGGGGAAGTGCGGGGAGGTGGGGGCGGAGTTCCGGCTGCGCATGCGCGGTCGAAAAAAGCGGACTGTCGGCGGCGAAAAACATTACATGTAGCTTTTTTTGTGCCGACGGTCCGCCACAACACGGCGCAACCGTCGCACGACGGTTGCGACGTGTGTCAATCCATCGCAATACGTCGCTTAATGTTAGTCTATGGGGAAAAAACGCATCCTGCAAGCACTTTTGCAGGATGCGTTTTTTCAGCCAAACGCCGCATTGCGACGGATTGCAAAAAACGCAAGTGTGAAAGTAGCCTTACATACATGAAAACTTTTTTGGAGAAAAAGCAGGTATGTCCATTTCTACAACCCCTGGCAAAAATTATGGAAGCAGCGGCCTTGGAGGATGTTCATTCAGTTGTTTAATTTTGCAGAAACAAAGCAGATCACAGACATGGCACAAAACTAAAGTCATTACAAATGGCAACTTTCTGGCTTTAAGAAACACTAAAAGAAATCAAGAACAAAAAATGTGGTAGTCAGTAATGGTTACTTTTTTTAACCAAGCATAGGGGAGATATTATGGATTCACTCACTTCTGAGGAAAAAAATATGGAATAATAAAAAACATACAAAAAAACACTCCAACATATCACTAGTATTTTGTTGCACCACCTCTGGCTTTTATAACAGCTTGCCCTCTGAGGCATGGACTTAATGAGTGTCAGACAGTACTCTTCATCATTCTGGCTCCAACCTTCTCTGATTGCTGTTGCCAGATCAGCTTTGCTGGTTGGAGCCTTGTCATGGACCATTTACTTCAACTTCCACCAAAGATTTTCAATTGGATTGAGATCCGGACTATTTGCAGGCCATGACATTGACCTTACGTGTCTTTTTTCAAGGAATGTTTGCACAGATTTTGCTCTATGGCAGGATGCATTATCATCTTGAAAGATGATTTCATCATCCCCAAACATCCTTTCAATTGATGGGATAAGAAAAGTGTCCAAAATATCAACATAAACTTGTGCATTTATTAAAGATGTAATGACAGCCATCTCCCCAGTGTCTCTACCTGACCTGCAGTCCCATATCATCAATGACTGTGGAAATTTGCATGTTCTCTTCAGGCAGTCATCTTTATAAATCTGATTGGAAAGGCACCAAACAAAAGTTCCAGCATCATCACCTTGCCCAATGCAGATTCGCGATTCATCACTGAATATGACTTTCATCCAGTCATCCACAGTCCACGATTGCTTTTCCTTAGCCCGATGTAACCTTGTTTTTTCCTGTTTAGGTGTTAATGATGGCTTTTGTTTAGCTTTTCTGTATGTAAATTCCATTTCGTTTAGGCTGTTTCTTACAGTTCGGTCACAGACGTTGACTCCAGTTTCCACCCATTCGTTCATTTGTTTTGTTGTGCATTTCCTGATTCGGAGACATATTGCTTTAAGTTTCCAGTCTTGACGCTTTGATGTCTTCCTTGATCTACCAGTATGTTTGCCTTTAACAAACTTCCCATGTTGTTTGTATTTGGCCCAGATTTTAGACACAGCTGACTGTGAAGAACCAACATCTTCTGCAACATTGCATGATAATTTACCCTCTTTTAAGAGTTTGATAATCTTCTCCTTTGTTTCAATTGACATCTCTCGTGTTGGAGCCATGATTCATGTCGGTCCACTTGGTGCAACAGCTCTCCAAGGTGTGATCACTCCTTGTTAGATGCAGACTAACGAGCAGATCTAATTTGATGCAGGCGTTATTTTTGGGTATGAAAATTGACACGGTGATTCCATAATTTTTTCCTCAGAATTGAGTAATTTTTCCCCTATGCTTGGTTAAAAAAAAGTAACCATTACTGACTACCACATTTTTTGTTCTTGATTTCTTTTAGTGTTTCTTAAAGCCAGAAAGTTGCCATTTGAAATGACTTTAGTTTTGTGCCATGTCTGTGATCTGCTTTTTTTCTACAAAATTAAAAAACTGAATGAACATCCTCCAAGGCCGGTGATTCCATAATTTTTGCCAGGGGTTGTACAAACGATATGCTTTATTTCAGATCCATAAAAAACAGTTCTGTCGGCTCATACAGACATTTCTGATGCTGCTCTGGGATTGCTGGCCGCTCTTAAGGTACCTTCACACTAAGCGACGCTGCAGCGATATCGACAACAATGCCGATCGCTGCAGCGTCGCTGTGTGGTCGCTGGAGAGCTGTCACACAGACAGCTCTCCAGCGACCAACGATGCCGGTCCCTGGGTAACCAGGGTAAACATCGGGTTACTAAGCGCAGGGCCGCACTTAGTAACCCGATGTTTACCCTGGTTACCAGTGTAAAAGTTTAAAAAAAACAAACAGTACATACTTACATTCCGGTGTCCGTAACGTCCCCCGGCGTCCGCTTCCTGCACTGACTGTGAGTGCCAGCCGTAAGGCACAGCGGTGACGTCACCGCTGTGCTCTGCTTTTACTTTACGGCCGGCACTCACAGTCAGTGCGGGAAGCAGACGCCAGGGGGACGTGTGACAGACACCGGAATGTGAGTATGTACTGTTTGTTTTTTTTTACATTTACAATGGTAACCAGGGTAAACATCGGGTTACTAAGCGCAGCCCTGCGCTTAGTAACCCGATATTTACCCTGGTTACCATTGTAAAACATTGCTGGCATCGTTGCTTTTGGTGTCAAACACGACGATACACGCCGATCTGACGACCAAATAAAGTTCTGAACTTTCAGCAACGACCAGCGATATCACAGCAGGATCCAGATCGCTGCTGCGTGTCAAACACAACGATATCGCTATCCAGGACGCTGCAACGTCACGGATCGCTGTCGTTATCGTTGCAAAGTCGTGTAGTGTGAAGGTACCTTTAGTCATAGAGATCTCTGTGATTCAGAGTGGTCAGATATGTCTGGATGAGCCGACAGAACTGTTTTTTATGGATCTGAAATAAAAGATATTGTTTTAATGAGTGGACGCACCTGCTTTTTTCTCCAAAAAAGCTCTCATGCATACCTCCCCACCCTCTCATTGTATAGAGGCAGTCCTCACTAATGCCCGGTCACATATGTGCCTCAGAGAAACCCACAATCATGGTGACAAAGTACCGTATCTCAGACTGGAAGGGAAAGGTGCCATATATTAGGGTGGGGGACTGCAAATGATATATTGAGGGTGGGAGAGAGCAAATAATGATGAATTGAGGGTGGGGGAGAGCAAATAATGATGAATTGAGGGTGGGAGAGCAAATAATGAAATGGGGGTGGAGGAGAGTAAATGATGTACTGAAGGTGAGCGACAGAAAATGATGCTGTATTGGGGGTGGGAGCAAGCCAATGATTATGAGTTGTAACTGGGGGGTGGAGAACAGCAGATGATGACTTGAGGGCGGGGTAGCATAAATGATGCTGTATTGAAAGTGTGGGAGAGCAAATGATGAATTGAGGGGGTCCTGTTACTGTGCAGGTCGCCACTATGTCACTTTTTTCTTTATCTGATGTAGTGTAGAAGTTGGGGAAAAAGTGGGGAATGTGCTCTGGAAGCGGTGCTCTAGATAAATATGTGTTATTTTTTGCAGAGACGATTCTTGGCTGGAAGAAGTGATGACGTTGTGCGCTGGATGAAGAAAAGCGAAAATGAAGGACTTCAACTAGAGACGTCACTGGTGAGTCAGTGTGTTACTTGTATACTGACACTATATGCTACGTACAGAGCTCCTCTGTATAATGTCACTAGTGATCACTGAATTACTTATACAGTTATACTATACACCGTGTACTATCTACAGAGCTCCTGTGTATAATGTCACTATTGATCACTGTATTATGTGTACACATACACTATATACAGAGCTCCTGTGTATAATGTGACTATTGATCACTGTATTACGTGTACACGGACACTATACACTATATACAGAACTACTGTGTTAATGTCACTATGATCACAGTATTACTTGTACATTGACACTATACACTGTATACTATGTACAGAGCTCGTGTGTATAATGGCAGTTATGGTGATTAGTACTGTGTTGTTGTTTTTTTTTATTATTAGTATTGTAGTATTGTGTCACTATATGGTGGTGAAACATGGTCCGGCCATGGTGTGGCGGTATTTGTTCCTTGTACATGGTTACATGGTATTATTTGGTCACTATGTGGTGGTAATATGTGGTCTGGTCATGGTGTGGCAGTATTTGTCCCTTTTATGTGGTATTGTTGGTTATTTTAAAAAATGTATGTGACACATTTCTTTAAAGAAAAATGAATAAAATATACCTAAAATAAGTGTTGGATAGTTTAAGAAATGTTTAACAGTTTAGAGTAAAGTAGGGCTCGGCCAAAAGAGTCTACCTTGCCGTAGTAGCGGCTTAATAATTATTTTGGCTAAAACAAAAGCTGCTGGCTATGTATGTGATCTGGGCACTATACAGCTCTTGCAAAAATTAAGAGACCACCACATCAAAACCCTGTCATGGGCAGCCCAATCTCTAGACCTGACCCCCATTGAAAACCTCTGGAATGTACTCAAGAGGATGATGGATAGTCACAAGCCATCAAACAAAGAACTGCTTACATTTTTTGCCCCAGAAGCAGTGTGAAAGACTGGTGGAAAGCATGCCAAGACGCATGAAAGTTGTGATTAAAAATCATGGTTATTCCACAAAATATTGATTTCTGAACTCTTCCTGAGATAAAACATTAGTGTTGACATTATTATTATACATTTTTATAGCGCCATTTATTCCATGGCACTCTATATGTGAAAAGGGGCAAATATAGACAAATACAATAAACATGAGCAAAAAACAAGGCACTAACAGGTACAGAAGGAGGGAGGACCCTGCCCACGAGGGCTCACAGTCTGCAGGGGATGGGTGAGGATACACTAGGAGAGAGTAGAGCTGCTTGTGCGGCGGTTCAGTAGGTTGAGGATCACTGCAGGCTGTAGGCTTGTCAGAAGAGGTGGGTCTTCAGGTTCTTTTTGAAGGTTTCCATGATAGGAGAGAGTCTGATGTGTTGGGGTAGAGAGTTCCAGAGTATGGGGGAAGCATGGGAGTCTTGTATGTGGTTGTAGGAAGAAGAGATAAGAGGGGAGTAGAGAAGGAGATCTTGTAAGGATCGAAGGTTGCGTATTGGTAAGTACAGGGAGACGAGGTCACAGATGTATGGAGGAGACAGGTTGTGTTTGGCTTTGTATGTCATAGTAAGGGCTTTGAACTGGAGTCTCTGGATGATCGGAAGCCAATGAAGGGCTTGGCGTAGGGGAGAGGCTGGGGAATAGCGGGGAACAGGTGGATTAGTCGGGCAGCAGAGTGTAGGACGGATTGGAGGGGTGCGAGAGTGCTAGAGGGGAGGCCAGAGAGTAGGAGGTTGCAGTAGTCGAGGCGGGAGATGATAAGGGCATGGACTAGTGTTTTTGTGGTTTCGTGGTCAAGGAATGTGCGGATCCGGGAAATATTTTTGAGCTTGAGACTGAAGGAGGAGGCAAGGGTTGGGATATGTGGATTGAAAGAGAGGGCAGAGTCGAGGATCACCCCAAGGCATCGAGCATGTGGGACTGGGGAAAGTGAGCAGCCATTGACATTGATGGATAGGTCTGGTGGAGGGGTAGAGTGAGATGGGGGAAAGATGATGAATTTTGTTTTGTCCATGTTCAGTTTTAGAAAGCGAGCAGAAAAGAAGGCCGAGATTGCAGATAGACAGTGTGGGATTTTGGTAAGGAGGTGAGGTCAGGTCCGGATAGGTAGATCTGCGTGTCATCGGTGTAGAGATGGTACTGCATACCGTGGGATTCTATGAGCAGTCCCAGGCCGAAGGTGTAGATGGAGAAGAGCAGGGGTCCTAGAACAGAGCCTTGAGGAACACCGACAAGGGGCGAGGTGAGGAGGTGGTGTGGGAGAGGGAGACACTGAATGTCCGGTCTGTTAGATATGATGAGATCCAGGATAGGGCCAAGTCTGTGATACCAAGGGATGAAAGGGTCTGTAATAATAGGGAGTGGTCCACAGTGTCGAAGGCAGAAGACAGGTCCAGGAGAAGGAGGACAGAGTAGTGTCGCTTGCTCTTGGTGGTTAGTAGGTTATTGGTCACTTTAGTTAGGGTAGTTTCAGTTGAGTGATGGGGTCGGAAGCCAGATTGTAACCGGTCAAAGAGGGAGCAGGAGGAGAGGTGGGAGTACAGTTCAAGATGGACGTGCTGTTCCAGTAGTTTTGAGGCATAAGGGAGAAGAGATAGCTGAACACAGAGGATGTGTGTGATATTGGCATGTTTGAAGGATGAGGGGAAGACAAGTTGTGAGTGAGAGGTTGAAGAGGTGCGTTAGGGTTGGGATGAAGACTGTGGCATCCCACTGACAAAATAATTGTGCAACTTTTTCAAATCTTAATAAATGCATGTACGAGACCTATAAATATAGGAAAGTCATTATCTAATCCTGTCATCCACCAAGCATGCGCTTCCCAAACAGCGCCACATGTATATACAGGCTGTGTGTGGTACTGCAGCTCACCTTTACTCAATTAATTCAGATATAACCCTAGGACCTATTTTTCTTTGCAGAAAAGCAGCCATGTTTTTCTTATCTCGCCCATCACCTTTAATCACCTACCTGACACTACGCAGAACGCAGCGCCACATACTGTATCAGCGCAATGTTCAGTATCTAGAACCCGCCGCCGGCGCGAGGTGTTCGCCTTGAAGCTACGGGCCAAGTCTCTGAAGTGTGGAATAATCTATGTCATGCATACATCTGGCTGGGGCTGGATCGCCTTGGCATGTGCGAAGTATAAATTAGGCAGGACATAACATAGGCATGAGAAAGCAGAGAACAGCAGCCAGGCAGGCCACGAGTCTCCTGTATCCAGGCAGTTGCTAAAACAAGTGCACGCACAACAGACGGAGGCTCGCTCCAGCTCTAGACGCACCAAGGCAATATCATAAATAATCTGTTATTGGGAGTGCGGCTGCCAAGATCCTCGTCTCCAGAACAGACTAGGAACGTTTTCAGGCAGGTTCGCCTTCCTGCTCGGAGAATTCCCTTTATGCACTGGGATTTCTTTTAACAAGTTCCACTGCTGCCCAGTGATTGTTATTACCATTGATCTACATAACGTCATCATGTTTGGATGGTCCGACATTTACTTCTATGGAAAAAAAAACCTCAAAACCCTTCCCCTATGATGTAAAGGTTATGTTCATCTAGTGAAAAATGTTTAAATTGCCTCCTAAATGCAAAGTTATGCAACTTTCTAAAAAGTTTTCATTAAAGGCAATCTGTCATAAGGTTTTTGCAATTCCTGTATGATGTAGGTACAGAGACCCTGATTCCAGTGATGTGTCACTTACTGAGCTGCTTTGTGTAGTTTTGATAAAATCACTATTTTCTCTGAAGATTTAGCAGTTTTCTGAATATTGAACTGTATATAACCCCGCCCACACCACTGATTGACTGCTTTCTTTGTAAACTGTGCATAAGCAAAAAAGCAGCCAATCAGTGTTGGGGGCGTGGTTAGACAACATGGCAGCAGGTTTACTAGTACTCTAGTGAATGTCTCCTACTGATAAAATAGTTATTTTATCAAAACTACAGCTAGCAGCCCAGTAAGTGACACATCACTGGAATCAGGGTCTTTGTACCTACATCATGCTGGTCTTAGATTAGGTAGCAAAAACCTGGTGACAGATTCCCTTTAAGAATTTTCTACCATCTTACTGTTGCAAAGTGTCCGTACGTCCTACTCAGTTCTAACAGCTCACACTGTTCCCATCTTCCTCCTCTCCGTGTTAGTCCAGGTTCAGACACCCAAATTTCACTGTCTGTACATGGACTACTATGTCCAGACTGACCTCAACGTACAGCCTCACTGGTATATGAGGTTATAAGTTTGGATCAGGAAACCCTTGGTCAGTCCCAGCATTACAGTCCATATACAGACTGAATTACATCAATCTGAACCTGAGCTTAGAGCTGGATGTGAATAGCTGAAGAAAGCATATAAAGTCTCAGAGAGGGCAGAGAAAACAAATTGTATCATTCTGTTCGCACAAAGCTCCTTCTGATATACAGTATATAAGAATAAGGCTATGTGCACACGTCCGGAATTGTCACGGAAATTTCCGTGGCAATTCCGCAACTGTGCCGTGGGTAAAACGCATGCGGAATTGGCATGCGTTTTCCCGCTAAACACTAGCGCTTTACAAGCATATTAGCCTGCAGAATGCTAGTGTTTTCCAAGCAATCTGTAGCATCGCTTGGAAAACTGATTGACAGGTTGGTCACACTTGTCAAGCATAGTGTTTGACAAGTGTGACCAACTTTTTACTATTGACACAGACACAGACCGCTCTCCAGCGACCAACGATGCCGAGGTCCCTGGGTAACCAGGGTAAACATCGGGTTGCTAAGCGCAGGGCCGCGCTTAGTAACCCGATGTTTACCCTGGTTACCAGTGTAAAATGTAAAAAAACAAACACTACATACTCACCTTCGCGTCCCCTGCCGTCCGCTTCCTGCACTGACTGAGTGCCGGCCCTAAGAGCAGAGCGGTGACGTCACCGCTGTGCTGTGCTTTCACTTTACGGCCAGCGCTCAGTCAGTGCAGGAAGCGGACGCCGGGGGACGCGAAGGTGAGTATGTACTGTTTGTTTTTTTACATTTTACACTGGTAACCAGGGTAAACATCGGGTTACTAAGTGCGGCCCTGCGCTTAGTAACCCGATATTTACCCTGGTTACCAGTGTAAAACATCGCTGGTATCGTTGCTTTTGCTGTCAAACACAACGATACACGCCGGTCTGACGACCAAATAAAGTTCTGAACTTTAATCAACGACCAGCGATATCACAGCAGGATCCTGATCGCTGCTGCGTGTCAAACACAACGATATCGCTATCCAGGACGCTGCAACGTCACGGATCGCTAGCGATATCGTTTAGTGTGAAGGTACCTTTAGGCCATGTTCCCACCATGAGTTTTCGGTGAGTTTTTTACGCTGCATGTTTAAAAGAAAAAAAATGCAAGTAACTTATTTTATTTAATGGCTGCAGAAATGTTGCAACGGCAAAGACTCTTTTTTTTTCTGCAGCTTCTTTCCCGCCAAGATATAGGGTTTTGCTACAGAAAAAAAAAAACGCCTAGTGTGAACTTACCCTTAAAACTAATGGAGCGCAGCTATGGAGCACAAACTGCTACCGCTAACGTGTAAGCTTTCAGAACGCACATATGTTTTTTCTGTATCTTGGACTGATGATTTGGGGTGAGAAGCCGGAATATCTCCATGAATACGCCGCTGTCCTATTCTTCGGATGGGACTTCTCTTTTATTCCCCATTCCGCAGTTTTTCACGTTTTCTTTCCGCTTATTATGTTTGTAATAAAACACTTTCTTTCGCCTGGGAAAATCTGCGCTCTATTCATCCGGATGGTTTTCTGGATCCGGCAGATTTATGGCGTATTGACGGGAAGGTATTCGGGTATTGAATGAGCTGATGACCGGTCGTGAAACCATAAGCCTGGAAGATTCCGCGGCCATTGTGCACTGCACAGACCGGCCATGGCCACCGGACGGGAACCCATCTGAGCCTGGGGGATAAAGGGACTAATTGTCTTTTGTCATTTTTACAAGGAGTATTTAATGGAGGCGAAGGTATCAGCTGTGAGGGAAATTCCACAGATACTTCTCCAGTTATGTGATATTACCCCAGAGAATTCCCAGACAAAGTCCATCTGACAGCTCCTCTGTGGTTAATGCTCCTCCACACAAGGCGCATGGAGTGGGATCTATGGAGTGCTTAGTGGGGAAGGAATTCCTGGCATCTCCCAGAGATATTGAATGCTCACCTAACAGCCGGGCTTATCAGACGTCTCCACAATGCACGGCACAGTTCTCCTGATAGACGGTGATAGCAATCTGGCGCACAGGGGCCTGGAAGGGATCCACGGGGCCATGATACACTGGATAGGGGTGTAATCCACAGCTCTAACCAGGCTACAGCAAATACCACATTAGCCACGCAATTCCACACTATATGGCTTTACGGTCGCATCCACACTATGCATCCAGCTAATTGGGATAATGCAGAATATCCGCCCCTGTAGTAAAGGATTTCGTGCTTATATAACACCATTGTACTTCTATCTTGTCCTCCCTTATACACTGTAAAATGTATACATACATGGAGTCTAATATTACCACGGTGTGCAGCGAGCTCCTCAGCTCCCCCTTGTGGTGGCTGCCGCTAGCCACAATTTTAGTCTGGCTGTCCACTACTGGTGAACCACAGCTCAATGGGGTTGTCCCATGTTTTGATAAAAATTTGCAACTCTATGTGACTATAGGGTCCAAAATTGATTAAGATTTAGCTGATTGTTAGAGGACAGCTCTTTTCAAATAAAAAAAATAATAGCCTACCATTATAAAGACATACTGTACATCACAATGTTAACGGTGTGGAAAGAGGGACACCTCCTATCAGCAGTTATAGACAGTGTATAAAGGGAACCTATGTCCTTAACTTCTTACATACAATATAAAGACTAAAAAATGTGCCCCCTCCACATCACCTACAGGAGCTTCTCTGACCTCCCATTCTGCGTCCATGGATATTAACCCCTTAATGACCGCCAATACGTCTTTTAACTGACCTGAGATATAAGAGAATAGCCTCCCCATACAGGTGACAATCCAGCATCTGTCGGTTGTGCACTATAGCTGACAACTTGCTGTATCAGCCATGACCAGTGTTTGCACCATCCAAATCTGTTTAACCCCTTAGATGCTGCTGTCAGTAGTGACCACATCATTATAAATGGTTAACAGAGTGTGGGGGCTTCCTCTTTATGCAAATTGGTGCCCTCAGATCATGATTCTGTGGTCCTGATGATTGCCTTGGCACTTCACAACCAAATAGTGGCCTTAGAGTCAGACAGCTGTAGTAATCTGTTCAGAAGTTAGAGGCATTTAGGTGGTAAAAATAGACATTTTCATTTCTGTCATGCCACTCTGCATTAATTCCTGTAAAGCACCTGAATGGTTAACAAACTAACTGACTGCCGTTTTCAATATGTCAGGGGTGCTGTTTTTAAAATGGTATCACTTTTGGGATTTTTCTAATGTATAGGACCTCTAAAGTCACTTCAAACATGGATAAGTCCTTAAAAAAAGAAATTGTGTAAATTTCCTTGAAAATATGAAAAATTGATGCTACATTTTTAAACCTCGTAAAATGCTAACAAAATAAAATAACATTTTACAAATGGTGCTGATGTAAAACCGACATGTGGGAAATGTTATTTATTAATGGTTCGCTGTGGTGTGACCATCTGGATTAAAGAGATAGTCATTCAAATTTAGAAAAGTGCAAATTTTTTAACATTTTACTAAAATTTTTGATACTTTTTATAAATAAACACAAAACATATTGACCTAGATTTACCATTATCATAAAATATAATGTGTCATGAAAAAACAGTCTCAAAATCACTAGGATTTGTTGAAGCGTTGCAGAGTTATTACCACATAAAGTGACAGTGGTCAGATTTCAAAAATTTGGCTCCGTCACTAAGTTAATATGGAGTCAGCCCCTTTGTAGAAATAACAGCTTCCACTCTTCTGGGAAGGATTTTTACAAGATTTTGGAGAAGTCTGAACACATCTTCTCCAGAGCCTAGTGGTGGCAGATTTACACCACTCCATCCGACGCTCAGCATTGTGCTTGGTGATGTAAGGCTGCAAGCAAATGCTCGGGCATGAAACTCTCAGTGTTTGTGCTGATGTTAATAACAGAGGAGGTCTGAACGCTGCAGTTATGAAGTCAGCAGAGTGTTGGTGACTTTTCTGCTCTCTCCTCCTCAGCACTCAGCCCCCCGCTCTGTAAAGTTATAGGGTCTTCACTTCAAAGTTGAGTTGCTGCGCTTCCTTCCAGTTCTCAATAATATCAACGTCCCACCTTTCAATTCAATATAAAGGGTCCTATGCAACTTACCCTCTCCCTCTCCCCAATAAATTTTAAGTCCCTGATAATGTTATTATAAATTATAAGATGGGGGATGGCTAAGCACCCACCTCCACCACCTTATTCATTTTACATCCATATATAAAGTCCTCCTCCCCCTCCACATAAGTCTATTACAAGTCCCTCTTACTCCCATTCCAATTCTCCACCTCTCCTCATTGTCTTGTCCCCTATCCCATCTTAGTTTTCCACACCACATCATCATTGTTCTCCACCACACCTCAGTGTCCTTTCCATCATCCCCATCATTGTTCTCCCCCACAAAACGTCAGTGTTCTCTCCACCACCCCATCATTGTTCTCCTTCACCACACCTCAGTATTCTCTCCACCAGCCTCAACATTGTTCTCTCTGACCACCTCCATTATCGTTCTCCCCAACACACCTCAATGTCCTCTGCCCACTCATCATTGCTCTCCCCCACCACCCAATCTTTGTTCTTCCCTACCACATCTCAGTGTCCTCTCCCCACCCTCATTATTGTTCTCCCCGACCAAACCTCAGTGTCTTCTCTCCCACTATCCCCATCATTGTTCTCCCCACTACACCTGTGTCCTCTCCCTCACCCCAATCATTGTTCTCTCCCACCTCACCTCAGTGTCCTCTCTACCACCCCATTATTGTTCTCCCCCACCACTCCACAGATTGCTCTCTGCATTAGCCGCGCTGTAAGGACCCCCCTCCACCTCCGGCCCAGTGCAGCTGCACCAGCATGTCCACTCTGGTTCATAGTCATCCATGTAGTATAATGCACTCCATAGTCATCCATGTACTGTGATGCACAGTCCATTGTCATCAATGTAATATATTGCACAGCCCATAGTCCCCATGTAGTATAATGGACAGCCTATAATCATACTCATCCATATAGTATAATGCACAGCCCTATCATCCATGCAGTGTAATGCACAAACCATTGTCATACACTACTGTTCAAAAGTTTAGGGTCACTTAGAAATTTCCTTATTTTTGAAAGAAAAGCACAGTTTTTTCCAATGAAGCTAACATTAAATGATTCAGAAATACACTCTATACATTGTTAATGTGGTAAATGACTATTCTAGCTGAAGACGTCTGGTTTGGAATGCAATATCTTCATAGGTGTATAGAGGCCCATTTCCAACAACCATCACTCCAGTGTTCTTATGGCACTTTGTGTTCGCTAACTGTGTAAGAAGGCTAATGGATGGTTAGAATACCCTTGAAAACCCTTGTGCAAGTATGTTAGCACAGCTGAAAACAGTTTGGCTGATTAGAGAACCTATAAACCTGACCTTCCTTTGAGCTAGTTGAGAATCTGGAGCGTTACATTTGTTGGTTCCATTAAACTCTCAAAATGGCCAGAAAAAAAGAACTTTCATGTGAAACTCGACAGTCTATTCTTGTTCTTAGAAATGAAGGCTATTCCATGCGAGAAATTGCCAAGAAACTGAAGATTTCCTATAACTGTGTGTACTACTCCCTTCAGAGGAGAGCACAAACAGGCTTTAACCAGAGTAGAAAGAGAAGTGGGAGGCCCCGCTGCACAACTAAGCAACAAGACAAGTACATTAGTCTGTAGTTTGAGAAATCGACGCCTCACAGGTCCTCAACTGGCAGCTTCAATAAATAGTACACGCAAAACGCCAGTGTCAACGTCTACAGTGAAGAGGCGACTCTGGGATGCTGGCCTTCAGGACAGAGTGGCAAAGAAAAAGCCATATCCGAGACTGGCTAATAAAATGAAAAGGTTAATATGGGCAAAATAACACAGACATTGGACAGAGGAAGATTGGAAAAAAGTGTTATGGACAAACGAATCCAAGTTTGAGGTGTTTGGATCACACAGAAGAACATTTATGAGGCACAGAATAACTGAAAAGATGCTGGAAGAGTGTCTGACGCCACCTGTCAAGCATGGTGGAGGTAATGTGATGGTATGGGGTTGCTTTGGTGCTGGTTAAGTGGGAGATTTGTACAAGGTAAAAGGGATATTGAATAAGGAAGGCTATCACTCCATTTTGCAACGCCATGCCATACCCTGTGGACAGCGCTTGTTTGGAGCCAATTTCATCCTACAACAGGACAATGACCCAAAGTACACCTCCAAATTATGCAAGAACTATTTAGGGAAGAAGCAGGCAGCTGGTATCTATCTGTAATGGAGTGGCCAGCGCAGGCACCAGATCTCAACCCCATTGAGGTGTTGTGGGAGCAGCTTGACCGTATAGGTACACAAAAAGTGCCCATCAAGCCAAACCAACTTGTGGGAGGGGGGATCTGGAAGCATGGGGTGAAATTTCTCCAGATTACCTCAGCAAATTAACTGCTAGAATGCCAAAGGTCTGCAATGCTGGAATTGCTGTAAAGGGAGCATTCTGAGATGAAAGCAAAGTTTGAAGGAGAAAATTATTTGAAATAAAAATCTTTTTTTCGAACCTTGTCAATGTCTGGACTAGATTTTCAATTCATTTGGCAACTCATTTGATTAATAAAAGTATGAGTTTTCATGGAGAACACAAAATTGGGTGACCCTAAACTTTTGAATGGTATTGTGCTGTAATGTAATTCACAGCCTATAGTCATCCATGTAGTATAAAACACAGCTCATAGTCAATCATATAGTATACCAGTTGAAGAGCCTGACATTGCCTGGGCATAGTAACTGTGGTTAGTCATAAAAAATTATAATGATTATCCTCTATCCCATAGTCCCATGTCCATATACCCATCATACATATCCTCCATCCCATAGTCCCATGCCCATATACACATCATACATATCCTCCATCCCATAGTCCCGTGCCCATATACCCATCATACATATCCTCCATCCCATAGTCCCGTGCCCATATACCCATCACACATACTCTATCCCATAGTCCCATGCCCATATACCCATCATACATACCCTCCATCCCATAGTCCCATGCCCATATACCTATTTTGACATCATCTTCACCATGGCAACCATTCTGACATCATCATTGCCATGGCAACTTATGACATCACCGTCACCATTGCAACCTATTATGACATCACGGCATCCATTATGACATCATCTTCGCCATGGCAACCTTTATGCTATCAGTGTCACCATGGCAACCATTATGACATCATCGTCGATACATACACACATATTTTTATATATACAGTATATATAGATGCACAGCCCATAGTCATCCATGTAGTATAATACACAGCCCATAGTCATCCATGTAGTATAATGCACAGCCCACAGTCATACAAGAAGTATAATGCACAGATCATAGTCTTACATGTAGTATAATGCAATAATAATTTTCCTATTAGCCATGCTACAAGGACCCCCCTCCACCTCCGGGCCCGATGTAGCAGCACCAGCTGCAGCAGTATGTCCACCCTGGTGCATAGTCATAGTCATCCATGTAGTGTAACGCACAGCCCATAGTCATCCATGTAGTATAATACATAGCCCATAGTCTTCCATGTAGTATAATGCACAGCCCATAGTCATCCATGTAGTAGAATTATTACACAAATTAATTTATGGACATCTATGGTTTGATTTCTTTGCCTGTGAATTGGATGAGTTGTTACTACCACCTGTGAGAGTTTTATGTCAATAGCACCTTTAGAAATGGTTCACAGTTTTTTTTATTTTCTTAACAAAGAGTATATGTTATCTGGCATTTTTAATTCACAAATAAGATAAATGGCAACCAATGGGGGGTATATAGTATATATGTACCAGCAGTGTGCTGTTATGCTGAGGAGAAGAGCCTATGATGCAGATCTGTGTATGGTAATCCCTGGCCTGGTAATGAGGATTTATTTGGGAGTTATAATTACAGCAGCAGAGATATTTTGGAACTAGATAGACTCAACAATTTTTTGGGCAATTTTTAATAAGTGTTGCATTTACAAATTTCACCATGCAGGTGTCTTTTACTAGTTTAGTTAAAATGTTTAAGTGCAAAGTGCGAGCGCTCACTATAGTCATAATGAGGATGAACCTGTACAATTATGTTCAGTCGCTCTTGACAATACGGCTTCAGTCTTTATACTCACTGCAGCGCTGCCCCCTAGTGACCACGTAAGAAGAATACACTCAACCTTGTAAATTGAAAAAATGATGTTAAATGAGCAAGAGCTGACACATGAGATAATGCGAGTACATGTCCTTGTGTTACACGGACAGACAGTAAAGCGCTGGAATACAGAACTGATCCATTGTATTAAAATGAAGCCGGCACATCCATAAGTAAACTAAACCGTGATTCTTCTTTATTAATTCCTTCATTACAAAGTTGCTTTTGTTGCTTCATCATAAATGCTTCTTACGCTTTCCAGCAATAACCCTACCCATAGTCGTACAGATGAAACCCCTCCTCAATTGCGACTCGCACCATGTGGTGTACTGTATTGAATGTACTTTTGTGCCATGTAAAATATATATCAGCTGCACCACCAGAAAATTGTAAAAAAATGTATTGCAGAGCACCCCTTTGCGGTCGGGGTTACACTTGCATGTGATGCGAGAAACTCGCACGAATCTCTCGCATCAATACCCGGCACTGCCACCGGGACCCGGGACCGCAGCCGTGCGGCTGCATAAAAATACATGCAGCTGAACGCTCCGGTCCTGAGCGGAGCGGCAGTGCTGGGTATTGATGCGAGAGACTCGCGCGTTTCTCATGTTGCACGCAAGTGTGACCCCGGCCTAATATTAACAACAAGAATGTATTGTACTTTGAAGCGGTAAAACATTTAGTAACCCTAATTTACTATTCTCTACAACTTTATCCCTGACCATTCTGATGATGTTCCTGATCTGTTCCTTTATCCCTGACCTGTCTGATGTGCTCCTGACTTGTTCATTTATCCCTGACCTGTCTGATGTGTTTCTTGGTTTTCAAGATGCTGTTTGATCCCTAATGTTTTCAAACAAATCTCTCAGGCCTTCACTGAACAACTGCAGTTATACCAAGAATACATTACTCACAGGTGGACTCAATTTACTAACTAGTAATTGATCAATTTTATTTAGGGGTGTCAGACACAAATGCAGCTCACAATTTCCAGATTTCAATTTTTAAAATAATTGTGGAAAAGTTCATTGGGTATGAATAGTTTTTCAAGGCACTGTAAAATGGTTAAATCAGCAGTGGTCACAGCTAGCTCCGGTTGCTGCAGCTGCCAGCTGTATAACACAGCTGACACCAGCTCTAAATGTGGTGGGCTCCATATATCAGTTCCCAAACGCTGACATATTTATTATTTCCCTAATGTGACAAAAAGGAATTAAAAAACAAAGAAATGTAAACAAATATTCTAATTAAAATAATTTTTCTTGACTAAAAGTGGCCAAAGGTATTAAAAAAATTATATATTCATTGGTACAGTTGAACATCTTGTGAAAGAATAATTCCCGTTAAACATTACCTTATACATACAACTAAAACACAAAGTGATTCCAACGGAAAGACGCATGGCTCTCGGGTCATCATGCAGTGAACACCTACTTTAAGTTGCCCCTTACACAGAAATGTGCGACACTGGCTATTGAACCCGTTCTACGCCCGGGTGGCGAGCATTTATATTGGTATATGGTCTCCATTCTGATATGTGCTGCTCCCATCCTGCGCCCTCACCGTTTTGTGCGCCTCCATCTTGTCATGTTCTACTCTCTTCCTGTGCCCTCATCCTGTCATGTGCTGCTCCCATTCTGCGCTCTCATTCTGTAATGTGCTGCTCCCATCCTGCACCCCCATCCCGTCAGGTGCTGCTCCCATCCTGCACCCCCATCTTGTCCTGTGCTCCCATCCTGCACCCCAATCCTGTCATGTGTTCCCATCCTGCGTTCTCATCCTGTCATGTTCCCATCCTGTCATATCCTGCGCCCCAATCCTGTCATGTGCTGCTCCGATCCTGCGCTCCCATTCTGTCATGTGCTGCACCCATCCTGCGCCCCATCCTGTCATGTGCTGCTCCGATCCTGTGCCCCCATCCTGTCATGTGCTGCTCCCATACTGTGCCCCCATTCTGTCATGTGCTGCTCCGATCCTGTGCCCCCATCCTGTCATGTGCTGCTCCCATACTGTGCCCCCATTCTGTCATGTGCCCCATATGCTGCTCCATAAAGATTGATGGCCCTATAAGATGCTCCATAGCATAATATGCCCCGTATGCTGCTCCATAAGGCCGGGGTCACACTTGAGTGTGCAATGCGAGAAACTCACGCGAGTCTCTTGCATCAATACTCGACACTGCCGCCGGCACTCGGGACCAGAGCGTGCGGCTGCATGTATGTCTATGCAGTTGAACGCTCCAGTACCGAGTGCCGGCGGCAGTGTCGAGTATTGATGCAAGAGACTCCTGCAAGTTTCTCGCATTGCACATGCTAGTGTGACCCCGGCCTAAAGGTTGATGGCCCCATAAGGTGCTCCATAGCATAATATGCCCCTTATGCTGCTGCTGCGATTAAAAAGAAAAAATGACACTTACCTTTTGTCGCTGGGCGCCGAGTGCCGGGGGCCAGTGCAGGCGGGGACACTGGCGGTGTCAGGTGCCGGAGTCGCCGCTGGCTCAGGCCCCCAGCACTTGTGATATTCACCTGTCCCCGTTCCACCGCCGGGCGCCGCTGTGTCTTCCGGCTCTCTGCTGTGACGTTCAGGTAGACGACATGCACCAACCACGTCATCGGCGCGCGCCCTCTGACCTGAACGTCACAACCAGAGGACACGGAAGATGTTGCCCGGCGGTGCAACGGGGACAGGTGAATATCGCATACTCACCCCCTCCTGGCACGTCCCTGCTTCTCCGACAGAGATCGCGGTATACGTTCAGTGCTTACACATATTGCGATCTCCTGGGATGCGTCACTCTGTGGGGCCGAGACTGCACAGGCGCTTGCGCAGTCTATAAAGACTTTGGACAGAGTGATGCTCCCAGGGTTATATTATAGATATTACTGACTGTTTTTCATGATCTCCGCTTGCAATATTAAACAGCCATTAAATATTTACTGACCCGATCGGCTGTTTTATAGTCTGTTTACCCAGCTAAACCACGCTTGAAGCAATCGTCTGATCTGTAATAGTTTACTGCCCATAGGCCAGAGCGAGTCCTGTTTACACAAGATACTGTGCTGCTGAGAACAATGCTCTGTTGGGCAGCACCATGATAGCCTTTGTGAGCGGTGGATTGAGGTCAATGATTCACCTGTAGCTGGAGGTCTGGCCTGTAGCCCAATGTGGTGCAAAGGTCTTCTGATGGCTTGTGTAGACACTTAGGGTACTGTCACACAGTGGCACTTTTGTCGCTACGACGGTACGATCCGTGACGTTCCAGCGATATCCATACGATATCGCTGTGTCTGACACGCAGCAGCGATCAGGGACCCTGCTGAGAATCGTACGTCGTAGCAGATCGTTTAGAACTTTCTTTCGTCGCTGGATCTCCCGCCGTCATCGTTGGATCGGTGTGTGTGACACCGATCCAACGATGCGTTCGCTTGTAACCAGGGTAAACATCGGGTTACTAAGCGCAGGGCCACGTTTAGTAACCCGATGTTTACCCTGGTTACCATCGTAAAAGTAAAAAAAAACAAACAGTACATACTCACATTCCGGTGTCCGTCAGGTCCCTTGCAGTCTGCTTCCCGCTCTGACTGACTGCTGGCTGGAAAGTAAGAGCAGAGCACAGCGGTGACGTCACCGCTGTGCTGTGCTTTCACTTTATGGCATGCACTCAGTCAGAGCGGGAAGCAGACTGCAAGGGACCTGACGGACACCGGAATGTGAGTATGTACTGTTTTTTTTTTTTTACTTTTACGATGGTAACCAGGGTAAACATCGGGTTACTAAGCGCGGCCCGGCGCTTAGTAACCCGATGTTTACCCTGGTTACCCGGGGCCTTCGGCATCGTTGGTCGCTGGAGAGCGGTCTGTGTGACAGCTCTCCAGCGACCACACAACGACTTACCAACGATCACGGCCAGGTCGTATCGCTGGTCGTGATCGTTGGAAAGTTGCAGAGTGTGACAGTACCCTTACTGATGCCTTATTCTACGTGACATCCAATTTCACTTTCAGCACAGAAAACATCAGTTGTGGAACCAGTGGTCCATCCATTTCTCCAAAGTGTCCGAGGAGCCATTTTTTGGCACAAGGACAAACCACGTGTTGCTCCTCGTGTTCCTGTGAGCAGCCTGTGTGACCTAAACATGCTACCATGGCCTTCAGGGTCTCTAGACTTGTCTCCCATTGAGCACATCTGGGACGTCATTGGTCGGCAACTACAAAGGGAGCTGCCCGCTCTGACTGACTGCTGGCTGGAAAGTAAGAGCAGAGCACAGCGGTGACGTCACCGCTGTGCTGTGCTTTCACTTTATGGCATGCACTCAGTCAGAGCGGGAAGCAGACTGCAAGGGACCTGACGGACACCGGAATGTGAGTATGTACTGTTTTTTTTTTTTTACTTTTACGATGGTAACCAGGGTAAACATCGGGTTACTAAGCGCGGCCCGGCGCTTAGTAACCCGATGTTTACCCTGGTTACCCGGGGCCTTCGGCATCGTTGGTCGCTGGAGAGCGGTCTGTGTGACAGCTCTCCAGCGACCACACAACGACTTACCAACGATCACGGCCAGGTCGTATCGCTGGTCGTGATCGTTGGAAAGTTGCAGAGTGTGACAGTACCCTTACTGATGCCTTATTCTACGTGACATCCAATTTCACTTTCAGCACAGAAAACATCAGTTGTGGAACCAGTGGTCCATCCATTTCTCCAAAGTGTCCGAGGAGCCATTTTTTGGCACAAGGACAAACCACGTGTTGCTCCTCGTGTTCCTGTGAGCAGCCTGTGTGACCTAAACATGCTACCATGGCCTTCAGGGTCTCTGGACTTGTCTCCCATTGAGCACATCTGGGACGTCATTGGTCGGCAACTACAAAGGGAGCTGCCAGCAGCGGATCTTGATGATTTATTGCCCAAGTGCACTCAGACAACCAATAATAACATTTCCATTTGGTGATTTCAAGAATTCCACAATATTTCCTTCTTGGTGTGGCAATTTCAATGTTGAGGAACTTATTTCCTTCTAGATGCTTAAAAATCAGCCCTGATTTTGTGATGATCACACTGGGGCATGGCTCGTTACGGGAAGGTGATCCGCTTACTGGACTTTCTGTGTAATTAGCTGTGTACCTTTGTGACTAAGAACGATCGAATATTTCACTTTACCGGAACCAATTGTGTAAAAAAAAACCCAAAACAAATCATTATCAATCTGCAGATTAATAGCGCTCTAAAGCTGTGCAGACATCAACCAGAGACTATGGCCAGCAGTGGATGCTGAAAAGCTTACTCTAAAAATCCATGATGGCTGCATAATCCTATTGGAAAATTCTCCCCTTCCCTGTGCTCAACATCTCATCACAGCTCCGGGGTTCTCTTCTCTCTCGTACCTTACGACCGGCCACAATCTTAGCAGTCATTATTGCCGTACCCCTATTTATCCTTCCTACGGAGTGTCCCCATCTGCCTGTAGCCAGAGACCCCCGCAGGACACGATCACCACAGGAATAGGACAGATTTACAGCCTTTATAAACACACAACCTAGAATCCTATTTCATGATTACAGGCGCAGAGATCATGCAGTCAACGGATACACAATACATTACAAAACAGCAGAAATTTTATTTAGATGATACATAAAAGAAATAAAAATTTAATAACTGTCTAAACAGTTTGATATCAATAAACATATTTTTACAAAACCATAAAAATGAACGATGCCATTTACCTGCTGTTCAATGGGATTTACATATTATGGCGCCACCTGGTGTTCAGCATTATATAGCAATGTGCACCTAGTGAGCGTAGCACTTGTGGTCACACATGCTCAGTCACTCTCTCCACAGCCAGGTCTCTGCATAGTCATCCTCTTGTTTATTGCAGAGTGACAATATATATTGTTTTCTGCCCCATTCGTTAGGGAATGAACATGGAGTATAAGGCCATGTTCACACTTTAACCAAAAGCACAACAAACCTCAGCATAATTTAGCAAAATGATATTAACGAAAAATATATAAATAAATCACAGCCAAATCTGCAAGGTAGGACAAAACTAAGAAGACTGGTCGCTGATAGACATAAGAAAAAGATGGGCCACAAGGACCCGAAAAAACGACCACAAAAGTCCGTATATCAAAATGTGTAAACCTTTGTTGTTCATAATACTAAAATATTAACCATATGGACACAAGACAGAGCAGATGAAGTGGGATACCACATAGTGTATACGCCTCACCGATGCGTGATCTACCACAGGCGCACAGAGCCAGGGAAAGAAAACACCCGCACTAATACAAGGAATAATATACCATGAAGGTGTTATAATTTAGCCCAATTAAATGTTAAATAGTATATGGACAGTATCAATATAAATGCCATTTATTTATCAGGAGAACAAAAAGCATAGTGCATAGGTACAGTTACCCCAAAGTCCTGCATATAGTATGGCAATAAAGCTACATGCCCCTCAAAACAAATAGGCTTTCAAATGGGTCTTACCTCAAAATAACAGTCAGGTGTTAACTTCCCCCGGGTCCGTGCGCATCGGTGAGGCGTATACACTATGTGGTATCCCACTTCATCTGCTCTGTCTTGTGTCCATATGGTTAATATTTTAGTATTATGAACAATAAAGGTTTACACATTTTGATATACAGACTTTTGTGGTCGTTTTTTCGGGTCCTTGTGGCCCATCTTTTTCTCATGTTCACACTTTGCGGTGTGCTCTGCGGGTTCTCCCGCAGCGGATTTGATAAATCTGCAGGGCAAAACCGCTGCGGTTATCCCTGCAGATTTATCGCGGTTAGTTTTGCGGTTTCCGCTGCGGGTTTACTCCTATACTATTGACGCTGCATATGCAGCAATATGCAGCATCAATAGTAATGTTAAAAATAATAAAAAATGGTTTATACTCACCCTCTGACGTCCCGATCTCCTCGGCGCTGCACCCGGCGGTCCGGTTCCAAAGATGATGTGTGAGAAGGACCTTCGTGACGTCACGGTCATGTCACCGCAGGCCCTGCTCGCACACCAACCCTGATACCGGACGGCCGCGTGCAGCGCTGAGAGGTGAGTATATCATTATTTTTTATTTTAATTCTTTTTTTTTTACACAAATATGGTTCCCAGGGCCTGGAGGAGAGTCTCCTCTCCTCCACCCCGGGTACCATCTGCACATTATCCGCTTACTTCCCGCATCGTGGGCACAGCCCCATGCGGGAAGTAAGCGGTTCAATGCATTCCTATGGGTGCAGAATCGCAGCGATTCTGCACAAAGAAGTGACATGCTGCGGAATGTAAACCGCTGCGTTTCTGCGCGGTTTTTCCCGCAGCATGTGCACAGCGGTTTGCGGTTTCCATAGGGTTTACATGTAAATGTAAACGCTATGGAAACTGCTGCAGACCCGCAGCATCAAAATTGCGGCGGATACGCGGTAAAACCCGCAAAGTGTGAACATGGCCTAACTGAGCAGACACATTTTGTACTTCTCATAAGGCAATTAGCATATTTAATTTCCAAGAGGAGCCTGCATATAGCCTATAAGTCTCCTCACTCTGACATGCCAGGTTTTGCTTGTCATTCTCCACAAGGAGAAACGTTACCCCTTACACCCAAGTCCAGAGTCTCTCACCTAGCCAAATGAGATCTCATTCTTTGCTCTGATGAGAGGCAAAACCCCCAAAACACTGTCTGCAAATTGAAATTCTGATTTGGCTTTTATCCTAAGTCATATGGCAAGACTCATTAAAGGGTCGATAGTGACAGTTAGGATCACTGCTTCCAACAGGCGGCGCTATAGAGTTCTAGTCCTGTTCCTCTCTGAAGAGACAATTTGCTTGTGTCCTTCATTAGAAAGGAACTGAAGGGGAAGAAGCCTCTGTCCAGGACCTAGACCACAAAGAACAAAAAGACAGCGCCACAATGGATGGTGAAAAAATAGGAGCTTACATTTATTCTGCCTCCTGTAGCGACGTCTCGGTCAACAGACCTTTATCATGCAAGGTGCGGTTTTGACTTTCTTTTGTTTTGACTCTGTCCAGGACCTGTCCCAGCAGTACAGATTAGTAACAGTACACATGGAAACAAAATATATGAAAAAATGTTTTTAATGCTGGAACGATTGTACATACAATTATTAAGATAAATCCTAAAAGTACGTGTAGTACTGATATGTTCTTGAAATTCTTTTTACGCTATATAATAGGCACTCACAATACACTGACAATTCCTGTTTTTCAGCTTCTGCCGTGTTCACCTTATCAGAGGCAGAATTACAATAAAAGGCAACATCTCTTTTTATAAAGATAGTCAGATCACACTGCTAACAATAGAAGATGATCACAGGTCACAGAGCATGCCCATAGGTCACAGAGCATGATCACAGATCACAGAGCATAATCACAGGTCACAGAGCATGATCACAGGTCACAGAGCATAATCACAGGTCACAGAGCATAATCACAGGTCACAGAGCATGATCACAGGTCACAGAGCATAATCACAGGTCACAGAGCATAATCACAGGTCACAGAGCATAATCACAGGTCACAGAGCATGATCACAGGTCACAGAGCATGATCACAGGTCACAGAGCATAATCACAGGTCACAGAGCATGCCCATAGGTCACAGAGCATGATCACAGATCACAGAGCATAATCACAGGTCACAGAGCATGATCACAGGTCACAGAGCATAATCACAGGTCACAGAGCATAATCACAGGTCACAGAGCATAATCACAGGTCACAGAGCATGATCACAGGTCACAGAGCATAATCACAGGTCACAGAGCATAATCACAGGTCACAGAGCATAATCACAGGTCACAGAGCATGATCACAGGTCACAGAGCATGATCACAGGTCACAGAGCATGATCACAGGTCACAGAGCATGATCACAGGTCACAGAGCATGATCACAGGTCACAGAGCATGATCACAGGTCACAGAGCATGATCACAGGTCACAGAGCATGATCACAGGTCACAGAGCATGCGCCCTGGTCATGTGATCAGTCTCAGGAGCACAACCAATCTACACAGCAGAGCTCCTGCAGTAAGTGCTGGGATCAGTATCATCACCGATCCCTGCAGTTTAACTTCTCATATGCTGCTGATAATTGTGACCGAGGCTCCGGAGGAGTTTGACAGAGGCAGAGCACTCCCTCTGTCAGCATGTGGGCACCTGTGCAGTGCGATTGCGGGGTACGGACAGGTTACTATTCAGCTGTAGCCCTGACAATGGCGTACAGATCTGATACACACTACAGCCCAACAGACACTGCCAGAGGTGGCTCTGTGATTAAACACACACCAGCCGGAAGCGCGTCACTAATCCCGCCCATAAGCACTGCTGTCACGTGATTGGGTGGCGTCGATGGGCTGTCAAGCCAGCCGGGGGTCTGCAGACGACCTCCGTGATCTCCTGTGAACGTCAGCATTCATATGGGATCGTAAATTCTGCTATACATCTGTACAGCACAGAAGATCGGACGATCACAGCTTCAAGTCTCCTGAGAGGACTATTAAACATAGAAAAAAAGTGAAAAAACGAAGTTTTTAAAAAATTTAAAAAAAAAAAAAAAAGTTCAGATCACCTCTTTTTCCCATTGAAAATAAGACAATTAAAAAAAAATATTACACATTTGGTATAGAAAAAAAAAACGTAATTGGTAAAACATTCTTTATTAGAAAATATCTAAAAAACAAAAAGGGAGAAAAAAAAGGCAAAAAAAAAAATTCCCGGCACAAAAGACCAAAAAATAAATGTGGATCATTATTTATATAACACATGCGGATTCACTTGCATTCAATAGACGGCAGCGCGAACATGCGCTAGGTCATTTTCTGGGACAGTCGAAGGATGAGCGCTAGAGCCAATTTTTTATTACTTATATATATAGGGCGCCTACCCCCGCAGCCAGGGTGGTACCTCTAGGATTATGAGGCCACACCACTTCCACATTACTGACTAGCAGCCCTTT
The DNA here is from genome assembly GCF_051348905.1 of Ranitomeya variabilis. Taxonomy (NCBI): domain Eukaryota; kingdom Metazoa; phylum Chordata; class Amphibia; order Anura; family Dendrobatidae; genus Ranitomeya; species Ranitomeya variabilis. The sequence continues at coordinate 283,254,923 of NC_135235.1, forward strand.
GCACTCTTTCACTTTTTCCACCCTCGTAGGGTCATTTTTATATATTTTTTCAATGAAAGATATTTTTTATAAGGGTTATTCACGGTGAACTTTTTAACCCCTCAGTGACAGAGCCAATTTGGTACTTATTGACAGGGACAATTTTTACAATTCTGACCAGTGTCACTTGATGAGGTTAGAACTCTGGAACGCTTTAACTCTGGATCCCGCTGATACTGAGAATGTTTTTTCGTGACATATTGTACTTCATCTTAGTGGTAACATTTCTTCAATATTAGTTGCATTTATTTATGAAAAAAACGGAAATATGGCGAAAATTTTTAAAATTTAGCAATTTTCAAACTTTAAATTTTTATGCCTTTAAATCAGAGATATGTCACAAAAAATAGTTAATAAGTAACATTTCCCACAAGTCTACTTTACATCAGCACAATTTTGGAATCAAATTTTTTTTTGGTTAGGGAGTTATAAGGGTTAAAAGTTGACCAGCGATTTCTCATTTTTACAACAAAATTTACAAAACCATTTTTTTAGGGACCATCTCACAATTAAACTCACTTTGAGGGGCCTATATGGCTGAAAATACCCAAAAGTGACACCATTCTAAAAACTGCACCCCTCAAAGGTGCTCAAAACCACATTCAAGAAGTTTATTAACCCTTTACGTGCTTCATAGGAACTTAAACAATGTAGAAGGAAAAAATGAACATTTAACTTTTTTTTTTTTTTTTTACAAACATTTTAATTCAGAACCAATTTTTTTTATTTTCACAAGTGTAAAAAGAGAAAATGAACCACAACATTTGTTGTGCAATTTCTCCTGAATACGCCGATACCCCATATGTGGGGGTAGACCACTGTTTGGGCGCACCGCAGAGCTTGGAAGAGAAGGAGTTCCATTTGACTTTTTCCAATGCAGAATTGGCTGGAATTGTGATCGGACGCCATGTTGTGTTTGGAGAGCCCCTGATGTGCCTAAACAGTGGAAACCCTCCACAGGTCACACCATTTTGGAAACTAGACCCATTAAGGAACTTGTCTAGATGTGTGGTGAGCACTTTAAACCCCCAAGTGCTTCACAGAAGTTTATAACGTAGAGCCATGAAAATAAAAAATCATTTTTTTTTTCACAAAAATGATCTTTTCCACCCCCAAATTTTTACTTTCACAAGGGTAACAGAATAAATTGCATAATAAATTTTGGGTTCCAATTTCTACTGAGTACGCTGATATCCCATATGTGGGGGAACACCACTGATTGGGCGCAAGGCAGAGCTTGGAAGGGAAGGAGCGCCATTTTGGAATGCAGACCTTGATGGAGTAGTCTGCGGGCGTCATGTTGCGTTTGCAGAGCCCCTAATGTACCTAAACAGTGAAAAAATCCCCCCAAGTGACCCCCCATATTGGAAACTAGACTCCCCCAAGGAACTTATCTAGATATGTGGTGAGCACTTTGAACACCCAAGTGCTTCACAGAAGTTTATAATGCAGAGTCGTGAAAATAAAAAAAAAATTTTTCCACAAAAATGATTTTTTTAGCCAGAAATTTTTTATTTTCACAAGAGTAACAGGAGAAATTGGACCCCAAAAGTTGTTGTACAATTTGTCCGGAGTACGCTGATACCCCATATGTGGGGGTGAACCACTGTTTGAGCGCACGGCAGAGCTCAGAAGGGAGGGAGCACCATTTGACTTTTTGAACGCAAAATTGTCTGGAATAAATGGTGGAGCCATATTGCGTTTGGAGACCCCTGATGTACCTAAACAGTGGAAACCTCCCAATTCTAACTGAAACCCTGACCCCAACATACCCCTAACCCTAATCCCAACCCCATCCATAATCCTAATCACAACCCTAACCCCAACACACCCCTAACCCTAATCCCAACCCTAACCATAACCCTAACCACACTCCTAACCCTAATCCCAACCATACCCCTAACCCCAACACACCCCTAACCCTAATCCCAACCCTAACAATAACACTAATCCCAACACACTCCTAACCTTAATCCCAACCCTAACCACAAACCTAACCCTAATCCCAATACACCCCTAACCCTAATCCCAACCCTAACTTTAACCCTAATCCCAACCCTAACCCTAATCCCAAACCTAACCCTAATCCCAACCCTAACCCTAATCCAAACCAAACCCTAATCCCAACACTAACCCTAATCCCAACTCTAACCCTAACTTTAGCCCCAATCCTAGCCCTAACCCTAACTTTAGCCCCAACCCTAACCCTAACTTTAGCCCTAACCCTAACTTTAGCCCAACTGTAACCCTAACTGGAAAATGGAAATAAATACATTTTCTTTATTTTATTATTTATCCCTAACTAAGGGGGTGATAAAGGGGGGGTTTATTTACTATTTTTTTTTATTTTGATCACGGTCATAGGTTCTATCACAGTGACCCAAATAAACCAATTGGAGAAATCTTCCTCTTGTTCCTGGGTGCCGGCCGGCAGATCTCGGCGGGTCCACTGTGCCGCCATTTTCTTACCAGAGGAAGACATCAGCGGCTGTGAGGGGAAGCAGGAGGACCCAGGGACATCGGCAGACACTGGTAAGTGTCAGGGGGGGATCGGGGACCCTATTTCTCTGTCCTCTGATGTGCGATCACATCAGAGGACAGAGACATTGGATGGCACATTGGACTTTTTTTTTGCGTTCGCCGGTATACGGTTAATACCGGCGATTGCATTACAGGGGTCGGTAAAAACCGACCCAGATCATGTTCTTTGGGGCCTCGGCTACCCCCGGCAGCCGAGAACCCAAGATCTGCCGGGTGCCGGCTGGCAGGCAGGCGCAGCGCGCCCGCCATTTTCTTCCCAGAAGAAGATGGCGGCGCTCATGGGTGGAGGCACGAGGGCCAAGGAGCACCGGGAGGTACCGGGGGATCGGGAGACCCCATTTCTCTGTCCTCTTTTACCGCTTTTTTTTGCGGTCGCCGGTAAATGGTTAATACCGGCGATCGCAAAAATGGGGTCGGTAAAAACCTACCCAAATCATGTTCTCTGGGGTCTCGGGTACCCCCGGCACCTGAGACCCCAGAGAAAATCGGACTCTGGGGGGCGCTATACACTTTTTCCACAGCGCTGTGGTTTAAGTACCCTTAACTACTGCCGTTAAAAAGGCGTATCGGGGGTCGTTAAGGGGTTAATACCCTTTTCCTACATTGTTAACTTACATCAGAAACTGAAGAAAATGTAGGGACAGACAAAGTCCTCCACAGTAAATTCTCATAAAAAATAATATTATTGAAATACATAATTTTAATTAAAAACCATTAAAAATTGGAGATGCAACTTAACCACAAAGATGATGAGAAAAAAACGCAAACACTGTACATGATAATGATATGGTACATTAAGTGCAACGATACAAATTATGCAGGATATCAAGTAATAATCTGACAGATAGTTTAAGGAGAGATAGAAAAATTTGACAATATAAGTGGAGTAAAGGTGAGTACAATACCATCAATACTAGTCATAGAAATAATATGGCCGTTTCAAAAGTATGGTGTGAAGATTCGGTAAAGTGCATAGTGCGGACAAATTTCAATAAAGTATATAAAGAAGGATAAATCAATCCGGTATCTAATTACATGTCAAATCTGTCCGTTTTTCATCTGAAGGTTGAGAATGTAAAGAGAAAATTCTTATTTTAATTTTGAAACAGTGTAATAGGATCAGTGAGGTCCAAAGGCTTCAAAAGGAAAAACAGAACATAATGTGCACATCATGACCTGAAATGGTTAAATAGACCGCAGTAGCAGCAACTAGAAGTATCAAAGATAATCAAGATACAACCTGTCTAAAGTCACGTACCAGTGTACCCCTTAACGCGCGTTTCGATATTCAATCTTCCTCAGAAGGGGTGCATGACATGAAGGCTTTGGACCTCACGATCCTTGATGTAGTTATACTTATATTGCTGTATTGTACTTGTTTGATATTTATGTTATGGATGTCATTTCATACTCTGACCACTAGAGGTCGATATTGTTCTGTTACATTTCCATCTATCTTTTGGCTTTTTTCCCCCTCACCATATTCATGAATTGCCACTGTGCATTTTATTATTAGAATTTCTTTTATTTATTTAATGAGGTTGTGGATTATTTACTGTAAATAATTACATATTTATTCTTTGGCTTTGCGTGTTGGGGATTTTTCTAGCCTTTTTTCTCCCTTTTTATTGTTTTTAATATGTGTCTAATAAAGATAGTTATATTTTACAACTTTTTTCCCCATTTTTCAGTGCACTATATGGTAAAATCAATTGTCATTCAAAAGTACAAGTCATCCTGGAAAATACATCACCTATTGTGAACGGTGGATTCTGTGTTACCTACTGTATATAGAGGTGTTATCAGTCATTGTACAGGAGGAGGAGGTGAGCTGTGACATCACCTATTGTGAATGGTGGATCCTGTGTTATCTACTGTATATAGAGGTGTTATCAGTCATTGTACAGGAGGAGGTGAGCTGTGACATCACCTATTGTGAATGGTGGATCCGGTGTTATCTACTGTATATAGATGTGTTATCAGTCATTGTACAGGAGGAGAAGGTGAGCTGTGACATCACCTATTGTGAATGGTGGATCCGGTGTTATCTACTGTATATAGAGGTGTTATAAGTCATTGTACAGGAGGAGGAGGTGAGCTGTGACATCACCTATTGTGAATGGTGGATCCTGTGTTATCTACTGTATATAGAGGTGTTATCAGTCATTGTACAGGAGGAGGAGGTGAGCTGTGATATCACCTATTGTGAATGGATCCTGTTATTTACTGTATATAGAGGTGTTATAAGTCATTGTACAGGAGGAGGAGGTGAGCTGTGACATCACCTATTGTGAATGGTGGATCCTGTGTTATCTACTGTATATAGAGGTGTTATCAGTCATTGTACAGGAGGAGGAGGTGAGCTGTGACATCACCTATTGTGAATGGTGGATCCTGTGTTATCTACTGTATATAGAGGTGTTATCAGTCATTGTACAGGAGGAGGTTCACCTATTGTGAACAGTGGATCCCGTTATTTACTGTATAAGGAGGTTTTAACCAGTTATTGTAATCTTATTTATTTCTACATTTATTATCTCCTGCTGTCTTAACTTATTTGATTGATTGTTAACGATTCAAATTAGTGACAGATCTAAAAACAACTACATTTCTCTCATACCCCAAGATCAGACAAGAGAGCAGGTGGAGGAGTAGGTCTGCTCCTGTCAACCAAATTTACCTTTCAAGTTATCCCCCAAGTACCCTCACTTGTCTTCCCTTCCCTTCTTTTGAGGTCCACACTGTCAGATTCTACATCCCCTTCTCCATAAGAGTGGCGGTTGTGTATCATCCTCCAGGCCCATCCCATCAATTCCTTGATCACTTTGCCACCTGGCATCCATATTTTCTTTCCTGTGACATCCCCACCCTCATCATGGGAGACTTTAATATCCCCATGGGTTTTCCCCTCTCACCATCTGACACTCACCTTTTATCTTTAACCCTCCTCATTCAGCCTTTCACAGCTTACTAACTCTCCTACACATGAAGACAGAAATTCCCTTGACCTGGTCTTCTCCCTGCTCTGCTCAGTGTATGATTTTACCAACTCCCCTCTCCCGCTCTCTGTCTACAACCTTCTTTCATTCTCTGTCAAGAACTGTCATCCCACTCAAGACACTCCTATTTCCACACTTATAGAAATATATGTGCCATTAACACCCAGAAACGTATGAAGAATTTGCAGTTATCATTGGCCCTAATCTCCTCCCTCTCATGTCCTGACTCTGCACCGAAATATTATAATCAAACACTGCAAAGTGCCCTGGATGAAGCTGCCTCTCCTACACATAGAGCAACTCTGCACAGATGGCGACAACCATGGCACACGCTGCAAACACGTTTCCTGCAGCGATGCTCCAGGTGCGCCGAACATCTGTGGAGAAAATTCAATCTGCCCGAAGATTTCATCCATTATAAGTTTATGCTTAAAACAACTCTGCCCGTCACCTCTCCAAACAAACATACTTTAATACTCTTACCACCTCGCTATCCAACAATCCTAAACGTCTCTTTGACATTTCATCCATTATAGGTTTATGCTTAAAACAACTCTGCCCGTCACCTCTCCAAACAAACTTACTTTAATACCCTCATCACCTCACTGTCCAACAATCCTAAACATCTCTTTGACACTTTTCATTCCCTCCTCAATCCAAAAGTGCAGACCCCGACCACGGATCTCAACCCTGACGTTCTGGCTAATTATTTCAAAGAAAAAATTGACCATATCTGACAGGAAATTTTCTGCTAATACATGCACTGTCCTGCCTCCCTCACTACATCTAGCTCACTCTCGGTCTTTGAAACAGTCATGACAAACTGCATCTTCTCACCTTACTACTTGCACCAGTGACCCTATTCCCTCACAAAAAAAACAAAAAACACAACACTTCCCACCTTGCTTTAATTTCTTTGACTGCAATATCAGAACATAGATTTAGCCAGTGGTGAAATCCAAGAGGTATTAGGTATTTACGTACTGGATTAAGATATAACCTTTAATTAAATATACTAAAAACTCATTCAGAGTATTATACCAAAACGATACAACACAAAAGTGCAAGGTGCAAAGAACAGACAACACTAAAAGAACTTATAGGGTGCACATAACCCTACAGGGTAATCCTTGCATGGGATCCCTTTAGATAGAGATAAACAGCTCCTTAATTGTATTACCACACAACCCACAACCTTCGTTTTTGATATGTGGTGTGTGTATCAATTCACTGCGGAAAAAATCTTTTTGACAGTCCCAAAATGATGGTCATGCCTGGTCAGCGCATCCTCCATATAACTCCAATGGTAATAGACACCCACAACATCAACTCTCAATAACATACAGATTTTATATACAGAGCATCATATCGTAATAGTGGGTGTGACCATATACTAGGACCTTATTAACATCCATTAGGTCTAGATATTTGCCACACATAAGACCTTCTAATTAAACTATATGTCCACAAGGACTAATATATAGCAGAATTTCAGAGGTCAACAGTATCAGAAATGTCTGTCCCCAGGTGTTACCCCTTATTAATGCAGACACTCATAGTAATAGTGCACCTTTAAGATAAACCTTTTCCACCTACTCTTTGAGCTGTAAGGGGATTGACACAGCATACATGATTGGCATATTCCACAATTTGAAAAGATCTCACCTGCCTGGATACTGTCACAAACACGACCTTAGATCCAAACACCGCGGTGAACTCATTATCCCTCACTCCCGACGCGTTTCGCTATGCTTAATCAGGGGATGCTTTGGGCCAATGTGATCATGCCATCTACAGGACGCTGTTGTTGCGTGTGGATAATGTAGTGCCATCCGGCCTTATATTCGCGCCCTGCAAACAAACCTTAGCAGACTTCCGGTTTCCAGTACCAGTCTCCAGTACCTTGAATGCATACCATTGCGGTAATGGAAGAAACTGTCTGACATAAGAGCTGCCGGGAGGTAGTGCCGTCATACAGTCTCCAGGACACGACTCAAACAAGAAGAGAGAAAAAAAACAGTGGAGCCAAAAGTAAATCAATAGGGGTGGTGTAGGGCTAAGTTCATACTGGGCGTTTTTGCAGTGTTTTTTTCATTTTTTTTAATACAGATTTTAAGCCGCATTTTACAGTACCAGCAAAGTCTATGAGATTTCAGAAATCTCATGCACACAGCTTGTTTTTTTTTGTCATCAGTATTTTGTGTTTTGCATTGTTTTTGCACAATGGAGCATGTCGCTTCTTTCAACGGTTGTCCCCCATTAAAAAGAATGGGAGGTGAAAAAACGCAGGTATCAGGTCTTGTTGCGTTTTTTTTGTACCAAAACTTGATTCTATGAAATAGGACTTGATCAGCATGCACAAGAGACAAATGTGGCATGCCAAAAATACCGCAAAAAAACTTGCATAAAAAACACAGGAAAAAAACACAAGGAAAACATTCTTTTTTCTGCAGGTTCTTTCCTGCCTAAAGATCAGGTTTTAAAAAAAATGCTGAAAAAACATCTAGTGTGAACTTCCCCTTAAATCTCCAAGAAGTTTATAAAAAATTAATGCTAGAATATAATTGGTTACTATTGGCAGGATGACTTTTACTTTCCATCAGTTATCATAACTCTCTAGCTTTGGTTTATAAGGAAGTGTTTTGGTTTCATGCTCTGTGACACATGCTCTGTGGTCATGCTCTGTGACACATACTCTGTGGTCATGCACTGTGACACATGCAGACTCCGCTGTGCGTGGAGGGGTTGGAGGACTCGAGCCATCTCCTTTGGTAAATGGTGTGATCCTGCCTCCAGCTTTATGAGGAGTTACCTCCCATTGAAATCCTGCTCTCAAATAATGAGATGACATCTGACAACGTCCTCTGTGTACAGAGCACAAGCTGAAAAGTAATGGAAGTGTCCGCCTAAGGCCGGAGACACACTGGTGCGAGATACGGCCGAGTCTCGCTGGTTAAAAGCAAGCTGTGGCACCTGCACTCCGGAGTGGAGCGTGCAGCTGCATAGCAATACATGGAGCTGCACGCTCCGCTCCGGAGTGCCGGTGCCACAGCTTGCTTTTAACCAGCGAGACTCGGCCGTATCTCGCACGAGTGTGTCTCCGGCCTAAGGCTTAAAGTCATTTCACACTGGTGTTTAGAAGTTTCACGGATTGGACTTTGTGCATCTTCTTGTCGAGGATCTCTACAGCCGCCGTTGTCCTGCACGTCTGGTGTGGTAAGCCCTAAATAAATGTATAGGGCGTAGTTGTGTTATGTACAGTACAGACAGAATAGAGATCAAATAGATGAAAGATTGTTGGGACCACCAATAGCGCATCTATAATGGAAAGAAAGTCATAATTCAGGGTTATCACAGAATGACTGTACAAACAAAGCACAGGTGCTTGGTGCCCCTTTGATGGTGGAGCAGTCCAACTCCTGGAGTTACTTACACATCCTCCAGATCAAAAACGGCACTTCTTCAAAATGACTTCTATATGTCCTAAGGGGGAGAAAAAGTAGGTATTGTACTTATGTCAGAGAAAAATAGAACCCCCCTGGACAAGTGTTATTAGTGGTCATACGTGAAAGGCTATGGACATCTGTTATGGTTCTCAATGGCAAGAGAACATAGCCCAGCATACATAGGAACTAGCTCTTGGAAGGATGGAAACTTAAACTGACCATGAACTAAACCTGCCGCACAACTAACAGTAGCCGGGTAGCGTAGCCTGCGTTTTATCCCTAGACGCCCAGCGCCGGCCGGAGGACTAACTAATCCTGGCAGAGGAAAATATAGTCCTGGCTCACCTCTAGAGAAATTTCCCCGAAAGGCAGACAGAGGCCCCCACATATATTGGCGGTGATTTAAGATGAAAATGACAAACGTAGTATGAAAATAGGTTTAGCAAAATCGAGGTCCGCTTACTAGATAGCAGGAAGACAGAAAGGGTACTTTCATGGTCAGCTGAAAACCCTATCAATACACCATCCTGAAATTACTTTAAGACTCTAGTATTAACTCATAACATCAGAGTGGCAATTTCAGATCACAAGAGCTTTCCAGACACAGAAACGAAACTGCAGCTGTGAACTGGAACAAAATGCAAAAAACAAACAAGGACAAAAGTCCGACTTAGCTGGAAGTTGTCTGGTAGCAGGAACATGCACAGAAAGGCTTCTGATTACAATGTTGACCGGCATGGAAGTGACAGAGGAGCAAGGTTAAATAGCGACTCCCACATCCTGATGGGAACAGGTGAACAGAGAGGATGATGCACACAAGTTCAATTCCACCAGTGGCCACCGGGGGAGCCCAAAATCCAATTTCACAACAGTACCCCCCCCTCAAGGAGGGGGCACCGAACCCTCACCAGAACCACCAGGGCGATCAGGATGAGCCCTATGAAAGGCACGGACCAGATCGGAGGCATGAACATCAGAGGCAGTCACCCAAGAATTATCCTCCTGACCGTATCCCTTCCATTTGACCAGATACTGGAGTTTCCGTCTGGAAACACGGGAGTCCAAGATTTTTTCCACAACGTACTCCAACTCGCCCTCAACCAACACCGGAGCAGGAGGCTCAACGGAAGGCACAACCGGTACCTCATACCTGCGCAACAATGACCGATGAAAAACATTATGAATAGAAAAAGATGCAGGGAGGTCCAAACGGAAGGACACAGGGTTAAGAATCTCCAATATCTTGTACGGGCCGATGAACCGAGGCTTAAACTTAGGAGAAGAAACCCTCATAGGGACAAAACGAGAAGACAACCACACCAAGTCCCCGACACAAAGCCGAGGACCAACCCGACGCCGGCGGTTGGCAAAAAGCTGAGTCTTCTCCTGGGACAACTTCAAATTGTCCACCACCTGCCCCCAAATCTGATGCAACCTCTCCACCACAGCATCCACTCCAGGACAATCCGAAGATTCCACCTGACCAGAAGAAAATCGAGGATGAAACCCCGAATTACAGAAAAAGGGAGACACCAAGGTGGCAGAGCTGGCCCGATTATTGAGGGCAAACTCCGCTAAAGGCAAAAAAGCAACCCAATCATCCTGATCTGCAGACACAAAACACCTCAAATATGTCTCCAAAGTCTGATTCGTCCGCTCGGTCTGGCCATTAGTCTGAGGATGGAAAGCAGACGAGAAAGACAAATCTATGCCCATCCTAGCACAGAATGCCCGCCAAAATCTAGACACGAATTGGGTTCCTCTGTCAGAAACGATATTCTCCGGAATACCATGCAAACGAACCACATTTTGAAAAAACAGAGGAACCAACTCGGAAGAAGAAGGCAACTTAGGCAGGGGAACCAAATGGACCATCTTAGAGAAACGGTCACACACCACCCAGATGACAGACTTCTTCTGAGAAACAGGAAGATCCGAAATAAAATCCATCGAGATGTGCGTCCAAGGCCTCTTCGGGATAGGCAAGGGCAACAACAATCCACTAGCCCGAGAACAACAAGGCTTGGCCCGAGCACAAACGTCACAAGACTGCACAAAGCCTCGTACATCTCGTGACAGGGAAGGCCACCAGAAGGACCTTGCCACCAAATCCCTGGTACCAAAGATTCCAGGATGACCTGCCAACGCAGAAGAATGAACCTCAGAAATGACTTTACTGGTCCAATCATCAGGAACAAACAGTCTACCAGGTGGGCAACGATCAGGTCTATCCGCCTGAAAATCCTGCAAGGCCCGCCGCAGGTCTGGAGAAACGGCAGACAATATCACTCCATCCTTAAGGATACCTGTAGGTTCAGAATTACCAGGGGAGTCAGGCTCAAAACTCCTAGAAAGGGCATCCGCCTTAACATTCTTAGAACCCGGTAGGTATGACACCACAAAATTAAACCGAGAGAAAAACAACGACCAGCGCGCCTGTCTAGGATTCAGGCGTCTGGCGGACTCAAGATAAATTAAATTTTTGTGGTCGGTCAATACCACCACCTGATGTCTAGCCCCCTCAAGCCAATGACGCCACTCCTCAAAAGCCCACTTCATGGCCAAAAGCTCTCGATTCCCAATATCATAATTCCGCTCGGCGGGCGAAAATTTACGAGAAAAAAAAGCACAAGGTTTCATCACGGAGCAGTCGGAACTTCTTTGCGACAAAACCGCCCCAGCTCCGATTTCAGAAGCGTCGACCTCAACCTGAAAAGGAAGAGCAACATCAGGCTGACGCAACACAGGGGCGGAAGAAAAGCGGCGCTTAAGCTCCCGAAAGGCCTCCACAGCAGCAGGGGACCAATCAGCAACATCAGCACCCTTCTTAGTCAAATCAGTCAATGGTTTAACAACATCAGAAAAACCAGCAATAAATCGACGATAAAAGTTAGCAAAGCCCAAAAATTTCTGAAGACTCTTAAGAGAAGAGGGTTGCGTCCAATCACAAATAGCCCGAACCTTGACAGGATCCATCTCGATGGAAGAGGGGGAAAAAATGTATCCCAAGAAGGAAATCTTTTGAACCCCAAAAACGCACTTAGAACCCTTCACACACAAGGAATTAGACCGCAAAACCTGAAAAACCCTCCTGACCTGCTGGACATGAGAGTCCCAGTCATCCGAAAAAATCAGAATATCATCCAGATACACGATCATAAATTTATCCAAATAATCACGGAAAATGTCATGCATAAAGGACTGAAAGACTGAAGGGGCATTTGAAAGGCCAAAAGGCATCACCAAATACTCAAAGTGGCCCTCGGGCGTATTAAATGCGGTTTTCCACTCATCCCCCTGCTTAATTCGCACCAAATTATACGCCCCACGGAGATCTATCTTAGAGAACCACTTGGCCCCCTTTATGCGAGCAAACAAATCAGTCAGCAGTGGCAACGGATATTGATATTTAACCGTGATTTTATTCAAAAGCCGATAATCAATACACGGCCTCAAAGAGCCATCTTTCTTAGACACAAAGAAAAAACCGGCTCCTAAGGGAGATGACGAAGGACGAATATGTCCCTTTTCCAAGGACTCCTTTATATATTCTCGCATAGCAGCATGTTCAGGCACAGACAGATTAAATAAACGACCCTTAGGGTATTTACTACCCGGAATCAAATCTATGGCACAATCGCACTCCCGGTGCGGAGGTAATGAACCAAGCTTAGGTTCTTCAAAAACGTCACGATAGTCAGACAAGAATTCAGGAATCTCAGAGGGAATAGATGACGAAATGGAAACCAAAGGTACGTCCCCATGCATCCCCTTACATCCCCAGCTTAACACAGACATAGCGTTCCAGTCGAGGACTGGGTTATGAGATTGCAGCCATGGCAATCCAAGCACCAACACATCATGTAGATTATACAGCACAAGAAAGCGAATAATCTCCTGATGATCCGGATTAATTCGCATAGTTACTTGTGTCCAGTATTGTGGTTTATTACTAGCCAATGGGGTGGAGTCAATCCCCTTCAGAGGTATAGGAGTTTCAAGAGGCTCTAAATCATACCCACAGCGTTTGGCAAAGGACCAATCCATAAGACTCAAAGCGGCGCCAGAGTCGACATAGGCATCCGCGGTAATAGATGATAAAGAACAAATCAGGGTCACAGATAGAATAAACTTAGACTGAAAAGTGCCAATTGAAACTGACTTATCAAGCTTCTTAGTACGCTTAGAGCATGCTGATATAACATGAGTTGAATCACCACAATAAAAGCACAACCCATTTTTTCGTCTAAAATTCTGCCGTTCGCTTCTGGACAGAATTCTATCACATTGCATATTCTCTGGCGTCTTCTCAGTAGACACCGCCAAATGGTGCACAGGTTTGCGCTCCCGCAGACGTCTATCGATCTGGATAGCCATTGTCATGGACTCATTCAGACCCGCAGGCACAGGGAACCCCACCATAACATCCTTAACGGCATCAGAGAGACCCTCTCTGAAATTCGCCGCCAGGGCGCACTCATTCCACTGAGTAAGCACAGACCATTTACGGAATTTTTGGCAGTATATTTCAACTTCATCTTGCCCCTGAGATAGGGACATCAAGGCTTTTTCCGCCTGAAGCTCTAAATGAGGTTCCTCATAAAGCAACCCCAAGGCCAGAAAAAACGCATCCACATTGAGCAACGCAGGATCCCCTGGAGCCAATGCAAAAGCCCAATCTTGAGGGTCGCCCCGGAGCAAGGAAATCACAATCCTGACCTGCTGAGCAGGATCTCCAGCAGAGCGAGATTTCAGGGACAAAAACAACTTGCAATTATTTTTGAAATTTTGAAAGCAAGATCTATTCCCCGAGAAAAATTCAGGCAAAGGAATTCTAGGTTCAGATATAGGAACATGAACAACAAAATCTTGTAAATTTTGAACTTTCGTGGTGAGATTATTCAAACCTGCAGCTAAACTCTGAATATCCATTTTAAACAGGTGAACACAGAGCCATTCCAGGATTAGAAGGAGAGAGAGAGGGGAAGGCTGCAATATAGGCAGACTTGCAAGTGATTCAATTGAAAGCACACTCAGAACTGAAGGAAAAAAAAAAAAAAAAAATGTTTCAGCAGACTTCTTTTTTCTCTCCTTTCTCTGCCAATTAATTTAACCCTTTGTGGGCCGGTCAAACTGTTATGGTTCTCAATGGCAAGAGAACATAGCCCAGCATACATAGGAACTAGCTCTTGGAAGGATGGAAACTTAAACTGACCATGAACTAAACCTGCCGCACAACTAACAGTAGCCGGGTAGCGTAGCCTGCGTTTTATCCCTAGACGCCCAGCGCCGGCCGGAGGACTAACTAATCCTGGCAGAGGAAAATATAGTCCTGGCTCACCTCTAGAGAAATTTCCCCGAAAGGCAGACAGAGGCCCCCACATATATTGGCGGTGATTTAAGATGAAAATGACAAACGTAGTATGAAAATAGGTTTAGCAAAATCGAGGTCCGCTTACTAGATAGCAGGAAGACAGAAAGGGTACTTTCATGGTCAGCTGAAAACCCTATCAATACACCATCCTGAAATTACTTTAAGACTCTAGTATTAACTCATAACATCAGAGTGGCAATTTCAGATCACAAGAGCTTTCCAGACACAGAAACGAAACTGCAGCTGTGAACTGGAACAAAATGCAAAAAACAAACAAGGACAAAAGTCCGACTTAGCTGGAAGTTGTCTGGTAGCAGGAACATGCACAGAAAGGCTTCTGATTACAATGTTGACCGGCATGGAAGTGACAGAGGAGCAAGGTTAAATAGCGACTCCCACATCCTGATGGGAACAGGTGAACAGAGAGGATGATGCACACAAGTTCAATTCCACCAGTGGCCACCGGGGGAGCCCAAAATCCAATTTCACAACAGACATCTATGCGTATTTTATTTTAAAGTATGTACAATTCTCAAAAAAAAAAGGGAACACTTAAACAACGCAATGTAACTCCAAGTAAATCACACTTCTGTGAGATCAACCTGTCCAGTTATGAAGCAATACCGATTGTGAATTAATTTCTCCTGCTGTTGTGCAAATGGAACAGACAAAAGATAGGAAATTAGCAAGACAACCCCTATAAAGGAGTGGTTCTGCAGGGGGTGACCACAGACCATTTCTCTGTTCTCATCCTTTTTGGCTGTTTTGGTCTCTTTTGCATTTTGTCATTGCTTTCATCCCTAGAGGTACAGTAGTATGAGGCAGTGTCTACAGTACAACCCACAGAAGTTGCTCAGGTAGTGCAGCTCATCCAGGATGGCACATCAATGTGAGCTGTGGCAAGAAGGGTAGCTGTATCTGTCAGCACAGTGTACAGAGCATGGAGCAGATACCAGGAGACAGACCAGTACACCAGGAGACATGGAGGGGGTTATAGGAGGGCAACACCGTGTTTACAGACCCACATAGTACAGGGCGATTGGCATTTGCCAGAGAACACAGAGATTGGCAGATTTGACACTGGTGCCCGGTGCTCTTTACGGATGAGAGCAGGTTCACACTTAGCACATGAATCAAGAGGGAAAGAGTCTGGAGAAGCTGTGGAGAACGTTCTGCTGCCTGCAACATCCTCCAGAATGACCGGTTTGACAGTAGGTCAGTAATAGTGTGTGGAGGCATTTCTTTGGAGGGTCGCACAGCCCTCCATGTGCTCGCCAGAGGAACCCTTCACTTCCATTAGGTACTGGGATAAGATCCTCAGACCCCTTGTGAGACCATATGCAGGTGCACTGGGCCCTGGGTTCCTTCTGGCATGGAGTGCTAGACCTCATGTGGCTGGAGTGTGTCAGCAGTTCCTGTATGATGAAGGCATTGATGCTGTGGACTGGCCTGCCCGTTCCCCAGACCTGAATCTAATCGAGCACATCTGGGACATCATGTCTCATTCCATCCATCAACGCCATGTTGCACCACAGACTGTCCAGGAGTTGACTGATGCTTTATCTAGGTCTGGGAGCAGATCCCTCAGAAGGACATCCCCCACCTCATCAGGAGCATGCCCAGGCGTTGTAGGGAGGTTATTTAGGCACATGGAGGCCACACACATTACTGAGAATCTTTTCTTTGACTTGAGGCATTTCCACTGGATTGGATCAGCCTTCAATTTGATTTTCCACTTTGATTTTGATCATCATTCCAACTCCAGACCTCCATGGGATATTAATTTTGATTTACATTGATAATTTTTATGTCTTTTTGTTCTCAACGCTTTCCACTATGTAATGAATAAAAATTTGCAACTGGAATATTTCAGTGAAATCTAGGATGTGGGATTTTAGTGTTCCCTTTATTTTTTGAGCAGGGTATTATCTAATTGTCTTTCATTAAAATGTTTTAAACAGCTTGCATACAAAACAATACATTGCAAGCTTAATGATGCAGTTCAGCCTCAATCCTGAAAGCCAGGCTTCCTAACGGATTACTCTTCAGACTGCGCTGCCTTCTACTAAATGCATTACTAGTAATCTTAATATTTATTTTGGAAAATCAAACCAGGATTGAGTTTACATTTTTAGTCAGGTGAATTCAGTAGGAGCTGGAAACTACATGAAGAGGCAGGATGACTTTTGGGTTTGAACCTGAATTTGGCAGGCAGCTTGCAATATATTGATCTATATGCAAGCTGCAGAAGAAAAAAAAAAACATTCTAATTACATGAAAATTTTTTGGGGGGGTTTTAATACTTTCAAGAAGTAACTGCTAAATGGTCTAAAATGTCCCTTAACCTATGCACAATGATGAAATGTTTTCCCCATGTTGGGTAGAATAACTTTTCATATTGAAATCTGTTTAAAAGAAAAAAAAAAATTACTTGTGATTTTGATTTTCCCTATCGTGGCCCTTTCTGTAATTACAATATACTAGTGATTTTGTTCGCTTAAATTCTTGATCTAGGTTGTGTAAATGGATACAAAATTACCATGTAAGGCAGGTACGGACTGGGGTTGAAATTCAGTCCTGGCATTTGAAATCACACAGGCCCATGTTGTCCCCGTCCCCATGAACCAGATGGGATATATCACTGGATGGAGGAAAGGAAGATTTACTACAAGACCAATATGTCTAATGATACCCGTGGCCTGCTGGGGTAAGTGACGGAGTCAGCGACTTTGTGCTCCATCACAACTCTTAACAGTATGGGTGTCTTGAGAACACAGATTCTGTTAACAACGTAGCAGAGCAGACAAGGCGGTCCATGACTAGACAGGCCCTTCTGGCATTTGCCAGAATTGCCAGATGGCCAGTCCGGCCCTGATGTAAGGTATATACAGTGCTCAGCATAAATGAGTACACCCCCTTTGAAAAATAAGTTTTTAATCAAAATCTCACTGCCAAAATTTTGGTAAGATTGCGTTTCATAGAACATTTTTTAACCCATAACATAAAAGTCAGGCTAAAAATATAACTTTCATTATGAAATCTTCAGTTTTACTCAAATTAGTAAATGCGAAAATAAGTACATCCCACATCAAAAACTCCTATGTCGAGTATTTTGTATGATCTCCACGATTTTTAAGTACAGCATGAAGTGTACTAGGTATGGAATGAACAAGTTGGCGATATCTTGCAACATGTATCTTTTTCCATTTTACAAGAATGAGCACTTTTTTTTTTTTAGAGCCTGGATGCTGGATGGAGACTGATGACAACTTGTCTCTTCAGATTTCCCCATGAGTGATCACTTTCACCCTGTTCTTCTTTAGAAAAGCAACAGTGGCCTTAGTGTTTTGGATCATTATTATGGTGGAGAAGTGCAAGACTACGAAAGGCACACAGTGATGGTAGCATATTCTCTTTCAATATAGAGCAATTCATCTATGAATTCATTAAATCTTCAATGACATGTCAACCAGCAGCACTGATGTGCCCCACATAAGGACACTGCCACCATGTTTCACTGTAGGAGCCATTAATCTTTCTTTGTACTTTTCACCTTTGAGACACCATACAGTTTTGAAGCCATCAGTTCCAAAAAACATTTTTTATCTTGGTCTCATCACTCCAGAGTACAGAGTCCCAGTAGTTTTCATGTTTATCAGCATGTGCCCTGACACACTGTAGGCGGCTTTTTTCTGCATGGGCTTTAGGAGAGGCTTCTTTTGTAGACGACAGCCATTACTCTGCAGTGTACACTGTGTTGGGTCACGGAAAACACTAACCCTGGTTTGGCTTTCTACTTCTTTAGATAACTGCAGTGAACTTGCATGGCGATTTTCCCCAACTCTTCTCTTCAGAAGACACTCCTGTTTAAGTGATAACTTCTGTGGTCACCTGGACGTCTCTATGAGATGGCTGCAGTTCCATCTTTGAAAATAATTTTGCAACACTTTTGCTACAGTATTCTTAAAAGTAAGTAAATAGAAAATATTTACACAAAGGTGAAGGCTAAGATTTTTTTGTGTGACATTTCTCTTCCATGTGGTGCCATTACTGACTGCATGAAATGCTGTTAGGTAACACCTTTTTATAGTTAACTGTCTGCTGGACACCTGAGTGATGAATAATTAGACGTGTGGCGGAATTCTTCTTGATTATAATTTTGTCTAATCTTTAGCTTTGCTCCTAAGATTTTCATAGGGGTGCACTCATTTATGCTAAGCACTCCATATATAGAATGAGGCTGGGTTAGTGCTAGTGAAAAATTCCCATTTAATCTGTACATAGTCACACGCAGACAAAAACTGTTACAGAATATTAAGAAAAATAGGTTCTGAAGTGCGATCTTCCTAATCCCCGATCTCAGGCACTGCAGGTTGTTGCAGATTTCAGATGCAGAATCCACATTGTAAACCCACGAGAAATGCATCACTTGTGAACCTGGCCCTGATGTGCCGCTGACAGTGAGACTTGACTTACCTTGTTTACCAATACAAAAACATGTGACTACATATGTTATCGCTGCAAGCAGTGGGACTGCAAATGCTGGCAAAACTGCAATGTGTTGTCTCCTTTCTTTACATATGGAATCAGCTGTGGAATTTCCTTCTTTATATAGACTCTGACCCAATTCCACGCACCTGCAGAAAACACAAAATGTACAGGATTCTTGTATTATGGTGAACTCGGTCTATACTGCTTTTCATTTACAATTCAAGAACATGCACAAAATAGATCTAGGAAAAAGCAGGCGAGCCGCTCATATAGGGCGAGTCCCAGAACGGTGCACAAACAGGAAAGTTTTCACATGGGAATAAGAACAACACTGTATGTAATAAGGAAAAGCCTGAGAAGGCGGAGATGATGGTGCAGAAGTCTGCCAGGAGAATACCAGGCACCTACCACTCAGTAATCTGTCTGCTGGGTGCAGGAGGGGTACTGTTATATAGAAGGCCATGCCCATATAGTATCTGATGGATTTTTGCCAAAAGCTATCGGGAGGGCAATGACGATCCTAGTAATAAGGGTTATGGGCCCCGTACATAAAAACAGTCAACATTATCCATAGCAACAAATGACGGCTGCCATAAAACCCTTCAGAAGAAGTGTGAAGTCAACCAAAGGATGGGCAGCCATAGCAATAAAGGAGATAAATAGGTAGGAAATAGCTAGAAAAGCAATCACTTAAAGGGGTTGGTTGCTCTGTATTTAGTTTATTAAATAGGATATGATTTTATTGCTCTGAGTAATACATCCTTCCTCACAGACTGAATCTACTGCTGAGAAGAGAAGCATGAGACCAGGTCTGTCCACCTAGACCCTTCAAATTATGCCCATTTTGAATGCAGGTCCACAGGTCACGAACATCCAGTATTGACCGTCGGCCTTGTCCCTTATGCACATGGATTACGCCAGATGTTGGAATCTTGTGATGATATTAATCGTGTAGATTTTGGGATATTCAAAGTCTTTGCTCTTTTACGTTTTTAGGAACATTTTCCTGTAATTGTTCCGCAATTTGTAGATGTAGTTATTCAGACTGTTGAACCTCTGACCATCTTTGCTTCTGAGAGACTCTGCCTCTCTTTGCGTTTCCAAATGTGCCTGTGAGCGGCGCGATCGCTGTCCACTCATCCCCATCATGTGACCCCAGGCACCGCACGTCACAGCCCAGCATCACGCAGGCTTGCTGCACTTTGTTAATGTAAGCGGATAGCGCAAGTGCCGCTTACAGGCACATTTGTAGACACAAAATATTTGAACAAAGCCTTATTTACAAGGTTTAAATTGATCTGTCCACTACACACTGTAGTGGACAACCTCATTAAAAGTATTAGCTGAAACTGGTGCGGGAGTCAGGAGTGCATATACCAATCTCCGGCGCCATTTGTTTGAAGACACTGACTGCGAATCTGCATATAGGGTTTTCAATAAGATGGCACCAGATATCGCGGTATGCACATGTGCTGAATCTGGCGCCATTTTATTGAAGTATTGTACTGCAATGTCAACATAGCAGTGCACATGTGCAGGTCATAGGGATAATGGGGACGGATGGTGCATGCGCACTGCTATGTTGATATTGCACTAGAAGTCTTCAATAAAATGGCGCCGGAGTCAACGCGTGCGCATCCTGCGCCATTTTATTGAAGACACGATATATGCAAATTCATATGCACGTTGTCTTCAATAAAATGGCGCTATAGTGTCATATGCGCACTCATTGACTCTGGCGCCACACTGCGCAAGTGCCTTTGGACAGAAGGACACATCCACCGTGATATGTAAGATGTGTAGGGGGGCTCCCTAACAGATGCTACTGGAGGAAAAATGGTCGGGCATATTAATTTTAATAACCAATCCTTTTGTTCCCAGGTGGGACATAAGTAATAACCGGATGTGTTTTGTAACACTTTCAGGGCCTTTTACACAAATTGATTATCTGCCACTGTAAGCAATGATATCACAAGACACACCAGCAACAATAACAAGACACACCAGCAACAATCACAAGACACACCAGCAACAATCACAAGACAAACCAGCAACAGTCACAAGACAAACCAGCAACAGTCACAAGACAAACCAGCAACAGTCACAAGACAAACCAGCAACAATCATAAGACAAACCAGCAACAGTCACAAGACAAACCAGCAACAGTCACAAGACAAACCAGCAACAATCATAAGACAAACCAGCAACAGTCACAAGACAAACCAGCAACAATACTAAAACAAACCAGCAACAGTCACAAGACAAACCAGCAACAATACTAAAACAAACCAGCAACAGTCACAAGACAAACGAGCAACAATCATAAAACAAACCAGCAACAATCATAAAACAAACCAGCAACAATCACAAGACAAACCAGCAACAACCATAAGACAAACCAGCAACAGTCACAAGACAAACCAGCAACAATCACAAGACAAACCAGCAACAGTCACAAGACAAACCAGCAACAATCATAAAACAAACCAGCAACAATCACAAGACAAACCAGCAACAATCATAAGACAAACCAGCAACAGTCACAAGACAAACCAGCAACAATCATAAAACAAACCAGCAACAATCACAAGACAAACCAGCAACAATCATAAAACAAACCAGCAACAATCACAAGACAAACCAGCATCAATCGTAAGACAAACTAGCAACAGTCACAAGACAAACCAGCAACAGTCACAAGACAAACCAGCAACAGTCACAAGACAAACCAGCAACAGTCACAAGACAAACCAGCAACAGTCACAAGACAAACCAGCAACAGTCACAAGACAAACCAGCAACAATCATAAAACAAACCAGCAACAATCACAAGACAAACCAGCAACAGTCACAAGACAAACCAGCAACAATCATAAAACAAACCAGCAACAATCACAAGACAAACCAGCATCAATCGTAAGAAAAACTAGCAACAGTCACAAGACAAACCAGCGACACTCATAAGACAAACCTGTACAATGCTCATTCACTGGGGAATATAATTTTTTTAAAACATGTGTGAGTCATCATTACCAGTAGCCATCACCTGGAGTAATTAGGGGATTGGCTGTAGATAACATGTACTGTATATGGGGGATAATTAGTAATTATTCTCCCCCCCCTATTATTGCTCTATTTAAACAGGCCCGTAACTAAGCACCAAATGACCTTACTACAGTAGATTAGAGGTCATTACATTGGCAGACAAATGGCAGAGACAACTGATATTGTGACGCTTACAATCCTATAGTCGCCCGGCCACACGTTATTGTCTGGCCCATTATTATTTTATACTGAAAAAATAAACACTACAAACAACAACAACATACTTGATCCATGGAGAACATTGAGCTGCGTTGTTTGTATCGCTGTAATGACCCTCCGGACATTCGTCACACTCTGTATCTGCTACCGGATCCCCTATTTAACAAAAAGAAAACATTGCGTCATTAAGGATTTTACCTCCTGATCATGTTTTTACTGTAAATCTTCAAAATGTGGTGCGAATTCTCTGCAGTCTGTCTCACCGGTCTGTACAGGAGTAACGATTTCAGTCACATCATTATGTGAAGAGTTTCAACTCTCTAATATAATCTTAGATTTGAGCAATTAACAGACTTCAAAATAAAATGGTCAAAACGAAGTTTTCTTTTTTCTCTTTGCCATTAAAGGGGAAATGTAATTTGCAACTTTTTGACGTATTACAAGAGAAAACTTTTCAATAAAACAAAACACTTTGCTGTCATTATTCTATTAGAATGAGCACATCTATGGCGGTTTTACATTTGTAATCGGAGATTCTCTCCTGTAAAGTGCAGCCATATTACGTCTGATATATAAAGCAAACCTCAGTTTTAATTTTTCCCACCACCTGAATTGTACCAACTATTTTCACGACCTAATCGGAGATGAGCAAAAAGAATGAAACTAGCTGGTTAACCAGGCACAGTCATGTTACGGCTGACATGGAGAATTGAACTGGAGTCCGGTCATGCGGATTTTTGCTGATATCTAAAAGTGTTACAAAGTTATCTAAAGATCGGGAAGAGGAAAGTGTGCAGAATAATGATGTGCCGTGTTTAAAATTGTATTCCTATCTTTAAAGGGAATCTGTCATCAGTTTTTTTTTGCTATGTAATCTGATAGATTTTAGGGTCCGAGAGCCTGATTCCAGTGATGTATCCAGTGTTGGACTGGGGTGCCAAGGGCCCACCGCTAACCAACTCCAGGGCCCCACTTTTCAGCTACATGCAAATGTGACATTATCCTCGATCAGAAATTTATATAGCAATGAACTGTGTAGATTGTGCCAAGTACTGCTCGTATAAGAGGGTGGTTTCCCACTCCTGCACAGCGGCCCACCACAAGATTCTCCTGTTCTCCTGTGGACCAGTCCCAAGCCTGCTGCCCTGTGTTATTTATTGCATGGTAGCAGAGTGGGGGTTCCCAGTTTCTGGTTCCCTCGAGGAGTCGGGTGTGGAATCTACAGTATTTTAATACATGCGAAATACAATAGGAGGGGGGAGTTTAGGTTTTTAACTGGTAAAATGTTATATGGGAGTACATTTACATTTCACTACCCGACATATTTATAGCCAGGACTCATTTTGCACTTATAGGCACGTATGAATCAGCTCTTTCTGTGAACGAGTAATACACTGGTGGAAACATTTGAGCAATTCTTATGGAAAATGCAAATTCATTGAGGGGCACTGCCCTGTTCCACAACACATGCATTATAAGCCAACATATCTTCCTACAAGTGCTATTCACTGACCCCAAAGATTGTAATATATCAGTAATATTAGTAACAGAAACATGGAACTCATTTTCTTTATATTCTGAATTAATTCTATTCCAGCAGCGATACCATATACAGTGGGGCAAAAAAGTATTTAGTCAGTCAGCAATAGTGCAAGTTCCACCACTTAAAAAGATGAGAGGCGTCTGTAATTTACATCATAGGTAGACCTCAACTATGGGAGACAAACTGAGAAAAAAAAATCCAGAAAATCACATTGTCTGTTTTTTTATCATTTTATTTGCATATTATGGTGGAAAATAAGTATTTGGTCAGAAACAAACAATCAAGATTTCTGGCTCTCACAGACTTGTAACTTCTTCTTTAAGAGTCTCCTCTTTCCTCCACTCATTACCTGTAGTAATGACACCTGTTTAAACTTGTTATCAGTATAAAAAGACACCTGTGCACACCCTCAAACAGTCTGTCTCCAAACTCCACTTTGGTGCAGACCAAAGAGCTGACAAAGGACACCAGAAACAAAATTGTAGCCCTGCACCAGGCTGGGAAGACTGAATCTGCAATAGCCAACCAGCTTGGAGTGAAGAAATCAACAGTGGGAGCAATAATTAGAAAATGGAAGACATTCAAGACCACTGATAATCTCCCTCGATCTGGGGCTCCACGCAAAATCCCTCCCCGTGGGGTCAGAATGATCACAAGAACGGTGAGCAAAAATCCCAGAACCACGCGGGGGGACCTAGTGAATGAACTGCAGAGAGCTGGGACCAATGTAACAAGGCCTACCATAAGTAACACACTACGCCACCATGGACTCAGATCCTGCAGTGCCAGACGTGTCCCACTGCTTAAGCCAGTACATGTCCGGGCCCGTCTGAAGTTTGCTAGAGAGCATTTGGATGACCCAGAGGAGTTTTGGGAGAATGTCCTATGGTCTGATGAAACCAAACTGGAACTGTTTGGTAGAAACACAACTTGTCGTGTTTGGAGGAAAAAGAATACTGAGTTGCATCCATCAAACACCATACCTACTGTAAAGCATGGTGGTGCAAACATCATGCTTTGGGGCTGTTTCTCTGCAAAGGGGCCAGGACGACTGATCCGGTTACATGAAAGAATGAATGGGGCCATGTATCGTGAGATTTTGAGTGCAAACCTCCTTCCATCAGCAAGGGCATTGAAGATGAAACGTGGCTGGGTCTTTCAACATGACAATGATCCAAAGCACACCGCCAGGGCAACGAAGGAGTGGCTTCGTAAGAAGCACTTCAAGGTCCTGGAGTGGCCTATCCAGTCTCCAGATCTCAACCCTATAGAAAACCTTTGGAGGGAGTTGAAAGTCCGTGTTGCCAAGCGAAAAGCCAAAAACATCACTGCTCTAGAGGAGATCTGCATGGAGGAATGGGCCAACATACCAACAACAGTGTGTGGCAACCTTGTGAAGACTTACATACTTACTTACTTACGTTTGACCTCTGTCATTGCCAACAAAGGATATATTACAAAGTATTGAGATGAAATTTTGTTTCTGACCAAATACTTATTTTCCACCATAATATGCAAATAAAATGATAAAAAAAAACAGACAATGTGATTTTCTGGATTTTTTTTTCTCAGTTTGTCTCCCATAGTTGAGGTCTACCTATGATGTAAATTACAGACGCCTCTCATCTTTTTAAGTGGTGGAACTTGCACTATTGCTGACTGACTAAATACTTTTTTGCCCCACTGTATAGTGCCTTGCGAAAGTATTCGGCTCCCTGGAACTTTTCAACCTTTTCCCACATATCATGCTTCAAACATAAAGATACCAAATGTAAATTTTTGGTGAAGATTCAACAACAAGTGGAACACAATTGTGAAGTTGAACAAAATTTATTGGTTATTTTACAATTTTGTGGAAATTCAAAAACTGAAAAGTGGGGTGTACAATATTATTCGGCCCTTTTAACTTAATACTTTGTTGGGCCACCTTCTGCTGCGATTACAGCTGCAAGTCGCTTGGGGTATGTCTCTATCAGTTTTGTACATCGGGAGACTGAAATTCTTGCCCATTCATCCTTGGCAAACAGCTCGAGCTCAGTGAGGTTTGATGGAGATCGTTTGTGAACAGCAGTTTTCAGCTCTTTCCACAGATTCTCGATTGGATTGAGGTCTGGACTTTGACTTGGCCATTCTAACACCTGGATACGTTTATTTGTGAACCATTGCATTGTAGATTTTGCTTTATGTTTGGGATCATTGTCTTGTTGTAAGACAAATCTCTGTCCCAGTCTCCGGTCTTTTGCAGACTCCAAAAGGTTTTCTTCAAGAATGGTCCTGTATTTGGCTCTATCCATCTTCCCATCAATTTTAACCATCTTCCCTGTCCCTGCTGAAGAAAAGCGCAGGCCCAAACCATGATGCTGACACCACCATGTTTGACAGTGGGGATGGTGTGTTCAGGGTAATGAGCGGTGTTGCCTTTACGCCAAACATATAGTTTGGCATCGTTATCAAAACGTTTGATTTTGGTTTCATCTGACCAGAGCACCTTCTTCCACATGTTTGGTGTGTCTGCCAGGTGGCTTTAAACAACACTTTTTATGGATATTTTTGAGAAATGGCTTTCTTCTTGCCACTCTTCCATAAAGGCCAGATTTGTGCAGTGTACGACTGATTGTTGTCCTATGGACAGACTGTCCCACCTCAGCTGTAGATCTCTGCAGTTCACCCAGAGTGATCATGGGCCTCTTGGCTGCATCTCTGATCAGTCTTCTCCTTGTTTGAGATGAAAGTTTAGAGGGATGGCCGGGTCTTGGTAGATTTGCAGTGGTATGATACTCCTTCCATTTCAATATGATCGCTTGCACAGTGCTCCTTGGGATCTTTAAAGTTTTGGAAATCATTTTGTATCC
The DNA here is from genome assembly GCF_051348905.1 of Ranitomeya variabilis. Classification (NCBI taxonomy): domain Eukaryota; kingdom Metazoa; phylum Chordata; class Amphibia; order Anura; family Dendrobatidae; genus Ranitomeya; species Ranitomeya variabilis. The sequence goes on from NC_135235.1 coordinate 283,281,473, forward strand.
AAATCCGGCTTTACACTTCTCCACAACAGTATAACGGACCTGCCTGTTGTGTTCCTTGGTCTTCATGATGCTCTCTGTGCTTCAAACAGAACCCTGAGACTCAGTGGCGTAACTACAAAGTGAGGGGCCCCGATGCAAACTTTCAAATGGGGCCCCCCCGCGCCAAAATATTTCCCACCGAAATTCACATTTTCCCTATTCATTTAACACACTATAGTTTTGTTGCTTTGTTGTATAGTCTTAGCTAATACTGCCCTGTAATCGCTGAGAAAAATGATTTTATAACTAACATGTCCCTATACTAATTATGATGATGTCTTTGGAAGTGCAGACTCTGGTCGTTCATGTCCTTCCTCGCTCTAATTCCAAGTGTACTCCCGGCGTTTGAAATCTGTGTGCTATTTCTTCCTGGTATGACGCTGCAGTGCGTAATTTCCGGACCTGTGCAGTGTGGGGGTGTATTGGGTGTACTGGTCGGCTCCGGAGCATACACACTGTACATTCTGACGCTGGCGAGTACACCCAATACTCCCCCACAGTGCACATGCTGGGCTCTGCCCACAGCCGTGTACCATTCTTCCAGACTCGGAAATTTACAGCCCGTACACACGCGGCTTCGCTCCGTGAACCCCGTACACACACGGCTCTGCTCTGTGCACCTTGTACACACGCGGCTCCGCTCCTTACACCCGCGGATCTGCTCCGTACACCTCATACACACGCGGATCCGCTCCGTACACCTCACACACACAGCTCCGCTCCATACACCCGCGGCTCCGCTCCGTACACACGCGGCTCCGCTTCGTACACTCCATACACACACTGCTCCGCTCCGTCCACCCCGTACACATGCGGCTCCACACACCTCGTACACAAGCGGCTCCGCTCCATACACCTCGTAAACACGCAGCACCACTCCATACACCCCATACATACACGACTCCGCTCACCTCTTTCACACTCGGCTCAGCTTTGTACACCTCGTACACATTGCTCCACTACACACATACACGGCTCCGCTCTGTACACCTTGTACACACATGGCTCTGCTACATCCACACTGTAAACCCCTCCTGATCCCACACAAACTTCCCCTCATTCAGCACCATGACAATCAGCACAGCAGAGTCCTGCATACAATTGAGACATCAGTAGGTTAAGTGTTTTTGAATATCCATATTGAATCAGGAGCCCCATATAATCCTGCATAAAGATAAATAATGGCCCCATAAGATGCTCCGTAGACACATTTGCCCAATATAGTGCTGCAGAAACGTTGATTATGGCCCCATAAGATGCTCCATACAGGCACTTGCCCCATATAATGCTGCACAGATGTTATGGCCCCATAAGATGCTCCATACAGGCACTTGCCCCATATAATGCTGCACAGATATTATGGCCCCATAAGATGCTCCATACAGACACTTGCCCCATATAATGCTGCACAAATGTTATGGCCCCATAGATGCTCCATACAGGCACTTGCCCCATATAGTGCTGCACAAACGTTATGGCCCCATAGATGCTCCATACAGGCACTTGCCCCATATAATGCTGCACAAACGTTATAGCCCCATAGATGCTCCATACAGGCACTTGCCCCATATAATGCTGCACAAACGTTATGGCCCCATAGATGCTCCATACAGGCACTTGCCCCATATAATGCTGCACAAACGTTATGGCCCCATAGATGCTCCATACAGGCACTTGCCCCATATAATGCTGCACAAACGTTATGGCCCCATAGATGCTCCATACAGGCACTTGCCCCATATAATGCTGCCCAAATGTTATGGCCCCATATAATGCTGCACAAACATTATGGCCCCACAGATGCTCCATACAGACACTTGCCCCATATAATGCTGCACAAATGTTATGGCCCCATACAGGCACTTGCCCCATATAATGCTGCACAAATGTTATGGCCCCATAGATGCTCCATACAGGCACTTGCCCCATATAATGCTGCACAAACGTTATGGCCCCATAGATGCTCCATACAGGCACTTGCCCCATATAATGCTGCACAGATGTTATGGCCCCATAAGATGCTCCATACAGACACTTGCCCCATATAATGCTGCACAAATGTTATGGCCCCATAGATGCTCCATACAGGCACTTGCCCCATATAATGCTGCACAAACGTTATGGCCCCATAGATGCTTCATACAGGCACTTGCCCCATATAATGCTGCACAAACGTTATAGCCCCATAGATGCTCCATACAGGCACTTGCCCCATATAATGCTGCACAAACGTTATGGCCCCATAGATGCTCCATACAGGCACTTGCCCCATATAATGCTGCACAAACGTTATGGCCCCATAGATGCTCCATACAGGCACTTGCCCCATATAATGCTGCACAAACGTTATGGCCCCATAGATGCTCCATACAGGCACTTGCCCCATATAATGCTGCCCAAATGTTATGGCCCCATATAATGCTGCACAAACATTATGGCCCCATAAGATGCGCCATACAGACACTTGCCCCATTATAGTGCTGCACAAACATTATGGCCCCACAGATGCTCCATACAGACACTTGCCCCATATAATGCTGCACAAATGTTATGGCCCCATACAGGCACTTGCCCCATATAATGCTGCACAAATGTTATGGCCCCATAGATGCTCCATACAGGCACTTGCCCCATATAATGCTGCACAAACGTTATGGCCCCATAGATGCTCCATACAGGCACTTGCCCCATATAATGCTGCACAAATGTTATGGCCCCATAGATGCTCCATGCAGGCACTTTCCCCATATAATGCTGCACAAACGTTATGGCCCCATAGATGCTCCATACAGGCACTTGCCCCATATAATGCTGCACAAATGTTATGGCCCCATAGATGCTCCATACAGGCACTTGCCCCATATAATGCTGCACAAACGTTATGGCCCCATAGATGCTCCATACAGGCACTTGCCCCATATAATGCTGCACAAACGTTATGGCCCCATAGATGCTCCATACAGGCACTTGCCCCATATAGTGCTGCACAAACATTATGGCCCCATAGATGCTCCATACAGACACTTGCCCCATTATAGTGCTGCACAAATGTTATGGCCCCATAGATGCTCCATGCAGGCACTTTCCCCATATAATGCTGCACAAACGTTATGGCCCCATAGATGCTCCATACAGGCACTTGCCCCATATAATGCTGCACAAATATTATGGCCCCATAGATGCTCCATACAGACACTTGCCCCATATAATGCTGCACAAACATTATGGCCCCACAAGATTCTCCATACAGACACTTGCCCCATTATAGTGCTGCACAAACATTATGGCCCCATAGATGCTCCATACAGACACTTGCCCCATATAGTGCTGCACAAATGTCATGGCCCCATAAGATGCTCTATACAGATATTTGCCCTATTTGCTGTTGCTGCGAAAAAAAAAAAAAAAATCACATACTCACCGCTCTGTCGCTCAGACCCCCGGCACTTTCAATATTCACCGCTCCTCGTTCCAGCCGCCGATCCATCTTCCGCACTGACGCTCAGGCAGAGGCGCGCACTAACTACGTCACTGCGCCCTCTGACCTCAGCATCACTGCAGAAGACGGAGCGGCGGTTGGAACGAGGACAGGTGAATATCGCGCAGCGCTGCGCTCCCCGTTATACTCACCTACTCCTGGTGCGGTGCAGTCCCTGCTTTCCCGGCGCTGCTGCTTCCTGTACTGAGTGGTCACCGTTACCGCTCATTACAGTAATGAATATGCGGTTCCACCCCTATGGGAGGTGGAGCCGCATATTCATTACTGTAATGAGCGGTACCATGTGACCGCTCAGTACAGGAAGAAGATGGAGCACTGGGCAGCCAGGGACCTGCAGGGACCGCGCCAGGAGTATGTGAGTATAACTAGACAGTTTCCGCTCCCTGGCCCTGCCCCCCCTGGATACGCCACTGGGCAGGCCCCCAAACACTCCGGGCCCGGTCGCAGCTGCGACCCCTGCGACCGCGGTTGTTACGCCCCTGCTGAGACTATCACAGAGCAGGTGCATTTATACGGAGACTTGATTACACACAGGTGGATTATATTTATCATCATTAGGCATTTAGGACAACATTGGATCATTCAGAGATCCACATTGAACTTCTGGAGTGAGTTTGCTGCACTGAGAGTAAAGGGGCCGAATAATATTGCACGCCCCACTTTTCAGTTTTTGAATTTCCACAAAAATGTAAAATAACCAATAAATTCCGTTCCACCTCACAATTGTGTTCCACTTGTTGATGATTCTTCACCAAAAATTTACATTTGGTATCTCTATGTTTGAAGCATGATATGTGGGAAAAGGTTGAAAAGTTCCAGGGGGCCGCCGAATACTTTCGCAAGGCACTGTATCTACCATCTACATACCATGTGCTTCAGATCAATGTGATAAGATAAAAATTGCATCTGCTAAGTGGATTTGGCTTATCTTTCTTATACCCCATGATTTCATCCGGAGCTTCACTTATTATTTTGAGCTGGGGACGACACAAACGTTGTAATGAGAAATCTCCAATTTTAGTGTTATTCCTTGGACTGCAATATTCACTGGTTTAAAAGAAATTCAAAACTTTCAAAATATAAAGTTTGTGTGCACTGTCGGGTAACACAAGGAATTACAGAGCCCTGACTTAGTCTGGGGCTCCACTGATACTTTTTTTTTTAGTGGGATTTTACAATTTTAACTTCCAAATGATTACTGAAGTCCAGAGGACTGCAATCAGATCCATGCAATTCAGTGAACTCGTCTGCAACTACGTGCAGCCCCAAGTAATGCTCTGATACAGTGCAAAGAGCCGTATAAAAAGTACATACAAGACAGAGTCAGCAAGATTGCATACCTCCAGCGTCAGACTGGAGCACCTTGGGCCCACCAGAAAAAAATCATTCTTGGGGCCCACTATGTAGCTACATAGAAATAAATACAAGACCACCAATTGTGTGGTAAAACACGCTAATATCAGGTTATAATATGAGGTAGTACACATCTTAATTATGTAGCAGGGGTTGGGGTAGCTCCCCCTCATAGAATATAAAGTAGCCCCCTCATAGGGTACAATGTATCCCCCTCATAGTATATAGAGTAGCCCCCCTCATAGTATATAGTGCAGCCCTCATATAGAATATAATGCAGCCCCCTCATAGCAAATAATGCAGTCCCCCATAGAATATAATGCAACCAGCCTCAGGGTACAGTGCAACCCCCTCATAAGGTATAATGCAGCCCCACAAAGAATATAATATAGCCCCCTCATAGGGTATAATGCAGCCCCCCACAGAATATAATGTAGCCCCCTCATAGGGTATAATGCAGCCCCCCACATAATAGAATGTAGCCCCCCCAGAGTATAATGCAGCCCCCTCATAAGGTATAATGCAGCCCCTTCATGGAATATAATGCAGCCCCCCCAAAATATAATGTAGCCCCCTCATAGGGTATCATGCTGCAACCTCCCCTAATAGGGTGTCATGCTGCCCCCCTCATATGGTATCATGCTGCCCCCCCCATAGGGTATCATGCTGCCCACCTGTGATGAGGAAGCAGCCGCCATCTTGAAAACGGGCATAATAACCGAGATTGGCCTAACTCCATTTTTTCCCCTATCAATCCACCTGGTCACACATCTGTAGGGACGAGCGCTCCCCCCACCTTTTCTCATGAATAAAGTTCCTTTTAGTATGGTAATGGGCTAAGCTCAGTTTAGCAGGCAGAAGGTACTTCAAAGCTCAATGAGGAAGCCACACCAGCAGGGGGCTTGGAAGTGCTTGGGGGCTCAATTAGGGCACGCATGTCAAGTGGCCACAGGATACACGGCCATTGTGGCCTCCCAGTCGAACCATCTCCAACATGGAATCATGAATTATGGACGCATCGTCCGAGGTACAGGCTCATAAAAAATATCCCCCTCGCCTTCAAGAAATTGCGCATCTGACAGTGCAACTCCCGGGTCCGTGTGAGTTCTGAAACCTGAGATATGGAGATCAGCCTCCCACAGCGACAGAATGGGTCCGGGTTTGGTCCCTGGGCGACCGGCAGAACAAACCTCGTGCGCTGGTACTGCCCGTGTGCTGATCCGATTACCCTGAGAGAAGTTATCCCATTTATTAGATATTGGGTATAAATCTTGCAGGGATGCTGAGGGGTGGAGATTGCTAGCCCACCCAGTTGCAAGGGGGTGTAATAATTATAGGGGATAACTCAGGAGACTCTTTGCGTGGAACAAGACAACTACAGGACACAGTTTTATAAGTGGTAAAGTCTATATTATAACACGGTGATTCAACAGGTGCAGAGAGAAACTCAAGTCCACAACACTTGGTGCAAATAATAAACGCAGCTTAGCAGTCTTCAGAGAAAAATGCAATCAAGCAGAAAGTCTATGAAGCACAGTTATTCTTGAGGATACTTGACACGAATAAATCCTTGTCTTAGTCCAGACACAGATTGATATGCTTATAGGCAGTTCAAATCATATCTTAGCTCAACCAGGGAGGCCTGGTTAATAGTCTCAGGTTTTTGCAGAGCAGCAACAGCTTACATGTCCAGCAAATGCAGATGGAAATAAACACGAGCAACAGATGAAGGAGGATTACTGGAAACTTGTGTATGCAGCAAGAACTCAGAGCAGAGTAGCAGGATCACCACACAGGTTCACAGGAGCAGGTGTATAGCCAGGGAGTAATCAGAGGTCAGGAGCAGGATGCAAGGCAGAATACTCTAGCACAGACTGAAGGCTGGGGTGGAGTTTTATAGCAGGAAGACACAGTGCACATGAGACCAAAGACGCCATCTTGGAAGAGGGCAGTAATGCACAAAAGGTAAAAAATGTCTTGACAGGGGGGAAGGACACGGAAGGTTTAAGAGCTGAGGACACTTGGAGAGTGACACACACAGAAGATGACTAACTGAGGAACTACGAAAGAGGGCAGGCCAGTCAGAGGGGGGCAAGCACACGCTTTCTGGGGGCTGCCCGGCAACTAAGCTGTCTACCTGTGGAGCGCAGAACCCCCCGGCTTCCACAAGCAACCTTCAACCTGGTAAATTGACCTCCAGCTTTACACCTTTAAGCCTTGTATTATTATTGTTATATTTTACTCTGACTAACTCTTGATGTACTTTGACTGTATATTTCTTGTAATTACCTAGTGTGCCCTTAAGGCAATTAAATCATAAATTAATTTTGGGCTGATCCTTTCACTCTGATTGCGAATCTTAGAATACCCAGTGTGGGTAACAGGGCAGTCTCACCGGCGGTCATTTGCTCTAGGTGCAGTTCCTTCACTGACCTGAGAGACAAAGGGGGCCCCGGAGCGCTGTGTCTGTGTAGTGACGTCACGGATTGGTGACGTGGGAGGAACCGGGTGTCCTTCACATTGGTGGCAGCGTGTGGGATCAGAGTAATAGTGTGCGTGGGACCCCTACTACTAGACACTAAAGACTACCAGCGGTAACTTTCACTGCTGGGGTCTTAAGGTCAGCCCAGCACTAGACGGTCACAGTGTAGATATAATAAGTTGTGTGCAAGGTCAGGGTTACAGCTGTGTCAGTAACCAGAGGTTCCAAAGATGGCGGATGGCACCAGGAGTGCAGTGAGGGCACAGGCCAGTGCTATGGTCTATGAAGAGGTAGTGGTGGATGGTACTGTTCAAGGCGAGGGGGAGCTCAGCCAGGACTCCTTAAGGAGCCAGCCGCCCGTCCTTAGTCCGGCAAGGGACTACCCACCACCTACCCGCCCCAGCCTGTCCACATCAGAGGCCCTTGTTGCAGCGGCACGTCTCGAGGCAGGTAATGAAGACGCCTATATGAGACTCATGGCAGCTGCAGAGAAAGCAGCGGAGGCTGAGCGTGCAGAACGCCGTGAAGCGGCAGAGCAAGAGCATGCAGAACGCCGTCAAGCAGAGGAGCGAGAGCGGGCAGAATGCCATGAGGCAGCGGAGCGGGCAGAGAAAGCTGCAGAGCGGGCAGCGGAGCAAGCAACGGCAGAGAGCTGCGGAGCGCCAGCACCGACTGGAGATGGCTCAACACGGGCTCCCGCTAGACGCCCCAGCACCACCAGAGTCCAGGGCTTCCAAAGTCTGGGCCGAGGACTTCCCTCTGCTTGAGAAGGATGGAGACCTAGATTCCTTCCTGCTGGCCTTTGAAAGGACCTGCCTTCAACACCATCTGGCCCCGGATCAGTGGGCAAGATACCTGACCCCCCGTTTGAGGGGTAAGTCCCTGGAAGTTTTGGGGGACTTACCTGCCGGGGCGGAGCAGGACTACAGCAGCATCAAGCGGGCTCTGATCCAGCACTACAACCTCACCCCGGAGTCCTACCGCAGGAAGTTCCGGAGCCTGCAGCGGGGCCCAAAGGACACCTGGACCGACCACATGCGGGCGCTGCTGAGAGCTGCAGAGCACTGGACCTCGGGTCTAGCGCTCACCACCCGCCAGGAGGTCCAGGAACTGTTCGTCACGGAGCAGTTCTTGTGGAACTGCCCAGAGGACCTCCAGCAGTTCCTCCATGACAGGAAACCGAAGGGGGCTTCTGCTACAGCCGCCCTGGCAGACGAATATGCCAACAGGGCGCCTGAGCCGAAGAAGCCTGCCAGCGGCACCTGGAGAGGGGGTAAGCCCAATCCTGCCCCTGTTTCCCCAGGCCCCAGAGTGCAAGGGGTGTACCCCCCTGCTGCCCTCTCCAGGCCAGGCACAGAACCCAGACGTCATCACTGCAACCAGCTGGGACACTTCAAGGCTCTATGTCCCCAGCGTCTTAAGGCCCCATCCCTGTCCCCGAAACCGTCCACTGTTTTATCTGTGGGAGGGGGTGGTGGGAGGTCCCTGGACAATTACCAACCCATCACTATCGGCTGCTCAGCGGTCATGGGACTGCGGGACACAGGCGCTGAACGAACCCTGGTACGTCCTGAGGTGGTGTCCCCCTCAAGACTTGGTGCCAGGGAAAACCCTTTCCGTCTCCGCGGAATTGGAGGCATGGTACTTCAAAGCTCAATGAGGAAGCCACACCAGCAGGGGGCTTGGAAGTGCTTGGGGGCTCAAATAGAGCACGCATGTTAAGTGGCCACAGGATACACGTCCATTGTGGCCTCCCAGTCGAACCGTCTCCAACATGGAATCATGAGTTATGGACACATCGTCCGAGATACAGGCTCATAAAAAATATCCCCCTCGCTTTCAAGAAATTGCGCATCTGACAGTGCAACTCCCGGGTCTGTGGGAGTTCTGAAACCTGAGATATGGAGATCAGCCTCCCACAGCAATCGAATGGGTCCGGGTTTGGTCCCTGGGCAACCGGCAAAACAAACCTCGTGCGCTGGTACCGCCCGTGTGCTGATCCGATTACCCTGAGAGAAGTTATCCCATTTATTAGATATTGGGTATAAATCTTGCAGGGATGCTGAGGGGTGGAGATTGCTAGCCCACCCAGTTGCAGGGGGGAGGGACACGGAAGGTTTAAGAGCTGAGGACTAGTGTTGAGCGATACCGTCCGATACTTGAAAGTATCGGTATCGGATAGTATCGGCCGATACCCGAAAAGTATCGGATATCGCCGATACCGATACCCATACAAGTCAATGGGACACCAAGTATCGGAAGGTATCCTGATGGTTCCCAGGGTCTGAAGGAGAGGAAACTCTCCTTCAGGCCCTGGGATCCATATTAATGTGTAAAATAAAGAATAAAAATAAAAAATATTGATATACTCACCTCTCCGACGGAGCCTGGACGTTACCGATGTAACCGGCAGCCTCCGTTCCTAAAAATGAGCGCTTGAAAGACCTTAGATGACGTCGCGGCTTGTGATTGGTCGCGTGAGCGGTCACATGACCGCCACGCGACCAATCACAAGCCGCGACGTCATCTAAGGTCTTTCAAGCGCTCATTTTTTAGGAAAGGAGGCTGCCGGTTACATCGGTAACGTCCAGGCTCCGTCGGAGAGGTGAGTATATCAATATTTTTTATTTTTATTCTTTATTTTACACATTAATATCGATCCCGATACCGATTCCCGATATCAAAAAAGTATCGGAACTCGGTATCGGAATTCCGATACCGCAAATATCCGCCGATACTTGCGGTATCGGAATGCTCAACACTACTGAGGACACTTGGAGAGTGACACACACAGAAGATGACTAACTGAGGAACTACAAAAGAGGGAAGGCCAGTCAGAGGGGGGCAAGCACACACTTTCTGGGGGCTGCCCGGCAACTAAGCTGTCTACCTGTGGAGCGCAGAGCCCCCCGGCTTCCACAAGCAACCTTCAACCTGGTAAATTGACCTCCAGCTTTATACCTTTAAGCCTTGTATTATTATTGTTATATTTTACTCTGACTAACTCTTGATATATTTTGACTGTATATTTCTTGTAATTACCTAGTGTGCCCTTAAGGCAATTAAATCATAAATTAATTTTGGGCTGATCCTTTTACTCTGATTGCGAATCTTAGAATACCCAGTGTGGGTAACAGGGCAGTCTCACCGGCGGTCATTTGCTCTAGGTGCAGTTCCCTCACTGACCTGAGAGACAAAGGGGGCGCCGGAGAGCTGTGTCTGTGTAGTGACGTCATAGATTGGTGACGTGGGAGGAACGGGGTGTCCTTCACACCACCCTCATAGGGTATCATGCTGCCCCCATAGGGTATTATGCTGCCCCCCTCATAAGGTATCATGCAGCTCCCCCATAGGATATCATGCAGCTCACCCTCCTATAGGGTATCATGCAGCTCACCACACATAGGGTATCATGCAGCTCATCCCCCCATAGGGCATCATGCAGCTCACCCTCCCCATAGGGTATCAGTCAGCTCACTCCCCCATGGGGTATCAGGCAGCTCAATCCCCCCATAGGGCATCATGCAGCTCACCCTCCCCATAGGGTATCAGGCAGCTCAATCCCCCCATAGGGCATCATGCAGCTCACCCTCCCCATAGGGTATCAGTCAGCTCACTCCCCCATGGGGTATCAGGCAGCTCAATCCCCCCATAGGGTATCCGTCAGATCACTCCCCCATAGGGTATCAGTCAGCTCACCCTCCCCATAGGGTATCAGGCAGCTCACTCCCTCCATAGGGTATCATGCAGCTCACTCCCCCATAGGGCATAATGCAGCTCACCCTTCGGTCATAGGGCATCATGCAGCTCCCCCCTGACCCCCTCCTCCCCCCCATACAACCAGGACTCACTGATATAAAAAAAAAACAAAAAAAAACAAACCACAATACTCACCCCTCCTCCTCGCTCCCACGGCAGCAGCTCTGCTCCGATGTCAGGAGCTGTGCTGCCGTCGGCCTCACACACAGGAGGTACGCGATGAAGTGACGTCATTGTGCACTCGCTGTATGTCAGCGACGAGGGGAATCATGGGAGAGGGAGCATCAGCTGACGCTCTCTCTCCCCATTAACGAGTGCTGGGGGCGGCGGTGCTGCTGGGACCCCTGGCTTACGGCCCCATAGCAGCCGTGTGAGCTGGGGGCCCTGGTCTGCAGGCTCTGATTGCAGCATCTGCGGCTAAACACTGCCCGCTACTAAAGTGAAATTAATTCACTCCTCTCCACGCCCTTGGGGAAGCGTGAATATTCATTTCACTTTAGCAGCGGGAACATGCTTAGGCTTCGGCTTTCTATTACCCGCTGCTGCTCATATGGCACCGAGGGCCCCATAGCAGCTGCGTAGTGTGCCTTTATTAGTGACACCCCACTGGCTGGGGGCCCCTGGAGCAGCGGGGGCCCTAGGTAGCTGCTGGCACTGTAGGCCAGCAGGTGTCAGGGCCTGGGCCCACCGGAGAATCCTCCGGTTCTCCGGTAGCCCAGTCCGACCCTGGATGTATCATTTGCTGGTCTGCTTGTTGTAATTTTAATACAATCACAGTTTGATCTGCTGCAGGTTAGTGACGAGCGAGCATGCTACGCAGTTATCTGATCGCGCTCGAATTCAGATACAGTAGCTGGTGTTCGAGTCAAATATTCGTGTACCTACAGCCGTTAAACATGCGGAGACTTTATCCAAACCCAAGCTCACTTGGATAACTCTATGGCCGGGGTCACACTACCGTAGAATACGGATGAGTGCTATGCGAGAAAACATCACATAGCACTCGGACCAGTGTTTATCTATGGGGCAGCTCACATCACCTTTATTTTCTCGGGCGTATTCAGCATGCGTGTAAAATCGCAGCATGCTGCGATTGTCACCGAGACTCGCCAATGCAAGCCTATGGGTGCAAGAAAAAAAAAAAAAAAATCGCACAGCACTCGGACCATGCGAGTGCTGTCTGAATTTTACGCACCAATGTCCTTTGAAAAGCAGGCAATTCATATGCGGCATACAATAAAATCACACTGACAGGTTAGAAAAGATAAAATAGGTATATACACATAGAATACATACAGTGGGTACAGAAAGTATTCAGACCCCTTTAAATTTTTCACTCGTTGTTTCATTGCACCCTTTTGGTAAATTCAAAAAAGTTCATTTTTTCTCATTAATGTACACTCTGCACCCCATCTTGACAGAAAAAAAAACAAATGTAGAAAGTTTTGCAATTTATTTTTTTTTAAAGAAAAACTGAAATATCCCATGGTCATAAGTATTCAGACCTTTTGCTCAGTATTGAGTAGAAACACCTTTTGAGCTAGCACAGCATTGAGTCTTCTTTGGAATGATGTTTTTCACACCTGGATTTGGGGATCCTCTGCCATTCTTCCTTTTAGATCCTCTCCAGTTCTGTCAGGTTGGATGGTGAACGTTGGTGGACACCCATTTTCAGGTCTCTCCAGAGATGCTCCATTGGGTTTGGGTTCATCCAGGATATCTCTGTACTTGGCCGCATTCATGTTTCCTTCAATGACAACCAGTCGTTCTGTCCCTGCAGCTGAAAAACACCCCCGTATCATGATGCTGCCACCACGTTTCACTGTTGGGATTGTAATGGGCAGTGCCTGGTTTTCTCCACACATACCGTTTAGAATTATCATCAAAAAGGTCTATCTTCATCTCATCAGACCAGAGAATCTTATTTCTCATAGTCTGGGAGTCCTTCATGTGTTTTTTTTTTTTTAGCACACTCTATGCGAGCTTTCATATGTCTTGCACTGAGAAGAGGCTTCCCGTCGGGCCACTGCCATAAAGGCCCAACTGGTGGGGGGCTGCAGCGATAGTTGACTTTGTGGAACTTTCTCCCATCTCCCTACTGCATCTCTGGAGTTCAGCCACAGTGATCTTGGGGTTCTTCTTTACCTCTGTCACCAAGGCTCTTCTCCCATGATTGCTCAGTTTGGCTGGACAGCCAGGTCTAGGAAGACTTCTGGTGGTCCCAAACGTCTTCTATTTAAGGATTATGGCGGCCACTGTGCTCTTAGGAACCTTGAGTACTGCAGAAATTATGTTGTAACCTTGGCCACAATTCTGTCACTGAGCTCCTTGGCCACTTCCTTTGACCTCATGATTCTCATTTGGTCTGACATGCACTGTGAGCTGTGAGGTCTTATATAGACAGGTGTGCGCCTTTCCTAATCAAGTCCTATCAGTTTAATTAAACACAGCAGGACTCCAATGAAGGAGTAGAACCATCTCAAGGAGGATCACAAGGAAATGGTCAGCACATGACTTAAATATGAGTGTCTGAGCAAAGGGTCTGAATACTTATTACCATGTGATATTTCAGTTTTTATTTTTTTTTAATAAATCAACTTTATTGAAAGAACAATAGAGAAATACTCGGTTTTTCTTTTTTAATAAATTTGAAAAAATTTCTACATTTCTGTTTTTTTTCCGTCAAGATGGGGTGCAGAGTGTACATTAATGAGGAAAAAAATGAAGTTTTTTGAACTTACGAAATGGATGCAATGAAATAAAGAGTGAAAAATTTAAAGGGGTCTGAATACTTTCCGTACCCACTGTAGATATATGGATGTCAGTGAAACACACATATATACATGCATTTATATTACATAGACAGAAGAAAAGCTGGTAATTCATCTGCTGTGTTCTATAAAATCACTGCAGGAGCCGACAGGATTCAAGAGATGGATTACATACAGTAAATACATATAGAATAGGTAGATATATAGAGGTCAGTGACAAATACAATAAGTACAGTGCGTGTGCAAATTCCTGTATGTATGTATTAAAATATTATTATTCAGAAAAAAATGGCGTGGACTACCGTGCAATTTTCGTAACCAGCAGAGGAAAAGCCAGCGACTGGGGGCAGATGTATATAGCCTGGGAAGGGGGTAATACCCATGGAACTTCCCAGGCTATTAATATCAGCTCACGGCTGCATAATTAGCCTTTACTGGCTATTAAAATGGAGGACCCTAAAAAAAATATGACGTAGGGTCCCCCATAGTTGTTAACCAACAAAGGCTATGCAGACAGCTGCAGGCTGATATTAATAGCCTAGAAAGGGGCTATGGATACTGGCTCCCCTAGGCTAAAAACATCAGCTCTCAGCCATCCTAGAAAAGGCGCATTTCTAAGATACGCCAATTCTGGCACTTAACCTCATTCTTCCCACTTGCCCTGTAGTGGTGGCAAGTGTGGTGATAGTTGGGGGGGGTTTGAGGTCACCTTTGTATTGTCAGGTGACATCAAGCCCAGAGGTTAGTAATGGAGAGGTGTCAATAAGACGCCCTCATTACTAACCCCATAGTAACAATGTTAGAAAACACCCAGAAAAAGTCCTTTCATTGAAAGTAATAAATAATAAAGTAATAAAAAATAAAGACACAGACTCCTTTAATATTCTTAATTAAACCATACTTACGACCTCGCCTACTCCCCCGATGCCCTCGTCATCTGCAAAAGAGGTAAAAAAAACCCCCAAGCAACAGTATTACTCACCTTTCCGCAGAGATGCTTTTAATCCATTTGCCCCATGATGGGTCCAGCACTGCTACATCTAGATGGCAGGCTACATGATGCGATCATGCAGGCTGTCATCCAGCAGACACACTGAGTACTGTGTGCTCAATGTCTCCCTGTGAACTGCTATTCCCGGTCTGAGGGCACCGTGAGCGTAAGAAACTTCTCCTGCTTGCGGTGCAGTCTGTCAGGTCCCAGGAGTTCACAGCCAGTGAACTCACTTCACATACAGTACAGACCAAAAGTTTGGACACACCTTTTCATTTAACCCCTTAGTGACAGAGCCAATTTGGTACTTAATGACCGAGCCAATTTTTACAATTCTGGCCACTGTCACTTTATGAGGTTATAACTCTGGAACGCTTTAACAGATCCTGCTGATTGTGAGATTGTTTTTTCGTGACATATTGTACTTTATGATAGTGGTAACATTTCTTTGATATTACTTGCGATTATTTATGAAAAAAATGGAAATATGGCGAAAATTTTTAAAATTTAGCAATTTTCAAACTTTGTATTTTTATTCCCTTAAAATCAGAGAGATATGTCACAAAAATAGTTAATAAATAACATTTCCCACATGTCTACTTTACATCAGCACAATTTTGTTAACAAAATTTTTTTTTGTTAGGGAGTTATAAGGGTTAAAAGTTGACCAGCAATTTCTCATTTTTACAACACCATTTTTTTTTAGGGACCACAGCACATTTCAAGTAATTTTGAGGGGTCTATATGATAGAAAATACCCAAGTGTGACACCATTCTAAAAACTGCACCCCTCAAGGTGCTCAAAACCATATTCGAGAAGTTTATTAACCCTTTACGTGCTTCACAGGAACTGAAACAATGTGTAAGGAAAAAATGAACATTTAACTTTTTTTTGCAAACATTTTACTTCAGAACCATTTTTTTTCTATTTTCACAAGTGTAAAAACAGAAATGTAACAATAAATTTTGTTGTGCAATTTCTCCTGAATACGCCAATATGTGGGGGTAAACCACTGTTTGGGCGCACCGCAGAGCTTGGAAGAGAAGGAGCGCCGTTTGACTTTTTTAATGCAGAATTGGCAGGAATGGAGATCGGACGCCATGTCGCATTTAGAGAGCCCCTGATGAGCCTAAACAGTGGAAACGCTCCACAAGTGACACCATTTTGGAAACTAGATCCCTTAAGGAACTTATCTAGATGTGTGGTGAGCACTTTAAACCCCCAGGTGCTTGACAGAAGTTTATAAAGTAGAGCCGTGAAAATAAAAAAATCCCATTTTTTTCTACAAAAATTATGTTTTCACCGCCAAATTTTTACTTTCACAAGGGTAACAGGAGAAATTGGACACTAAAATTTATTGTGCAATTTATCCTGAGTAGGCTGATACCCTATATGTGGGGGTAAACCACTGTTTGGGAGCATGGCAGAGCTCGGAAGGAAAGGAGCGCCGTTTTGGAATGCAGACTTTGATAGAATGGTCTGCGGGCGTTATGTTGCGTTTGCAGAGCCCCTGATGTACCTAAACAGTAGAAACCCCCCACAAGTGACCCCATTTTGGAAACTAGACCCCCCAAGGAACTTATCTAGATGTGTGGTGAGAACTTTGAATGCCCAAATGCTTCACAGACGTTTATAATGCAGAGTAGTGAAAATAGAAAATATTTTTTTTTTTCCACAAAAAAGATTTTTTAGCCCCCAAGTTTTTATTTTCACAAGGGTAACAAGAGAAAATGGACCCCAAAAGTGGTTTTCCAATTTGTCCTGAGTACACTGATACCCCATAGTAACAGTTAGTAAGGCCGAAAAAAGACATTTGTCCATCCAGTTCAGCCTATATTCCATCATAATAAATCCCCAGATCTACGTCCTTCTACAGAACCTAATAATTGTATGATACAAGGAGGAGCGCCGTTTGACTTTTTCAATGCAGAATTGGCAGGAATTGAGATCGGACGCCATGTCGCATTTAGAGAGCCCCTGATGAGTCTAAACAGTGGAAACGCTCCACAAGTGACCCCATTTTGGAAAGTAGACCTTCCAAGGAACTTGTATGTAAACATATAACCCAAACCCATCTCACCAAGCCAAGGGATGGGCTACACTCCAATCAACTGTTGAACATAAAGATCCATAGAGCAACTATTAAGGTGCATATTGAATCAAGAAGTGTTAGGCTTTTTTGTCCAATAAAACCTTTATAACTTTATTAATGTACAAAACTACATACAATAAAAACACAAAGTAAAACAATGCCTCATCAACTTGAAAATTTTTTTGAAAATTTTTTAAATTATTATGGCAGAAAAAGGCAGAAAAAATCCAAAAGCTAGCAGGAGCAAACGGTAATAATGAAATTTCTATAGTTAAATTTAGTCTGACCCACTAGTTCAATATAGTATGATTACATAATTGGGTGTATACAGCTAGAATTTATCATGTCCTTTAGTTGTATTTGATGTAATAAAAATATATTACAGCACCTTATCAGTACACTAATACCGGAGCTTTCAATATTATGATGTTTTAAAAGGTTTTTACAGGACAGCTACAGTTACTCAATTTGTAACATGTAAAAATATACTAACACAGTGGCTGTACTCAGCAACACAGTATTAGGTCACAGCACTACGCATAGATTTCAACAGTAGATTTCTGAAAAATAAATGCAGACAAGCCGGCCTTTAAGCCACACAATACAATGCAATCTCCATGTGCACCTGTAAGGCAGCAGCTAAATTCCTTTAGTATACATCATAACATCAACGATGTAATCATACTATATTGAACTAGTGGGTCAGACTAAATTTAACTATAGAAATTTCATTATTACCGTTTGCTCCTGCTAGCTTTTGGATTTTTTCTGCCTTTTTCTGCCATAATAATTTGAAAAAATTTTCAACAAAATTTTCAAGTTGATGAGGCATTGTTTTACTTTGTGTTTTTATTGTATGTAGTTTTGTACATTAATAAAGTTATAAAGTTTTTATTGGACAAAAAAGCCTAACACTTCTTGATTCAATATGCACCTTAATAGTTGCTCTATGGATCTTTATGTTCAACTTCCAAGGAACTTATCTAGATGTATGGTGAGAACTTTGAATGCCCAAGTGCTTCACAGAAGTTTATAATGCAGAGTCGTGAAAATAAAAAATATTTTTTTTTCCACAAAAAAGATTTTTTAGCCCCCAAGTTTTTATTTTCACAAGGGTAACAGGAGAAATTGGACCCCAAAAGTTGTTGTCCAATTTATCCCGAGTACGCTGATGCCCCATATGTGGGGGTAAACCACTGTTTGGGCGCACGGCAGAGCTCGGAAGGGAGGGAGCACCATTTGACTTTTTGAGCGCAAAATTGGCTGTGGCGTTTAGAGACCCCCTGATGTACCTAAACAGTGGAAACCCCCCAATTCTAACTCCAACCCTAACCCCAACACACTCCTAACCCTAATGCCAACCCAATCCATAATCCTAATTACAACCCTAACGATAATCACAACCCTAACCCCAAAACAACCATAACCCTAATCAGAACCCTAAATCCAACACACCCCTAACCTCAAATCTAACCCTAATCCCAATACACCCCTAATCCCAACCCTAACCTTAACCCTAATCCCAAACCTAACCCTAATCCCAATCGTAACCCTAATGCCAACCCTAATCCAAACCCTAACCCTAATCCCAACTCTAACCCCAACTTTAGCCGCAACCCTAGTCCTAACTTTAGCCCCAACCCTAGCCCTAACTTTAGCCCCAACCCTAACCCTAACTTTAGCCCCAACACTAACCCTAGCCCTATCCCTACATTTAGCCCCAACCCTAGCCCTAAATTTAGCTTCAACCCTAACCCTAAGTTTAGCCCCAACCCTAGCCCTAAATTTAGCTTCAACCCTAACCCTAAATTTAGCCCCACCCTAACCCTAAATTTAGCCCCAACCCTAGTCCTAACTTTAGCCCCAACCCCAGCCCTAACTTTAGCCCTAACCCTAACCCTAGCCTTAACTTTAGCCTCAACCCTAGCCCTAACCCTAACTTTAGCCCCAACCCTAGCCCTAAATTTAGCTTCAACCCTAACCCTAAATTTAGCCCCACCCTATCCCTAACCCTAAATTTAGCCCCAACCCTAAACCTAGCCCTAACCCTAAATTTAGCCCCAACCCTAACCCTAAATTTAGCCCCAACCCTAGCCCTAACTTTAGCCCCAACCCTAGCCCTAAATTTAGCTTCAACCCTAACTTTAGCCCCAACCCTAACCCTAAATTTAGCCCCAACCCTAACCCTAAATTTAGCCCCACCCTAACCCTAAATTTAGCCCCAACCCTAACCCTAAATTTAGCCCCAACATTAACCATAACTTTTGCCCCACCCTAACCCTAAATTTAGTCCCAACCCCAACCCTAAATTTAGCCCCAACTCATCTAGCTGCCGGCTGGAAGATCATGGCGGGCGCACTGAGCATGCGCCCGCCATTTTCTTACCGAAGGAAGAAGCCGGTGGCCAGGAGAGGACACAGGAGGACCCAGGGACACCTGTAAGTATGATAGGGTCCCCGAATCCCCCTATTTCTCTGTCCTCTGATGTGCGATCACTTCAGAGGACAGAGAATTACACATCGCTTTTTTTTTTTGCCTTACGCAGGCATGTACTATGGAGGACAGAGAACGAACTTCAATCCAATATTGCAGCCAGCATGCAGCCAGCAGGTAAGGAAAGGGTGAATCAAACACCCAAAACCCCCACCCCTTTGGCTGAAAATTGTTCCCTCCAAATTCAGGTGACAGAGTCCCTTTAATTACCGGCGATCGCAAAACAGGGGTCGGTAAAAACCGACCCCGATCATGTTCTTTGGCGTCTCGGCTACCCCCGGCAGCCGAGACCCCAAAGATCTCCCGGGTGCTGGCCGGCAGGCGCACTGCGTATGCGCCCGACATTTTTCGGCCGGAAGATGGCGGCGCCCATCGGGAGCCACGAGGAGCACCGGGGGAGACAGGTGAGCATCGGGGGCGATCGGGGACCCCATTTCTCTGTCCTCCGATGTCCGATCACATCACAGGACAGAAATGAAATGGCAAATCGCGTTTTTTTGTTTTTTGCGACCGCCGGTAAACGGTTAATTACCGGCGATTGCAACTTGGGGGTCGGTAAAAAAACACCGAATCATGTTCTCTGGGGTCTCTGCTACCCCTGGTAACCGAGACCCCAGAGAAAATCCGACTCTGGGGGGCGCTATTCTCTTTTTCCACAGCGCCGTTAATTAATGGCGCTGTGGTTTAAGTACCCTTAACTGCCGCCGTTAAAAGGCGTATCGGCGGTCGTTAAGGGGTGAATACTAAACTTTCTGTTTAGTGGCTAGTGCGAACGTGTGCTTACACATGCACATGCTGAATGCACACCAGTTCCCCGATCATACCTCTGGGTTTAGGGGGGGGGGTTTAAACATTTTTAATACTTTTAGAGAATCTTTTGCAGGAAGTGACGGCCTGAAGTCTGGAAGACATGGACGTCACCATCGCTGGGTTTCCTCCTGTGTGATGCTTTGCAGCGTTTACTACAATGACTTCAGTTGTTGCTTGTTTCTGGGTCTTTCTGCCTCCAGTTTTGCCTTAAGCATGCGAAATTCAGCTCGATGGGGCTGAGATCTGGTGATGACTTGGCCATTACAGAATATTCCACCTCTTTGATGTAAAATACTCCTGGGTTACTTTTGCAGTATATTTTGCGTAATTTTCCCAGTGACCAGTCCATTGGAAGCCATGCATTCCCGCACCATCACACCGCCTCCACTATGTGTTACAGAGGATGTGCTGTGCTTTGGATCATGAGCCGTGGCAAGCCTTTGTCGTACTTTCTTCTTCACATCATTCTGGTACAGGTTGATCTTGGTTTTGCTTTTCCAGAACTGAGCTGGCTTCTATTGGTGTTTTTCAGCAAAGTGTAATCTGGCCTTTCTATTTTTACAGCTCACTAGTGGTTTGTACCTTGTGGTGACCCCTCTGTGGTAGACTTACCCCTTTTATGGTAGACTTACGCAGGGTTGAACTGGCCTGGCAGGGAGTCTGTGAAATCCCCATTTACTTCACCTCCATTCCAAAATTTTAGGTTGTCACTGTGCTGTTCCATGTATGTTGTTATATTTTACTCTGCTGCCACCCAATGGCCTTTTTCCGTATGGCAGCTTGTTATTCATTTATTCTTGTGGCAGGTCTTTCACTTCCGGTTCAGGGGTCAAGTCTTCTCTTCCTCTGGCAGCCATTTAATTTTCAGTTTACTTGCTGTTGTGAGGCATGGCCGGTGTCGGCACCCGACGTACCCGGGCAAGCACCGGAACCCTGGTGCGACAGGGGGGCCCATTCAGGGCCGGCGTTAGGGGCAGGCAGCTGCCAGTGCCTAGGGCCCCAGCTCCCCCAGGGGCCCTCAGCTAGCGGCACATCACGCAGCCGCTATGGGGCCCCTGTGAGGCAGGGGGGCCCGCCTGCCGCCAGCGCCGACTTCCCCGCCCGCTGCATTGAACTATACCCGCGTCTGCCGGAAAAGTTCAAAGCAAATGATGGAGGAGAGAGCGTCACCTGACACTCCTTCTCCCATCATTCCTTGCTCTACCTCTGACACTGCTGTGCTATATACTACATGGCTGTTCTATATACTACGTGGGCTGTGTTATATAATATGTGGCTGTGCTATATACTATATGGGCTGTTATATGCTACGTGGGCTGTGCTATATACTACATGGCTGTTCTATATACTACGTGGGCCATGTTATATACTACATGGCTGTTCTATATACTACGTAGGCTGTGTTATATAATATGCGGCTGTGCTATATACTATATGGGCTGTTATATGCTACGTGGGCTGTGCTATATACTACGTGGGCTGTGTTATATAATATGTGGCTGTGCTATATACTATGTGGGCTATTATATGCTACGTGGGCTGTGCTATATACTACATGGCTGTGTTATATGCTATGTGGGCTGTTATATACTACATGGCTGTGTTATATGCTACGTTGGCTGTTATATACTACATGGCTGTGTTATATGCGATCATGAATCGTGGTATGTGTTAAAGGTGGAAAAACCTGGAGCCGGCCCTGGTGAGAAGACACACTTGAACCGGGCTTAGGAAGGCATCAGTCTTTCGACCTCTCTCATGCTGCTCACAATTGCAGTCATACTTGGTGCTACATCTTACTGTACCTTGTCTACACCTGCATTTCTGGAGAAAGTACTGTATTACCAGTTATACGCTGTATGTCCAGATTTCCAAATAAACAAGTCTGGATTGCACAATCCCTGGTGTGCATCATCTCTCCGGACGCTCAGCAACATTGGTCCTGTCTGCCCTATAGCGAGGAAATACTGAAGGTACGATTATTCTCTCTCACAACCCTTATTAATCAACCACACCTCCATTCGCCCCATGTGGGGACAGAACAGTCGAAAGACTGCCTTGAAGCCCGGCCAGAATCATCCTTATATCCCTTTCCATGCGCCCACGCTCTGCCTGCTCACATACTGCAGCCTTGCTCTGCTAAGAAATCTCCTGCAGCATCACCTCAGACCGCGTCGTGCATTAAGACTCTCTGTGTATCACACCACATTGCTGCAGGTTGTCGGACTGCAGAACCCCACAATTCTCTAAAAACACCTTGGGAATCTATCTTATCAGGGGGTCGCAACTAAGCTGCACCGCGACTTTCAGCCCCCAATTCAAAAGTTCAGTTTCTTAAAGAGACAGCGCACCTTAAATCAAAATGGCCGAAAAGGACCTTATGCAGTTCCCTAATGCTGAAATAGAGCAAACACAACCCGATACGGTCCATTATGAAGACCAGGAAGCAGAGCCCACTTCCGCAGGAGACCCAGATGCACGACCAGTACGCTCCCTCAAGCCAACACTAAAGGTCCTTGAGAATTACCGTTCCACAAGGGATGAGTTCAATGAAAACCTGGACAACCTTTGTGAACGAGTTGTCTCCCTCATGTCAAGCGTCCAACGCCACATAGATGATGTAGCGAGTTTACAGGACACTATAAGACAGCTAGATGTGGCCCACGGCAGATACAAGAGACTGTCCGCAAAGTACGCCGCCTTCCTCAAAGACTCTAAAATCGACTAAGCCCTATCAGAGTTAAGCAAGGCAGATTCCACAGACAGAAAGGGACACCGCCGTTGAAGACGCCAAAGATAAAGAGGAACTTGGTATCACCCATCTGCAAGAAACTAGATCCCACAGGTCAGCCTCGTCTAAACACTCTGTTCGGTCATACAAATCATCCTGCTCGAGATCTTCAGCTCTCAGCGACAGAATTCTAGAGGCCTGTTTAAACGCTGAGCGGTCCAAACTAAGATGTTCATACACAGAAAAAGCAGAAGCAGAGGCTCGAGCAAAGATTCTTCGAGCAGAAGCAGAAGTCAAGAAAGCAGAGGCAGAAGCAGAGGCAGAAGTCAAGAAAGCAGAGTCAGAAGTCAAGAAAGCAGAGGCAGAAGTAAAGAAAGCAGAGGCTCGAGAAAAGGATTCTTCAAGCAGAAGCAGAGGCACAAGCAGAAGCGAAGCAAGCAGAAGCAGAGGCTCGAGCAAAGATTCTTCAAACAGAAATGGAGGAAGAAATCGCATTAGCTGAAGTAAAAATTCTCAAGCAAGCATTGAAGCAAAACCTTGACCCAATTTGCCTGCCACCACAGGAAGAAGACGACCCAGCTGTTCGTACCAGCGACTACGTGCAGAAACAGATACCTGCAGCGCACACCTTCTCCAGCGATGTTCAACCCAACAATGCGGAAACGTCCAAGTTAGCCCAACTTATGGTGCCAGTATGGCCCACAGCCCCTACAGAGACCCAAGACCAATGCCGTGATGCACCCCTTCAGGAGCAGTCATCACCGCAAGACGACCGCAAGGCACACTCCAGCCTGCCTCCACAGTTCAAGCAGCAGTCATTAGAATCTCCAGAGGTTAAACCACAGCTCAACCCTGCAGCAACATCATTTTACCCTAGAACAATTCACCCGGGAACAATTCACCCTTCCACGCCACACAGCTTATACGCCCGTGGGGCACCACAAGCTAATACAGTAACAAGGAGTGAAGGATCGGACATGTCCGAGTTTGCCAGGTTCATGGTGAGCAGGGAGCTAATCAGCACTAGCCTCTCAAAATTCGACGACCGTGCAGAGAACTACAGAGCCTGGAAAGCAACCTTCAAGGCCGCCATTGCTGATCTCAACCTATCCACGGAGCAGGAGCTCGACCTCCTGGTAAAATGGTTGGGTCCCGAATCAATAAATCGTATTAAGAGTCTTAGGACCGTCTATGTGGGGCAAGCTGAAGCAGGTCTCGCAGCTGCCTGGCAGAGACTCGAAAGAACCTACGGCAGCGATGAAGCCTTAGAAAAGTCCCTACTCAAGAGACTGCAGAATGTTCCAAGGATCAACCTTAAAGGGAACCTGTCACCACGTTTTTGGAAGATGGGATAAAAATAGCGTTAAATAGGGGCAGAGGTGGGCGTTACATTAGTGTGTGTGTTATGCGTTTATTACCCACCTAAGTTGCCGAAATAACTTTGCAAAGTCTCCGTTTTCGCCTGTCAATCAGGCTGGTCAGGTCGCATGGGCGTTGTCTTCCCCCAGATTTGGCGTAGTTTTCCGTTGGTGGCGTAGTGGTGTGCGCATGCCCAAAGTCCGGAATCCTCTTCCAGGGGATTTAAAATAGCGCGGTGTTCGTTATTGCATTGGTGATCGGTGGGCGCGGCCATCTTCCTTTGGCCGCGCGTGCGCAGAAGCGGCGCTCTGCTGGCCGCGGCTTCAGGAAAATGGCCGCCGCGATATCCATCTGCGCACGCGCGGCATCCCGCGGCCATTTTCCTGAAGCCGCGGCCAGCAGAGCGCCGCTTCTGCGCACGCGCGGCCAAAGGAAGATGGCCGCGCCCACCGATCACCAATGCAATAACGAACACCGCGCTATTTTAAATCCCCTGGAAGAGGATTCCGGACTTTGGGCATGCGCACACCACTACGCCACCAACGGAAAACTACGCCAAATCTGGGTGAAGACACCACGCCCATGTGACCTGACCAGCCTGATTGACAGGCGAAAACGGAGACTTTGCAAAGTTATTTCGGCAACTTAGGTGGGTAATAAACGCATAACACACACACTAATGTAACGCCCACCTCTGCCCCTATTTAACGCTATTTTTATCCCATCTTCCAAAAACGTGGTGACAGGTTCCCTTTAAGGAAGCCCACAAGCTTCTGGACTTAAGTGATCTGCTTATGGAGCTGGAACTTACTAAAAGAGACCCTCGCCTGCCTGGACTGTGCTACCTGGACACTGCCCATGGGGTGAACCCAATCGTCTCAAAGCTGCCACATAGTCTGCAAGAGAAGTGGGCAGTGTGTGTCTCCAGGTATAAAAGGTCACATGACGTCACCTTTCCTCCGTTCATTCAGTTCTGCAAGTTAATTGACGAACAAGCCAAAATGAGGAATGACCCTAGCCTCGACTTCCTGGAGTCTTACACTGCTGCTCCAGCAACACCTTCATATGAAAGCGTCACACAGATGCAAGGACTCGAGGAACAGTGTAAGCGTCAGAAAGACTAACCTGCCATCACCTGCAGTACCTGCCGATAAGCAGTACACTATTCTGTCGAGGATAGGTCTTTCAATCGTGAGTGTCCCATTCACAAAAGACCACACTCACTGAACAAATGTAGAGGCTACAGGTCGAAAACTATGCAGGAGCGCAAGAATCCTCAGCGAACTTGGGGTATGTTTCAAGTGCTGTGCTTCATCAGAACACATGGCCAAAGACTGTAAATCTGCCATTAAGTGTGAAGAGTGTCACAGAGACAGAAACCCATCAGCCTTGCACCCAGCCTCAGCCACCAGCGATCCAGCAGTCGCAGTTACCTCTAGTCCCGCTACAAGCCATGGCGGGGAGCCACAGAATCACGCCAAGTCCACCACAGCAGTTTCCTGATCATGCTCAGAGGTATGTGGGGAGAATCAAAGTGCTAAATGCTGTGCCAGGATATGCCTAATCAGAGTTTATCCAGAAGGGCAACCACAGAAGGCAATTAAAATGTATGCCATCATTGACGATCAGAGCAATCGATCTCTAGCTGGACCTAAGTTATTTGAAGCCTTTAGAATCAAGGGACCAGCAATGCCCTACACTCTGAATACTTGCTCGGGACGCATAGAGACTAGCGGCAAAAGAGCACAAGGTTTCATTGCTTCTCCTGTCAATGGAGACGTAGAAATACCCCTACCTACGCTAATCGAACGTGATCAAATACCAGACCAAAGGGATGAGATCCCTACCCCGGAAGCTGCTTTCCACCAACCACACTTAAGGCACCTAGCCAGCGTTATCCTACCTTTGGACACAGATGCTGAAATCCTACTTCTGCTCGGCAGAGATAATTTAAGGATACATAAGGTCCGCCAACAATGTAATGGTCCTGACTACGCCCCCTACGCCCAGAGACTTGACTTGGGGTGGGTAGTCATAGGAAATGTATGCTTGGACCGAACAGGAGTCCATTCCTTTAAGACCTACGTACGCAGAGACGGGCGCACTACTTTCTGCAAACCATGTCCTCATCACTATGAGGTGAAGGAAAAGCTTCCAGATCCTGTACAACTGCCTCATGTTATCCCTTCTCCCTATGCAGACGACTTGGGAAGATCGGTGTTTCGTACCACTAAGGATGACAACAAAGTAGCCCCGTCTATGAAAGAGAAGGAATTTGTCAGGATAATGGACAATGAGTTACTTAAGGACGAGACCAATCACTGGGTTTTTCCCCTACCCTTCCGAGCTACCAGGGTAAGGCTCCCGAACAATCGTGAACAAGCCTTGTCCAGATTCAACTCTCTCCAGCGCACACTAAGCAATAAACCGGAGATGAAAGAACACGTCGTCACCTTTATGGGCAAAATATTCCATAACAACTATGCGGAGCCAGCGTCTCCCTTAAAGGGAACCTGTCACCCCGTTTTTTGAAGATGAGCTAAAAATAGCGTTAAATAGGGGCAGAGCTGGGCGTTACATTAGTGTCTTTGTGTGCCTTTATTACCTACCTATGCTGCCGAAATACCTTTGTAAAGTCGCCGTTTTCTGCTGTCACTCACGCTGGTCTGGTCCTATGGGCGTGGTGACAGCGCTGTTTCTCCCCCAGAATCCTGCTCATCATTACGTTGGTGGCGTAGTGGTGTGCGCATGTCCAAAGAGAATATCCACTGCCCAGGAGATGAAAAACAGCGCGATCTGCGCTATTCAGCCGTTTACCGGTGGGCGCGGCCATCTTTCCTGTGGCCGCGCGTGCGCAGATGGAGCGCTCTGCTGCCCGGGGCTTCAGGAAAATGGCCGCCGCGATCTCCATCTGCGCACGCGTGGAATCCCGCGGCCATTTTCCTGAAGCCCCGGGCAGCAGAGCGCTCCATCTGCGCACGCGCGGCCACAGGAAAGATGGCCGCGCCCACCGGTAAACGGCTGAATAGCGCAGAGCGCGCTCTTTTTCATCTCCTGGGCAGTGGATATTCTCTTTGGACATGCGCACACCACTACGCCACCAACGTAATGATGAGCAGGATTCTGGGGGAGAAACAGCGCTGTCACCACGCCCATAGGACCAGACCAGCGTGACTGACAGCAGAAAACGGCGACTTTACAAAGGTATTTCGGCAGCATAGGTAGGTAATAAAGGCACACAAAGACACTAATGTAACGCCCAGCTCTGCCCCTATTTAACACTATTTTTAGCTCACCTTCAAAAAACGGGGTGACAGGTTCCCTTTAAAGGAAAACGAGGAGTGCTGGCATTTACCCTCAATTGGAGTATATCACCCGAGGAAACCTAAGCAAATTAGCGTTGTCTTTGATTCAAGCACCAAACATCAAGGCGTATTTCTCAATGATGTCCTCCTCACAGGTCCTAATCTGACAACCTAGTAGGAGTGTAGATGAGGTTCAGGAAAAAGCCCATTGCCATCACCGCCGACATTGAACAGATGTTCCACTGTTTCATAGTCAGAGAGGACCACAGGAATTTCCTCAGGTTCCTGTGGTACAAGAACAACGACCCCAGCAAAGAGATGGTGGAGTATCGCATGCGGGTGCACGTATTCGGGAACAGCCCTTCACCCGCAGTGGCAACATATGGCATGCGGAGAACCGCACTAAAAGGAGAGTCCGAGTATGGAACAGACGCCAGAGACTTTGTAGAGAAAGACTTCTACGTAGATGATGGACTAAAATCTCTACCCACAGAAGAAGCGGCAATCGACCTACTTAAAAGGACCCAACATATGCTGTACCGAGCTAAGCTTAGACTGCACAAAATTGCTTCAAACAGCCTGGCTGTTATGAGAGCTTTTGAGTCAAGTGACCACGCACCTGGATTCAAGGACAGACATGGGACCAGACCATCCGCCTGTACAGAGAAGCTTAGGCCTGAGGTGGAACCTGTCAGCTGACACCTTCGGTTTCCAAATCAACTGTGCAGACAAACCATTCACTAAACGTGGTGTCCTGTCAGTAGTAAATAGGCTATATGACCCACTGGGATTCATAGCACCAATTACCATACAAGGTAAATCCCTTCTGAGACAGCTCTCCAAAACCGTCAAGGACTGGGATGCCCCACTACCTCCTGATAAGGAACCAAAATGGGAAACCTGGAAGCAGTCTGTGTGCCTTGGATAAAATCCATATACTGAGATGCTACGCTGGATTCTCACTTGCTGCTAGCACTAGGACGGAACTGCATGTGTTCTCGGATGCATCCACGGAGGCCACTGCAACTGTTGCCTACCTGAAGGTGACGGGATCCGACAATCAAGATCATGTTGGTTTCATTTTCGGCAAGGCTAAGTTGGCTCCCAAGCCCGACCACACTATTCCCAGGCTTGAACTCTGTGGGACCATGCTTGCAGTAGAACTTGCAGACTTTATTCAGCATGAGTTGGACACTCACATAGAGGACGTACAATACTACAGTGACAGTAAAGTTGTCTTAGGTTACATCTACAACCAAACAAGGCGCTTCTACGTGTACGTCAGTAACCGCATTGAGAGAATAAGAAGGTCTTCCAAACCTGAACAGTGGCACTATATCCCATCTGAACTTAATCCAGCCGACAATGCCACTAGACCTATGTCTATAAATTCCTTTGCTAATTCTTCTTGGCTTTCAGGTCCAAAGTTTCTGCTGGAACAGAAGGGAAGTGAATGTTTCCAGGAAGTCTTCAGCATCCAGGATCCAGATGATGATCCAGAAGTCCGTGCTGAGGTCAGTGCTCTAGCCACGAATGCTAAACCAACCTCCACCCTCGGTTGCCAGCGCTTCGAACGCTTCTCCAATTGGATGAAACTCGTCAAGACTATCACAAGGTTAGCCAACATTGCTAGATCTTATCACAACTCACATGGAGACAAAGACTGTCATGGTTGGCACGTCTAACAAAAACTACTCTCTACCGAGGACATTCCGGTAGGATAAACTATGAACAGAACACTGCACTAGTACTTTGTCCATTGGATTACAGTGGGTCAGAGATAGTTTGGCCTAGTGCGCCTTCTCTGATCCGAAGATGGGTTTTCCTTTGGATTATCTCAGGAACTGACTTAAATTAATGTCTTATCTTGTTTAAAGTTGTTGTTATTGCATTGCATGCATGTTTGTTTTCATTTTCTAGGTTGTTGGACTTTATTTTAAGGACATTAATATAGTGAAATCCCTTAGGAATTTCAGACGGGGAGTGTGCTGTTCCATGTATGTTGTTATATTTTATTCTGCTGCCACCCAATGGCCTTTTTCCGTATGGCAGCTTGTTATTCATTTATTTTTGTGGCATGTCTTTGACTTCCGGTTCAAGGGTCAAGTCTTCTCTTCCTCTGGCAGCCATTTAATTTTCAGTTTACTTGCTGTTGTGAGAGGACACACTTGAACCGGGCTTAGGAAGGCATCAGTCTTTCGACCTCTCTCTTGCTGCTCACAATTGCAGTCATACTTGGTGCTACATCTTACTGTACCTTGTCTACACCTGCATTTCTGGAGAAAGTACTGTATTACCAGTTATACGCTGTATGTCCAGATTTCCAAATAAACAAGTCTGGATTGCACAATCCCTGGTGTGCATCATCTCTCCGGACGCTCAGCAACATTGGTCCTGTCTGCCCTATAGCGAGGAAATACTGAAGGTACGATTATTCTCTCTCACAACCCTTATTAATCAACCACACCTCCATTTGCCTCATATGGGGACAGAACAGTCACAGCTAAGCATAGTACCTAAGAAAGAAGTAGGATTATTCTGTTTTATACATCACCTTTCTTATGCTAAGGATGCGTCTTTGAATGATGAGATAAATAAAAGTGAAGAAACGGTCAAATACGCATCTTTTGATCAGGCAGTATTTTTATTAACCCCTTCCCGACCCATGACGCCACGTAGGCGTCATGAAAACCCGTACCAATCCGACCCATGACGCCTATGTGGCGTCATGGAATGATCGCATCCCTGCAGATCGGGTGAAAGGGTTAACTCCTATTTTACCCGATCTGCAGGGAGAGGGGGAGTGGTACTTCAGCCCAGGGGGGGTGGCTTCACCCCCCCGTGGCTACGATCGCTCTGATTGGCTGTTGAAAGTGAAACTGCCAATCAGAGCGATTTGTAATATTTCACCTAAAAAACTGGTGAAATATTACAATCCAGCCATGGCCGATGCTGCAATATCATCGGCCATGGCTGGAAAACCTGAAGTGACCCCCCCCCACCCCACTGATCGCCCCCCCCAGTGCTCCATTATGGGGTCCGGTCCCCTCCGTCCTGTGCTCCGCTCCCCCGTCCTCCTGCCCGCTCCCCCCCTGCTCCTATGTCACCCCCCGGTGCTCCGACGCCCCCCCCGTGCCCCGATCTCCCCCCCCTTATACTTACCGAGGCTCCCGGTGTCGGTCCGTCTCCTCGCTGGGCGCCGCCATCTTCCAAAATGGCGGGCGCATGCTCAGTGCGCCCGCCAAATCTGCCGGCCGGCAGATTCATTACAAGTACATTTTGATCGCTGTGGTAGGTTCTATCACAGTGATCAAAATAAAAAAAATAAATAAACCCCCCCCTTTATCACCCCCATAGGTAGGGACAATAATAAAATAAAGAAAATATTTTTTTTTCTTTTTCCACTAGGGTTAGGGTTAGAACTAGGGTTAGAACTAGGGTTAGGGTTACGGGTAGGGTTAGGGGTAGGGTTACAGGTAGGGTTATGGCATGTGCGGATTTGGCTGCGGCTCCTCAGCGGACCCGCAGCGGATTGGCCGCGGATCCGCAGCGGATTGGCCGCTGCGAATTCGTAGCAGTTTTCCATCAGGTTTACAGTACCATGTACACCTATGGAAAACCAAATCCGCTGTGCCCATGGTGCGGAAAATTCCGTGCAGAAACGCTGCGTTGTATTTTCCCCAGCATGTCAATTCTTTGTGCGGATTCCGCAGCGTTTTACACCTGTTTCTCAATAGGAATCCGCAGGTGAAATCCGCACAAAAAAACACTGGAAATCTGCTGTAAATCCGCAGGTAAAATGCAGTGCCTTTTACCTGCAGATTTTTCAAAAATCATGCGGAAAAATCTCACACGAATCCGCAACGTGGGCACATACCCTTAGGGTTAGGGTTGGAATTAGGGCTAGGGTTGGAAATAGGGTTAAGATTAGGCTTGTGGTTAGGGTTACGGATAGGGTTAGGGGTGTGTTGGGGTTACAGTTGTGGTTAGGGTTGGGATTAGGGTTAGGGTTTGGATTAGGGTTAGGATTAGGGTTGGAATTAGGGTTACGGGTGTGTTGGGGTTAGGGTTGTGGTTAGGGGTGTGTTGGGGTTAGGGTTGTGATTAGGGTTATGGCTACAGTTGGGATTAGGATTAGGGGTGTGTTGGGGTTAGTGTTGAAGTTAGAATTGAGGGGTTTCCACTGTTTAGGCACATCAGGGATCTCCAAACGCAACATGGCGCCACCATTGATTCCAGCCAATTTTGCATTCAAAAAGTCAAATGGTGCTCCCTCCCTTCCAAGCCCCGACGTGCGCCCAAACAGTGGTTTACCCCCACATTTGGGGTACCAGCGTACTCAGGACAAACTGGGCAACAACTGTTGGGGTCCAATTTCTCCTGTTACCCTTGCAAAAATAAAAAATTACTTGCTAAGACATAATTTTTGAGGAAAGAACAATTATTTTTTATTTTCACGGATCTGCGTTATAAACTTCTGTGAAGCACTTGGGGGTTGAAAGTGCTCACCACACATCTAGATAAGTTCCTTCGGGGGTCTAGTTTCCAAAATGGGGTCACTTGTGGGGTGTTTCTACTGTTTAGGCACATCAGGGGCTCTGCAAATGCAATGTGACGCCCGCAGACCATTCCATCAAAGTCTGCATTTCAAATGTCACTACTTCCCTTCCGAGCCCTGACGTGTGCCCAAACAGTGGTTTACCCCCACATATGGGGTATCAGCATACTCACAACAAACTGGGCAACAAATATTGTGGTCCAATTTCTCCTGTTACCCTTGAGAAAATAAAAAATTGCTTGCTAAAACATCTTTTTTGAGGAAAGAAAAATGATTTTTTATTTTCACGGCTCTGCGTTGTAAACTTCTGTGAAGCACTTGGGTGTTGAACGTGCTCACCACACATCTAGATAAGTTCCTTGGGGGTCTAGTTTCCAAAATGGGGTCACTTGTGGGGGGTTTCTACTGTTTAGGCATATCAGGGGCTCTGCAAACGTAACATGATGCCCGCAGACCATTCCATCAAAGTCTGCATTCCAAAATGTCACTACTTCCCTTCCGAGCCCCGGCATGTGCCCAAACAGTGGTTTACCCCCACATATGGGGTATCAGCGTACTCAGGAGAAACTGGACAACAACTTTTGGGGTCCAATTTCTCCTGTTACCCTTGCAAAAATAAAAAATTCTGGGCTAAAAAAATATTTTTGAGGAAAGGAAACACATTTATTATTTTCACGGCTCTGCGTTATAAACTTCTGTGAAGCACTTGGGGGTTCAAAGTGCTCATCACACATCTAGATAAGTTCCCTTGGGGGTCTAGTTTCCAAAATGGAGTCACTTGTGGGGAGTTCCTACTGTTTAGGCACATCAGGGGCTCTGCAAACGCAACCTGACGCCCGCAGAGCATTCCATCAAAGTCTGCATTTCAAAACGTCACTACTTCCCTTCCGAACCCCGACGTGTGCCAAAACAGTGGTTTACTCCCACATATGGGGTATCAGCGTACTCAGGAGAAACTGGACAACAACTTTTGTGGTCCAATTTCTCCTGTTACCCTTGGGAAAATAAAAAATTGTGGGCTAAAAAATCATTTTTGAGAAAAGAAAAATTATTTTTTATTTTCACGGCTCTGCGTTATAAACTTCTGCGAAGCACTTGGGGGTTCAAAGTGCTCACCACACATCTAGATTAGTTCCTTGGGAGGTCTAGTTTCCAAAATGGGGTCACTTGTGCGGGAGCTCCAATGTTTAGGCACACAGGGGCTCTCCAAACGCGACATGGTGTCCGCTAATGATTGGAGCTAATTTTCCATTCAAAAAGCCAAATGGCGTGCCTTCGCTTCAGAGCCCTGCCGTGCGCCCAAACAGTGGTTTACCCCCACATATGGGGTATCATCGTACTCAGGACAAACTGGACAACAACATTTGGGGTCCAATTTCTCCTATTACCCTTGGGAAAATAAAAAATTCTGGGCTAAAAATCATTTTTGAGGAAAGAAAAATTATTTTTTATTTTCACGGCTCTGCGTTATAAACTTCGGTGAAGCACCTGGGGGTTATAAGTGCTCACTATGCATCTAGATAAGTTCCTTGGGGGGTCTAGTTTCCAAAATGGGGTCACTTGTAGGGGAGCTCCAATGTTTAGGCACACAGGGGCTCTCCAAACACGACATGGTGTCCGCTAACGATTGGAGCTAATTTTCCATTCAAAAAGTCAAATGGCACGCCTCCCCTTCCGAGCCTTGCCGTGCACCCAAACAGTGGTTTACCCCCACATATGAGGTATCAGCGTACTCAGGAGAAATTGCCCAACAAATTTTACAATCCATTTTATCCTGTTGCCCATGTGAAAATGAAAAAATTGAGGCTAAAAGAAATTTTGTGTGAAAAAAAAAGTACTTTTTCATTTTTACGGATCAATTTGTGAAGCACCTGAGAGTTTAAAGTGCTCACTATGCTTCTAGATAAGTTCCTTGGGGGGTCTAGTTTCCAAAATGGGGTCACTTGCGGGGGAGCTCCAATGTTTAGGCACAAAGGGGCTCTCCAAACGCGACATGGTGTCCGCTAAAGATTGGAGCCAATTTTTCATTGAAAAAGTCAAATGGCGCTCCTTCTCTTCCGAGCCCTGCCGTGCGCCCAAACAGTGGTTTACCCCCACATATGAGGTATCAGCGTACTCAGGACAAATTGGACAACAACGTTCGTGGTCCAGTTTCTCCTTTTACCCTTGGGAAAATAAAAAAAATTTCGCTAAAAGATCATTTTTGTGACTAAAAAGTTAAATGTTCATTTTTTACTTCCATGTTGCTTCTGCTGCTGTGAAACACCCGAAGGGTTAATAAACTTCTTGAATGTGGTTTTGAGCACCTTGAGGGGTGCAGTTTTTAGAATGGTGTCACTTTTGGGTATTTTCAGCCATATAGAACCCTCAAACTGACTTCAAATGTGAGGTGGTCCCTAAAAAAAATGGTTTTGTAAATTTTGTTGTAAAAACGAGAAATCACTGGTCAAATTTTAACCCTTATAACTTCCTAGCAAAAAAAAAAATTGTTTCCAAAATTGTGCTGATGTAAAGTAGACATGTGGGAAATGTTATTTATTAACTATTTTGTGTCACATAACTCTCTGGTTTAACAGAATAAAAATTCAAAATGTGAAAATTGCGAAATTTTCAAAATTTTCGCCAAATTTCTGTTTTTTTCACAAATAAACTCAGAAATTATCGACCTAAATTTACCACTAACATGAAGCCCAATATGTCACGAAAAAACAATCTCAGAATCGCTAGGATCCGTTGAAGCGTTCCTGAGTTATTACCTCATAAAGGGACACTGGTCAGAATTGCAAAAAACGGCAAGGTCATTAAGGCCAAAATAGGCTGGGTCATGAAGGGGTTAAAGTCATTTGGGGAAGGTGCTTTGATGGCTAAGACACGCTCAGACGTTTTTTAGATAATGTGAAGGGTTTCAATTTATTGGGTTTTTAGTTTGAAGGTTTTTTTTACCTTGA